>NC_071090.1:89703717-90313995 GCF_027358695.1 Spea bombifrons | reverse complement strand
ATAAACAACAAATCCCTAACATAGTAATACTTTGTACATATTGTCACAACACAATATATATGACTTTGTGATACAGAACTTACAAAAAAAAAAAAAAAAAAAAACAGATTAAAAAAATTAGCTTAATGAGAACTCAGAATACTTAATTTGCCATCACTGAGAATGTACATTCTGCATTGCAATTGAAACACTGGTAATGCGAGAAGTAAAAAAAGAAGGATTTTTGAAAAAAAAATTGTGATTTTGGATATTCTGAAAGCTTTTTGGGGCTCTGACGATTGACCTTTTAGGCATGTAAAAACACAGAAGTTAATACACTTTGCACATGTTGCAAAGCAACAGGTGGCAGAAAAACCATACTTGCTGCTAACATTCCTTACTTTTTTAAACTGGTGGCCCCTGGTATTCAGGGATTTACACCACCTCCCCCCAAGCCCCAGATTCTGACTGACAAGCTAATCGGTGGGCCGGGAAGCCTTTGGCTATTGATTCCATGTAACACAACACCCCCCAGTCAATGAAACTGCAATGAAATGCTTAAACAACGAAGAAAGGAAGGCATTAGAGTGTTGAGGGCCTGAATGAAATGTGCTTACAGATAGCGCAACAGTAATAATAAAAAATAAAAAAAGACGAGACGTGGCACCTGCTTGAAAAGAAGGGTTTATTAAGAAAGCCACAAAGCCACTGTCCCAGCAAGACGGGAGAAATAGTTATGGCTCAGTTAGGCGTATCTAAAGATAAATGGGCGGGCGGGCAGACAGCTTTCCAAATTCTGCTAATCCTGTGAGTACTTTATTTTCTATTGTACTGACTCGAGCAACAGCAGCTAGCTGATAATACAAAATAATTTGAAATACGAAGTATAAGGTGTGGAGAAGGCCAAAACAAATTCACCCATTTCTGAAAAAAGGAGGGAAAGTAACTCTTACTGTCCCAGGGAAACCGTAGAAGGAAAAAGCTTGTTTCTATGTCTGACTTTCTTCTGACGCGTATATGCCACGGGCATTGCGACATTTACAGGAAACATCCTTGGTGGCATGAGGTCAGTGGATGGAAACGTCCTGTTTCTGGCCAAGCTTATGTTTAACTTGTGAGTTAATATGAATAACTTTAACACTTCCAGCAACTGAAAGGTTAATCGACACCAGGAGGGCTTTCTTTCTTGGTGCTGGTAGCACTCAAGTCACAAAGGTAATCAAACTGTGACTATAATGTATCCAGGGTACTTGAGAGTTAAGGCTCCAGAAGTAGGCCAAAATGGCTTCTTTTCACCGAAAGCCTCGTGAAATTTGTGTTAGAAATATTTTGTTGAGCTGTACTGGTTTCCAACAATTTTGCAATGAAACAACTTCACGTGAAATTCACAGTTCAGTCTTTTACCATAATTTGCTTTATTTGTTTTCTTGTGAAAATATTGAAAACAATCTCAAATGCAATTTAATTGAGGCGTTATAGTTTTTATCAATCACATAAGCAAACTCGGCTTGTTTATTGATTGAACCTATAATTGAAGCTATATTGCAGTCTTTCAAATTACATTTAGAACAACTTTTTTCTTTAAGAACACCTACATATGTTACTTCTGAATTATACAGTTATAGCAAATTTCTTCTGTTTAACCCTTTACGGCTGCTTGGAATAGTGACCCCTGTGACATTGTCAACTCAAGGTCATGAAGGGCATGTGAAGGAATTTAACCTGATATTAAAACTTCATATAAACTACTTATAAAAATGTAAGTTTGGTTGAAATACCTAAAGTGACATGCATTTTTTTTCTGTACACCCTTCATTGATTTTGTATTAAAATTTCTATTTGACAAACAGTTGTGAAGAACCACCTGCATTGCATTTTAGCCTATTATTAGAAAAGTCTTAAATCACAATGGAGTGGGTAAATATGGTATTTGTGAGCGGCCTTTTTAGAAGTGAACTATCTGTAATGTAAATCACTCATTAGACTTGTGCTGTAAATGCTATTCTAATGAAGAGGTCAGAACCTTACTGTTAATGAACAGCTGTTAAAATCAACATCAAAGTCCTTCTATCCAAAGTCCTTCACTACTGAATAAGGAATAGAAAAGATATCCTCGTCCTAGTTTTAATTACCGTTTGTTCTGCTCATGGTCTTTATTTCACTCCTTGGAAATATGCAGAGCAGGAAAAAACATAGATAGGCAGAGTATTGTGGCTCACCAATTGTTGGGCCATTTTTTAAATGTGTGCTTTATAGAACTAGTATATAAAAGCTAAATCATCTACAAGCTACATGTCAACTTGTGCATGTCCCTTTCCTGAGATGTGGATGTTCTGCCTCATTTATAGATGACGTATAATGGTTTCATCAGATTTCTTGTAATCCAAGTAGAGTCACCATATCAACCATTTAATACCAGGAGCCTGTGAATTCTACAGGGCTGTTTTTGAGAGCAATTCCTCAGCAATGTATAACATTCATAGACTTGGGTTAGGGTTTCAGGGAGCTTTTGAAAGCCACGTACGAGGGAGAAAGTCTGACAGAATGGGCAAGGGAATTCTAGAGAAGTGGTACAGCACGGGTGTAATTCTGAATGCAGTAGTGGGTAGAGATAATGACGGTTGAAGAGAGACGCAGGTCATCAGAGGAACGAAGAGGGTGGATATTGGTGTATTTGGATAGGAGGATAGAGATATAAAGGGATGCAGAGTTATTAAGAGCTCTGTAGGTCAGGAGGATATGTATATAAAATATAGCTGATCAAGCTGGCTTTGGCTCGGGCCCAATGCCTGGTTCCTAATTTTTTGTGGCACGGAACATGCACTCACATGACTAATAGAATTGAGTGGTTTATGTTCTTGAGCAAAGTTTCAGATCCTGGGCAGTCCTGTAGCAAGCCACACATTACTACATATTGTATTCATTGGTGCTATACAGTGGACAAAAAAAAATGTATCCACTGCCCAATGTGGACCATCTTGATCTCCATACAGGTCATGGCAATAGGTCCATTTCTTTCCCATTATCAGCATTTGACCTTACAGGGGCAATAAAGGTTAAACAAAACTGTGTCATATTAAAAGGACAACGTTTTAGCTGTCCAAGTGTATTTCTAATTATTATTATTTATTATTATTATTATCTTTTATTTATATAGCGCCAACAGTTTACGTAGCGCTTAATACAATACATAAATTCAAGGGGTATGACAAGACAAGAATTGACAGACTAAGACAAACCGATACATTTGGTGGAGAGAGCCCGGCTCGCAAGCTTACAATCTAGAGGGAAATGGGGTGACAAACATAAGGCATAGAGAAAGGGTGAGAGGTATTGTGGTGGTTGTATCGATGACAAGGAAGTTCTAGCAGCTAAGATGGTATGCTTCTCTGAAGAAGTGGGTTTTTAGATGTTACAGCTATAATCTATAAGGTGCCCCAGTTAGAGACCTTAGCGCTCCACGGAGCTTTATATTAATTAATCCTGCAATTTCTCAAAAACAAATTCTGCAATGAATTATTATATTTACAGGTTAATGCAAAAACCTTACTTGCCCTTTAACATTAAAGCTTGGCTGTTATATCTGATGAGATAATTGATGGGTTTTCCATAATGTATTTTACAGATCTCTCATTCATTGGACATGCAATACTCTAAAAAGCAGTCTTCAACTTGTGAATCCCCAACTTCTGTTGCAGGAAAGCCCTTGATGGCTTAGCATGATGGGAGCTACAGCTTGAACAAGAACTGAAAGGGACAAACAATGAAGACCACCCCATTGTTCTATATTATAAACATAGTGTCATAAACATATCTAGAACAGAAACCTTAATTTAGTAACACGAATAAGTGGCAGGGTAAAGAAAATAAATTTATTTACAGTGTGCAGATCCACACAAACAGTCAGAGACCTGTGCAATCAATCTTCTTTCTGGCACTGTGTGCTGCCTTTACATCACCTATGATGTCACCGCTGGCAAACTATGCAGCAGGCAGTTAATGAAACACATGCCTAGAGTTCGCCGCTGACAGGCATTAATAAAATCCTAATCTGTGGAAATTATGGAAAAACAACTTATTATGCAATTGGTTCCCACTTTGGCATGTGGCAGGCACAAGTAGGAATTGCAGCAAATCATGATTTACAAACTGTATTGTTATTGTTCTGCTTTGAGGATAATTGCCCTCTGATTTGTTTGAAGTTCTAATAGCCTGGAGACTCAGACAGGTTACTTCCTTTTTGCGGGTGTAACCCTTGTGTATTCTTTTATGTAGATGTTGGTAATATGAGCTTTGGCAACGAGCGTGACGGCTGTTAAATAAGCAGACCTAGTTGGCTCTCTGTAGCAATGTTATGTTCTCCTGTAAATACTGAGGTTAGGAGGAAAAAAAAATCTATGTAATGCTGCTCACCACATGTTAAATAATAAAACCAATATTTCACGAAATGTCAAGAAAGGAGGGGACAAGCGGTTAATATCACATATTGAGTAAACTGCAATAATTTGATACACATGCTACATGGAGAATATTTGGGTATATAAGACACCTGCATAGCAAGCTTTTATGTGCAGCTATTAATTAGTGAGTTGTAGAAAAAAAAAATAGCAGCAACAAAATCCATGGGAGGGATTGTGAGAGAATATATTAGAGTTAAACGGCAAAGACTTCTAAGGTATTTGAAGAACGTTATTGTTAAACAAAATGATGATTATATACAACGGGTTATAGAAGATGTCACCTAAAAATGTTTGGGACGGGGATGTATATAATGTATATGCTATGCAAGAAAGATTGTAGGGAAACGTTCTGCTCAAAAAATATTTTACATTTAAAGGTATACACCAATTCTTCAGACAAGGCTACAACTGTATGATCTTTCATTGTAGAAGACAATGCTTTTGTAAGCTTGTTGATTATTACTATGATTATGATTATTATATTTCATTAATATAACCCAACAATTTGCGCAGTGCTTCCTTCAGTGCATACATTCAAAAGGTATGATGAAACTAGAATTACAGACTAAGACAAACCAATACATTAAGTAAACAGGGCCCTGCTTACAAGCTTACAACCGGGAGGATGTCATAAATGGATAAATGGACATTTTGGGGAATGTTTGATAAGCTAGCAGAGAATTATATTCTTCCATACGTCTGTCATGAGTGAGCCTAGGGTTAGCGCCCCCCAGGTGCAGTATTTCTTCAGTGCCTATCTTCCATAACAAAATGCATGCACATACTAACATGCAAACGCACTCTAATACCTAACACTTTAACACCATACACTTACACATACATACACACATCCACCTCTTCCTCCCTCTCACCACTAACGATAAACTCACCCCTAACACAATATGCTGACTTACGCCATAATACTAACACCATACACTAACTAATTCTGTCATGACTGCAGGTACCGGGTCAGGCTGGACAGATGTCTGCTTGATAACCCAAGCGCCCAGCGGTGCTGTGCACAGGATATATAAGAAGCCTGGGAAAAAGAACTGAGTTGAGCCTAATCATGCTCAGAACATATTTGCTGCATTTTATTAACATCTACATACAAATACACAAAGGTTATACTTGCAAAAAGGAAGTATCATTTGTTTCTACAAACAAAGATTTTGAACTTGATATATTAATTACTGTAATCTATAAATACCATTACACCGGGATGTAAAGGGTACGGCCTGGGAATGTCATAGGTTGGCTTAGGACCAATGAAAAGCTTTTTAAGGACAAATTTGGAAGCAGATTAAGAAATGCAAGCAAATGATTTACACAACCAATAGGAAATATTGAAAATCGCAAACGGGAAGAGGACAAATAGGAAGAGGTATTTTGTGTTAAAACATTTTTAAATCAAGAGGTGGACCAAATACTCGTTATTATTTTATTAAAGGGATATACTCAATATAATCAATTTACAAATTTGCAAACCAGTCTTTCGCATCTGTATCATTCCTATTAAATGTAAATGCCCACGAGGCATGCTATTTGCATTACATTACACTAGCAGTCTTTAAAAACAAACTGTAAATCCCTTCTTGTTTCCTGTGATTGATGCTGTGTATTATAAATACCACTATAAACCTCAAAGGAACTAACGATGACAGTAAATTAAAGTTTGCAAGTCAGGCAGCATCTCAGCAGCTCTGCCAGTGATCTTTAAACAACCATCTATCCTAGATTACAGAAACTGTACGCTTAACACAGAAGTGATCTCACTTGTGGCCTATACTTGTATAACTCAATGCCCTTCCCGGTTTCCGAGGCTATTCCCAGAGTACATTTTCATTTTAAAGAACACAAATGTGAAGTAATACAAACACCATTCCCTAAATGGTTTTGTGTTTTGCACATGGTTTGGCCTTTGGCATAGACGACACAGGCCTCGCTGGGCAGTCAGAAGGGCATACCCATTAAGAGGTGCTGCACCCCTATTAACCTGCCACCTTTCCTGGTGATTCACCCGACACCTTGTAATTAAATAAATACTCGCATGGAAAGACAAAGACATGCGACAAAAGGATGAACACGCAAAGCAAACAATTGATTTCTGTTGAACTGATTTAAAGAAGACTGGGTCTTCTCTGTGCTATCAAATGCCTTTTACTTCTATATATTAGACCACATCAATAAAAGCAAGAAGGAGCAGTGAAAATCATTGTTTATTTTTTGTTTCTGGCAATGGTATGTTTTACCACATTATTTTATTTTCATTAATATAAGGAGATTCCAAATTTTCAACTCCCAATCAGCAGTCCCGATCGTGAAGTCAATAGCTTAGTGAGGTTGCATAATGTGACGTTATGTGATCCTTGCTCACACAGTGTGAGTGTGTGTGATAGAGAGAGTATGTGTAAGTGTGTGTATGTGATAGGAGGGATGTGTATGTCTGTCTATGTGTGTGTGTTTACAGGACACTCAGTTTTACTTGCTCCAAAGCTGTCAACTGCCCCTTAATAATTTGGTAATCTACACATCTTTTAAACTATTTTATTTTACAATAGTTTGGAATAACATCTAATACATTTAGGGCTCCTGCAAAATGTGAAGACATTTATGGTAAACTGACCTGTCACATTCCCAAATGGTATATTCATCTGGACTTAATCTGCATGATTATTCCTCCCTATTAATTTATTCCACTGCTTTGATGGGAACATAAATGTCCTGTCACTTTTAAAAAATAGGAATAATGGATCTGAGTCCGGAGTACATGAATAATTATACAATAAGACACATAAAGGCATAATGCAGAGCTCTGCTAAACTCAAGTAGTCCAAACGTAACATCTGAAAATATTACAGAAGATCAAATAAAGACAGCAAATAACAATAAAAGGTATATAATCAAAAGTCGTTGACACTTAAACTTGGGTAAATTGTCTGGATTGATCAGACTGTAAATTTGAGCTGGCTTTGGATCTGGCACATCAAAATTATAAAAAATTCTGAAATCCAGAAAATAAATATATGTGTAAATTAAAAAGTACACACGACATGTCACATGTGTGTAAAATTGCTGATAATATACTGTATGTGTATGAGCTAAGGACCAAAACCCTGAGTGAGAAGAGGGGCTTAAGACGACTGGGCTTCTCTTTTTAAACCCCTATCTTATTGAGCCAGACTGAGTCAGCTATAATAGGATGTGATGATTACATTTTGCATATGTCTGGCAATAAACAAAGATATCATGGCAGCTTCGCGTCCTCTTTGATATTTTGGCCCCACCATCACAGAAGAGACCGTTGTTACACTGTTGCAAAAAGAGCAGCGCTCAATTTTCTTTAAGTGTTTCGAGGGAAGTGTGGCTAAACAATAATATAAATATTTGGGTGATGAGTGAAAATTATTCATAACATTAAAATTGACAACATTCAAAATTTGCAATGACATGTTAAGACATAATGGTACAGAAGCAGAAGGGGACCCTGATCTTGGGCGCTTACAAACTATAATCCCATATAGTCGCTACGATCCCCGTCCGTATCTTGCTTATATCAACACAAACACCACAAATAGCCAGCCAAAAAACCCTGTTCCCGTTTTCTTCATTGAGTGAGCATGACTTGAGGTTGGGAAGGGCCCACGGATGAATGATGAAGAGCTATTTAAGTTGAGATGATCTGGGCCAATTCCAGACTTGAACTAACACCAGCTTGCCCTGCTCTACAGGTGCCAATTGGTGGCTTTATAAACCCAACCCTGTCTAACCCTCTCCTGAAAACTAGCACAATTTGATTAATATTGTGGGTAGTGACAATTGCATATTTGTTCTTCACAGTTCCTTATATCTTTAAGGTATTCTTAAATTTAAGTCGCCCTCCTATGAGAACATTTTTAAATACCAGCCCTGTTAAAGAACATAACTGAACCAGAGTGGTGGAATTCAAGGATTGCTCAAAGACCTCAAACCCCCTCCGAAGATCTGTTCTGCCCGATGTGGATCGCTCTGGCAGTGAAAGGTTTAATTAAATTAAAGATAAAGGAGGCAGATGCAGAAAGGTTATATATTCACCAGAGATTTTGTTGTAAATCTTGTGGGAAATGCATTTGACTGGTATTTGTAAATGTTCTAAATGAAATCAGAGGTTGCAGACAAGGGGAGAGGATGAATAAGACAAGGAGAGTGTAATAGCTGGTGTTAATTAATTCATATAGGACATTAATCTTGACTTTCTATCCAAAGCTATTCTAAGTGAAATCTATTTATCCCATATGAATAGTAACAAGACTACACATATATCATGGTTTGAATAAAAGTGCTACTCAGTATGCCCCTCGTATTCTTCTAATTAAAGTATTTTCATTCCATACAAAACTTGAAAAATGTGGCCCCTAAAACATACATATCAGGAATTATATTTTTCTGAGTTTTCATCTCTTTCAAAAATATAATTGTTGTTTCAAAATGTGTTTTTTACACTAAATGTAAACTGAAATAAAACACCCTAAATGATTTGCACAAAGTTAAATTATTCATGTAGTATTTTAATATTTTCAAGTTCACATAGATGCAATTATTACAATACATTCATTCTTATTATATGTTATTTTGTGATCATATATACTTTAATAAATTTCCATGTGCCCCCAATTTTTCCCTTTTTAATTTAGGAGTTTTAAACACATTAAAGGATGTAAAGTTACTCAAAGATCTCTACATCAGATGGAAAGGTCCCTGGAAGGGTGACATTGCATCTTTTTTTATGGTGGCACCATTAAAGTTCAGTATCCCATGAGAATCTATGTGGCCTTACTTATAAGAGGCATTGCTTGAGATGAGACATCCTTATGGTGCCATGTGTATGTGAAGACATTAGGGGTTGCCTGGGATTAGCATTGGGTTTACGGTTTCCAACCACGTTCTCACTAGTCAATGTTCAGCAGGCATTATGAAGGAAGCTGGCAAGAGATTTTTTGGGGTTTCTTAACTCTATACTTTGGTATATTTGTATTGGGTGAACTAATGAGCACAGCTGAAGAATCAAGTTTTAAAGAATCACCAGATACTGTGTATCTAACATAAAGGGGACTTGAGAGATGTCAGTAGTAGTTGAAAAATCTGCTAAGTTTGAAGAGAGTTTATATGTTTTGTGTTGCTTATATAAGATATTAGAAGTATCTAATATCTCTCTTGTTTTGATCACTCAAGCACATCTTAAAAACTCTCTCAATAAAGGATAACTTGGTATTCACATTTAAATATATTCACAATTGGATGTTGATCCAGACATCCCATCATCTAACCTAGGAAACGCTAATCCAATTTGACTGGAACTACCAACAGCTGGAGTTGCTACCAGAGTGAAATGGAATGTTGAACATCAGGGCAGATGTTCTAATGGTTCAGGTGCGATAAGATCCCCAAATTCATTCCAAAAGCTATAAAACACCCTTTGGGGAAAAACGATTTCCAAAAGTAAGGTGGCGGAGACACATTCAAGAGCTTTGGGACTAGGCAGCACTGTTGGCAATCTTTCAATATCCCACAATGCCTGTTGAATGAATAAAGTGCTATCAATTTGTCACCTTGTTAATAGTGATTCATTCCTTAATTATTTTTTCGAAGAACAAAACATTGGACATTCTTTGTGGGGGTTCTGTCCTCCATATGTTGCAGGTGCTACCAATTTACGACAAGAGTGGACGGTTATTAAAATCTCAGCATGTAACCTTCCCGGTGTATTGTTGTAGGGGAACATTTTCACAACCCTAAACTAATGCTCAGCTACAATAAAGGCACTGTATGTTCAGACTGATTAAAAATACACCTGTATTTTTTTAAACTTGAGCCTCTAGAGAGGTGTCACCTTTTCATGTTGGTATTACCTTTAATTATATGGGTCTGGGGGTCTCTTAACCAATTCTAACTCATCCACTTGTGCTAGATCTTGGTTCTACAAAAAAAGTTCATGGACCAAATATAGATGTAACTGGTAAAATGAATAACTAAATGGAAACTCACTGGTGAGGTTGAATAATTTCACCATTTAATAGCTAGAGACAAATGGGGGAAAAAAGACAAATCTTCTCTTAAGGTTGATGAGCACACAATATGGATGATTTGTGACGTTGCATGCAAGTTCGCTGTGTTCAGCAGCTCCTAGAATGAAATGAAAGTTGGGAATCTGTAGCTATACTATGAAGTCATATTTACAATAATATATATTGTTTATGTAATAATATTTAGATATGAACAAGCTAAAGTGTGAACAGCATGAGCTGAGTCAGACTCCCCTTTAACACAAGGAACATCTGTAAGGCTGGTTTTGAGGACCAAGATTGAGAGGAGTCATCTGAGCCAACTCCAGCCTCTATTCCTCCAGCCTCCAGCTATAATACTTTACATTCTTAAGCATCGCAGGTGTAGTATTAAAGTTCAGACAGAATCTTCAGCAGATCACGATTCACAACTAAGAAGAATCTATTTAAGTAATGATTTAAAACAAAGAGAAGTATTCTGATGCTTGGTATCAGTTTAAGGTCAGTAATGTTGTTTTACAATGTTAAATAGTTAAAATTATTTTGATTTATTTGTAAAACTTGCTTCCCTTGTATATTTTGTACATTTAACAATTACCTACAAAAAAATAGTTTGCAGTCATCACAATATTTCAAGATCAACCTCTCTATAGTAATTGTTTATTTTATTGCAAAATGATATGGAACAGATGCAGATAATTCTAATGTCATCAGGCCCTTAATTTAATTCTCGAATGCATTAGCAATTCTGTTTAGACAGTGTTGGTTTATTTATTGTTTGCTACAATGGTAAAAAGTTACAGGTGTCAGAATGGCAATTGTTGTAATCCTTCTTCCATATGGAAGGGATTATTTGATTGTGAGCTCACAGCTGCCTAGCGTTTTGGAAAGTAAGACGTTGCATTGTGATAAACATTTCTTTCTCCGTCTTTAGCGCCCAAGCTTGCTAAAAATAAATGTATTAGCCACTCATTCATTTTTTTTTGCAAGTATCTTTTCTCTTTCTGCGTCATGATTTGCTGACTTGGTATTTTCAAGCTGTTTGCAAAGCCAAGAGGAATGCATTCTGGAAAGATTCCACATTTGGAAGCATCCATATCCTATTGCAGGGTGTGAAAAAAGTCTGTTGGCTATTGGATGCTAGGTGTCCAGTATTATTCTTAACAGTGCACTATATATATATATATATATATATATATATATATATATATATATATATATATATAACATTTATACATGTATGTATATATATATGTATGTATTCATAATTAATATGTAGGTGGTCCTCCCTTTGCAGCTATAACAGCTTCCACTCTTCTGGGCAGACTTTCCACAAGATTTGTTTTTGTGGGAATTTTAGGCCGTTCATCTAGTAGAGCATTTGTGAGGTCCGGAACTGATTTGGATGAGAAGGCCTTCCTCGCAATCTCCGTTCCAGTTCATCCCAAATGTATTCGATGGGGTTGAGGACAGGGCTCTGTGTGGGCCGGCCAAGTTGTTCCACACCAGACTCATCCAACCATGTCTTTATGGACCTTGCTTTGTGTGCTGGGAAACAGCTATGCTGGAATAGAAGAAAAAAACATCTGGCCTGACTTCAAAAATGCTCTACTGGATGAATGGGCAACAAATCCCACAGAAACACTTTGAAACATCTGGTGGAAAGCCTTCCTCATAGAGTGGAAGCTGGTATAGTAGCAAATGGGGACCAGCTAAATATTAGTGTCTTAGTGTTATGTATTTAGAATGTGATTTCAGAAAATTACCTGTTGGTGTAATGGTCAGGTGTTCCAATACTTTTGTCCATATAGTGTATATATAAACAAGTATAGTTCTTTAAGGGTTTTGACAAGAGTGCCATTTTTTCCTCTGCCTATCAATATGTTCAAACATCACACGTGCAGTTCCCACTGGTCCATTAGACTTTATTCAGTCATTGTTTCTTGTTTCTAGAAGATTACTGATGGAAGAAGCCACAGTGGCATTCAAGACATAACTGGAACAGGAGTCATTAAATCTGTTTTCAAACACAAGAATATGGAATACTTCAGTTTATAAAAATATTTACTGAGCATTAAGCGAGGAAGGGAGTATCTATGTTTTCCCTTAAAAAAATGATAGTTCTGAAAACTAACACAATTCATGTTGTGGAAATTCAAAATTGTTTAAAAATATCAAGAGCAAAGTAAAAATGTAGTGCATTACCAGAAAATAATCTGATGCCCAATCCTGCCCAAATCTGACCCACTACCCTATTCAGAACCAATTTAAGTCTATTGGGGCTAGCCCTGTCCCTTAACACAGCCATCTGTATGGAACTGGAGAAGGAGAGCTCCTGGGAGCCAGGCCAAGGAAATTACCAGCTATTATTATTGTGATCTTGTGATATTGTTTCCATGTTAACATTGCTTTAGGTTTTAATCGTTGAAACCTTGAATTCAAACAGGTTTTCAACAAACTTCAAAAGAAAGGGCTTATAGTCTGATTGGTAGCACATGTTTTGGTTTCCTCTTCTAGCTAGAAAAAAAACATAAAAGTTCCTCAGAACTTTCAATATCGGCCACCAAATTTAAAGGAACGGTATGCCGCAGACAGATTGGTGCGTGTATAAGGTGTCATCCTTAACAAAATCTTAGTCTGTGTCTACAAGAGCAATATGGCAAATTGATCTTTAATGCAATAAATGCATGACTGCCTGGCTTACCATGTGTTTGCATTTTGTGTCAAATGATTAGGATTAGAGTAACCAACATCATACCCCCATTTAAACTCACAGACTCAGTTAATTATAATGGCAGTTGGCGAGTGCAGAATTATCTAGATCAGTGGGAATGTTTAAGGTCCTCATAAGGAGTCTTCCAAGTCTTTTATTGAAATTGCTTTCTTTACTCGGTATATTGCGTCCACATGTACGTTATCCCACTCCGCTTAGTGACAGCTTCTCTCATTTCCTCTTTGCCTTTTAGCAGCCTGAGTTTTTTTATCAGCTTTCAACAATTGCTTTCTTACCTGACTTTTCAGACTTATCCAGGCTGTATTTATGACCCTAGTTTGTCTTCCAATCCAACTAGGATTTCTTCATTATGGTAACGTGCATTGCAGAGATGAAATTCCAGCGTCCGTAGCTGCTTGTTGTGCTTACATATTTCTTATTTTTACTGGTTGTATAGTGTATGCAGGCTTACTATAACTAAGTCATTTATTAAATGGGTTTGGAATATGCGTGTGAAATTTTAGGGACGTCATTAGACAGATCAGTGGACAGTGTGAGCTCTTCTTTTGGTTATTATTATTATTATTATCATTATTATTGTTTTATATGGCACCATCACATTTTGTAGTGCTGTACAAAGGGTAGACAGGACATAACATGTAATATATAACTTAACAATTTGAGTTACAGAAACAAAAGTGAGGCGGACCTTCCTCAAACGAGCTTACACTCTATGGTTGCAAATAGTTTATAGTTTTGAACATCACTGCACAAATCCTGACATTTCAGGTGTCCAGATTGAGAGGTTATGTGCCAAAGGCCAGGGCTGGTACTGGAAGTGGACAGGGCATGGCCCACCTGCCTGTCTTTTCTGAGGAACCTCTTTGTGGCGCTCAGCTTCAGAATTTCTCAAGTTGCCCATGTAGACGGTGTCAGTGGAAATCTATGCCACAGCATAGACCTCCATTTAGGTACGGCTACCTGGGCTGGTCAAGGGAGATCTCCCTAACTGGCCCATGATCCCTACTGCCTGCAAAACCAGGACAGAGGAGCAGCTTCCTAGGACAACAGGTTGGTCTCTAAAAGTCGGAACTGTACTACGAAAATCAGGACAGTTAAGAGGTGTGTGTGTCAATGTCCTAATTCTATATATGCAGACTAAAAGTGTATTTTACGACCATCCTGACACTCTCCTCATACTCATTGATTGAATTACGGCCACCATGGAAAATATTGGCCTCTGAGAATGTTTAAAAACCTATCATCCTGCCAACTTTCATAGCAATTATAGGATTAGTTTAAAATTAGGTAGTCCAGATACTGTGTAGAAATTTTGTGCCCCTCTACAACTGAAGAGTTTCACTTTCATACTGTTCATGCTTATTACAGAATGATTGAATAATATTTTATTCTAATCCTGGAGCATTTCCGTTAATATTACAAACATCTTTGTAGGCATTTAAATTAGACCTATTGTTAACTATTAGAAAATTAGATATAACTTTGTAATATCATAGATGGCATTAACAGCATACTTACAAAATACAATTATACCATCGTGTACTAATGAGAACCACTATAGTCGGCAATTGAAATAATTCAGCACCATTAAAAAAAGCATGAATTTCCAATTTCTTTCTTGTATAGGACACTTATTGCATTATTCTAATTCAGAGATTATTTCCAAAGTTGTCAATGTAACGGACTTATTCTTTCAGCAACCATATTAATCATACAGCTAATGCTACTGTAATTGAACAGTTTTTACATGGATGATATTAATCAGATAAATATGGCATACTTGCGAGGAAGGCATTACGTTAAAATATTACAGTTATAATATGTTAATTTCAGTAAAGGATGTTACTGCAGATCTCTGGCAATATGTAAATTTCTTTCTACTTCTGCTGACAATTTACACGTCAACATAATTCTTAAGAATTTGTGCTCTCTACCACTGGTGACTTATATGATGATACATAGCAACTTAAAGGGGTTTTAAAATGCAATAGTTTGACTAATGCGGTTCCATAAATAGCCAACACGACTATTTTTTTCTATCACCGATGCTAACGTCTGTTATCAATAACAATCCTTTCCATGGGTGTTAATGCAGTACTTATTCATAATCTGCGCCTTCCATGGAAAATAAGTTGTAACAGCCACTTAATACGTCTTACTCCAAATAGTTTTCTTATATGGTTTAATAATAGGTTCAATGCATTTTCTCATTCCCCCCCCCCATATTTTAACATGGATTTATTCTTCAAGGTAAGAGCATTTATGCCATTTTTCCCCGCAGGTCATTTATCAGGAATGTTACAAATGGTAAACCGATTACATTTTAGCTATGTGTTTAATATCGATTTGCATTTATGTCAAAGAATGCTTCCATATCTGCTTGTCTGTCCATCAGCATATTACAGATTCTTAGGAAGAGAGAAGTATGCATACTGATGCTCACATAATGTACATATTATTATTTCAAGGTGTCTTATTTCATTTCAGGGATATCAATTTCTGCCCTTGAGGGCCACATACACTCATACCTCCCATGTGTCCCAAGCAGGAGAGTCTTGTTTTTGATGCCCTGCCCAGCTACTCGGTGGTGATCAGAGGGTATCCCCGGACCAGGTCACCGAACTGTCAAATCCTTTGAAGTCTGTGCTTTTGCAGCACAGTTGTCAAACACGACTCCCACGTAGCCGTCTCACAATGTATTAAAGCAGACCAGTGACATAAAACATCATATCCCAGCTTTCTGCTTCAATGGATGGCGAGGTGGTTGCATATGTAGAATAGGTTAATAATCTTGTCCCCAGCCTTTCGTCTGACCACACACACAAAGCGGACCCCTGAAATATTGCTGCATATAAGTGGTAACCCACAACAGTTTGATTTTACTCTCACCAATTATGATCAAAACTTCAAACATATACGCATATAAGCAAACATCATTACCGCTAACCTCAAAGGTGAGAAGGGCTAGAGGTCTGGGAAAGCTCAAACATTTCGGTAAAATTGCTTCCAAAATATTTATTGGATTTCTGTGCTCTTTTGTAATGTTGTTTTGTTATTGTTGGTTAGTATATGATCAATCTCTGTAAAGCAGCATATCTCTATATAATGATTCTCTCTTATTCTCACATTCTGTAATCTGTCTGAAAGACACAATTGGTTTGATTAGTTTTATTTAATTTGTTTTTGATGAGGGCTTTGACTCACAACCCTTTAGACTCACCTCAGCAGGCACCATTCTTACTGCTGAACCTTTTCAGGATGTACAGTGCTTCTATACGGACTATGAAAATCTAGTGTAAATGTTCCAGTTGGAGGCATTACAGATCTTCTCTGTACCCGGCCTGTTGAGCACCAGTGTGTCATCCAACAGAGTGGCTACGGCCAACCATAGACAGGTATAACGGTATGGTTTTATCCACTGGGCCATAAGCATACTTTAGAACTCTACAGGTAGTGCCCAGAAACTCATAGAGAAGTGCTGCTTCCACCACTGAAGAACTCTGGGTTGCGGGACAGCTGTTCTGACATACCTCACTCCTTGCCCATCTCCCTCTAAACAGTGACATGTCCACAGACGTCAGTAGGACCCTCCACCAACATCCGCGGGACTGCCCACAGTGGAACCTCCTGCCGTCATCCTGCAAGTGGGGCTCCGGAGAGCCAAAGCCATAAAGTTGCCAGAAATGGCCATGATGACTGCATTAATCTCCATTATTGTCAGTTTTACTGTATTGTAAATTGCATTATTGAAATCAAACACTAAACACAATGTAAAAAATTGTATATAGGGTTTTGCATGAGTCTATCTTTATTTTAGAGATGCCACTTCTTTAGTTGTTCTGGATGTTTCTGATCATTCAGCTTGGCAAATTTCCCTAAGAAGCATTCTATTAAAGCAAACCTAGTGAGAAACACATAAAGTTAAGTGATGAAACATAAATGTTTTAATTTTAACACAAATGCTTAGAGCAACACTTAGGTCCCCAGCTTGCACTAATCCATTTAGAGAGAAATTTACATTTTATTTCTCCAATGCGATTAACATTAGTAAAAAGGTCAGCACTGCGAATCCGAGTTAATATTCACTTCTTGTGGTGATACCAGCAGGCTTGATTTTCTGTCTAGTAAACCGGTCAAATGCCTGGTGGACAAGTGCCTGATTGTGCTTCCACTAAAAGAGCATAGGATGAACACACACAGCAGCATATGTGCCATTTATTGGCAGCTGGCCAATTTTAATCCCCAATATGGGCCTGGATACCAGCAAGTCATTCTGCCCTTTCATGCATGTAAAATCTAATAATATTTAACTTTGTATGATACTTGTACCGCTACACTTCTCCACATAGAATCTGCACACTTGCAGCTGAAAACATCAAGGGCCCATAGGTTGTCCGCCACCCAAGCCTGAGTTCTCATGTGTGTTCTACAAACACCGTGTTTAATACAACAATCGATACTGAAAGGTAACATCCCTAATGATCACTGGTTTGAGGGAGATAACACAAGACATATGAAACTGTCATACAGATGAACTATAATGTGATATCTGCATATCTGAGATCTTCCCATAGTTAAGCTATCCAGAGCTCTCCCTCTTTGGAAGCAGTGGCTTTGTAAATGGATGGGCTATCCTCAGAACTTTTAGTGGGTGGAGAGTCGGAGGGAAGTGGGCATGGAGTGGGTGTGGCCAAGTACCACTGCCCTGCTCCAACAAATAAGAAATTGACCCAGAGACCTGGAGAAGCAAGGCTTCCCAGGAGACTTAGGTCAAATCAGTGGAGTTCCCAGTTATTGATACCTATAAAATGCATGTTTTTTTTAAAAAAATAAACATATTATACTCTGCATTTTCTGTATTATGAAATCAATAGCTCATGTTAAGATATGCACCCCTGTAAATATGCATTCCCAAGGTCCGTAATGGATAATATTTTAGCCATTTAAATGTGGTCTGTGTTTGTGATCCATGACCCCAGTGATGCTATTATAAATGTAAGTTCCATCATCACTAAGCTTTTTAGTTGTATAAATTAACCCATTACACCTATTACAGTAACTCTGCTACTGTCTGTGCATTGTTTCATTTGTTCACAATTCACACTATTTCTGATGTAAGTGGATACAAGTTGGGATTTGTGTTATGTCTCTCTCTTTGAAATTGGTTTTATGTCAAGAATCCAATCAGAGGCACTATTTCTGCTTTTACAAGTTTCTTCTGTTCTTCCTATCTCAAAATGCACATAATACCAGTACCTGTTGGCATAATTCAGTCCATTCCACTTCTGGGATTGTAAATTAAAAAGACATGGGGAAAAAAAGCAACGCTTGATCCTTATGGATGCCAGTTAAAATTAATTGAAAAAAGCTTTTAACGACCCAAGTTGTAGACCAAATGTTCCTCAAACCTGTGGCCCCATCCCTGTGCTAAACGTTAAGGTCATTGAAAAGCTGTAGATTTATGCGGAAGGTTTGGATGATGGAAAATGAGACAAAAAGCATTTGGATTTTATTATTCCATTTACTTTGACCCTGGGCCATAAAAGGTTTTGAGAACCTGTTTTATGTATTCAGCTGGTTGCCACACTGACAAGCATTTGGAGACATTTAAATAAGTCACCCTTGCTGACAGCTGTAGCACCATAACAAATGCAGGTTACAATAAATGGTAAACCTCAAATACCCCACCAGCAGCAGGTGCACCAAATGCCACTATGGTTCCTTTTGGAATATTTGGCTGGTGCAGTCTGTATCGGTTATGTCCCCTATCTACATTTGTGTCACTGGAATCCAGTTTTTTTAATAGTTATTTTTTGTGGTATGCTTAACCTGTGAACAAAATCTTACTTTCTGCCACTTCCCAATCCTACAAAATTACTATTTACACCTGCCCACCAGGTGTAAATAGTCTGCCGAGTGTTTGGGACACTATGGGTGCATTCTGTGGTCTTGCCCCTTTGATTTGAATGATGTAAACCCTCCAATGTTTTTAATAAATTTACTTCAGTAATAAGGTCAGACTATGCTTTCCATAAGGCAAGCACTGGGGAATGAATTTCAACACAAGACATGGTAAAGAACTGCCGCATCTGGTCTCATATCCCTATCTACATATAAATTCTCCATTTACCTGAATATTTATACTAACTATAAAAGTGGAATCGTAAAATAATTCACTAGGATTTATGGGCACTTTTTAAACTGGAAATCAATTATTAATAATGTTATCTCCTATTTCATGATGCTGATATATCTTACAGTGTAATTCAAAGCTAGCAGGTTTCGGAATGGCATAAAGGTTCACTCTTCAAGAGCCAGAAGGTTGTGATAACACTTGGCCTATCACTGAACTGATTCTTAAAACATTCCCTATATAATGCCATTTGCCCAAACTTGAGAGCCAACCCGAAGAGCTGAGAGCTAATATGTTTGAAATGTACCATATTGTATGTTCAATATACATTTAAAGCAGTAAATCTCATTAACCCTTTATTTAACAAGCATACTGTACATCTGGGTTGCACATACTTAAGGAACATAAAGGGTTTATGAAAATGGGAACCTCATGTATGTTTTATGGGAATCTTATATGTTTTAAAATATTTAATGGTATTATGATACAATATAATTATATAAAATGCTGCCCTTCACTTCCAAATGCTATCCAGCTATTTCAGTCACTGTTGAATTATTTACCTTTTTGTAAAGTAACACAATTTATAGCTTCATCTCTTTCCTAACCCTACTATGTTTGGTATTTATGGCAGAAAATAATGATGACTTTTGTAAAGCAGGTAAATGGAAACAATAAGGAAGATCTCTATAATAAAACAAGGTCCTAATGAAGAAGATTTTTCAAGAGGTACCACACAGAAGAGGACATGGATGCTAATGGTCAGTACTATGGCATATGTAGGTTGTTTGAGGGCAAATATGGCATAGGCAGGCTGTTTGGGGGTACTGGCAAGCTTTTGGTGGCAAAGATAACGCATGCAGGCTGTTTGGGGCAAAGATGACACAGGCAGGCTGATTGTGGGCACTGGACAAGCTGGGGGCAAAGATGGGACAGACAAGTTGTTTGGGGGCACTGACAAGCTGTTTGGTGGCAAAGATGGCAAAGACTGGCTGGGGACAAAGATGGCACAGTGGAGATGTTTGGGACAAAGGTGATGCTCACAATCGGTTTGGGGCAAAGCTGGCACTGTGGGACATGTTGCTTGGTGACGTTGGGGGCACTGTGGTTTCTAGTTACGCCCTGTCTAAAATGCATGTTACTGACTGTGAATAACATGTACTTTCATTGAGTTGTAAACAAAATATGCCTTTAGCTTTCTGACTTGTGTCGATCTGGAAGTCATACTAAAATAATCATTATAATTATTAGGTTCATTTCACTAAAACTAATTGGGAATACATATTCTGGCTGGCAGGACATGTTTTACATGAAACAGGCAAGATTCACCTAACAAGGGCAATGAACCAATGCACCAAACATTGCTAGGGGCAGGACTTATATTAGACAGAGCTACAATAAAAGAAATGTCAACAATCTTAATAAGGTTTAATAGAAGGTCAGATTATCCACATACAAGTCATCATCATTCTTTAAATGGAATTTGACGGGCATGGCCTTTTAAATGTATTATGTCAACTTGTCAGTTTATAGTTTAAATGCACATACAATAGAAAGAACGACAATTCTTGATGATCAGTGACTTTCACTGGAATTGGGACAGTTGCATTTCAATTGACTTTTCCCCCTTAAGCATATTTGTTGAAAGTCTACTCCGATACACTTGCAGCAAAGAGGAAGCAGCTGAATGTCTGTCCATTTTCCGCCATCAGTCATATGGTATCCATTTCCAGAGCCACTGTCATGGTTTAAATTCAGACATGTGTTTTGGAGATTAAAGGGAGATTTTCTAAATCATGTATATAGATTACAATTTCTAATTTTGGAAACATTAGCAGTTGCATAAACTATATAATGTTTTCTTCACATGTTTCTTCTCTGGCAGTTTTAATATCCAATTTGCAAAATTGTTTATGGGAAATTCTACGTATACGTTTCATAGAGATATGTGTTGAGGAGCTGAGTGTGAATATTGGAATAGTATATGTAAAAATTATATATATCTATGAACATACACAGGAACATAGACTTTGATGACAGATAAGAACTATCTAGTCTACCTGATTTTTTTCCTGCTGTAAGGACTCAAACCTTAATCAGTCTTTGGTCTTGTCTTAGACTCAGGATAGCCATATGTCTTTAAATTGTATTGTATTAATCTCTACCACTTCTGCTGGTCGGCTGTTCCACTCATCTACCACCCTCTCAGTGGTATACAAATTACAGTACATCTATGTGTACATAGTATACGTTAATGGATGTATAGTGATGTGTGTTGAAAGGGACACTGTAAGACACTAAAATGTTATAATTTATAAAATATATATAAAAATTGTACTCCTAATGCTACATCTTGACGTCTTGTAGGTCCAAGCTGTAAACTTGTAACATATTTTGCTTCTATGTTCTAGTATGAGTTTTTCATCATGATCTCCTAGCATAAAATCAACTTCCTGTTTTTCACAGCATCTAACATCTATGCATTTAACATCACCTTTTCTAACCTGTATTTGTCATTTAATTTTACCATTGATATTATATGAACTCAGAAATACCACTTTTATTTGTGATGCACACTTGATGTTGTTGATACATGTTGTAAAGTAGTTGTTTTGTTATTGACAGTTCCTGTAAGGTTCTTAATGAACGCCACAAACTAGATGAAAAAGCCTTTAGAACATTGTCATGCTTGTCAATTGATGACTCTTCCAGCTATAAGGCAAAAGTACCTTTCACAGTCAACCAGTGACATTATGCGTTACATCGTCCTCACAGTTAACACCACAAAAATTGCTTGGGGTTCCCACATGCAGGACCCAAATCCCAGAGGACAATGGGAGGTCTTCTTCTTATTAAAGCTAACTATTGAAACATCAGTCTTCAAACATCAGTGTTTCATTTAGCTGAAGATGTTGAATCATTTACATGCATTATAATAGATGAAAAGACATCATTTAATTATTGTCAACTTAAATTAATAGTTTACAGTTACGCTAATTTGTGTTTTCTGGAAACCCTAGACAATGTTGGCGTACAAAAAAGTTAACGTGGAAGGAGGCTGAACCCATGAAGAGAATAATGATATCCGAATGGGAAGTATTGCAATGACGCAAGTGTGAGTTCCAAGGATAACTCCAAAAGGGCAGAGGGTTATGACACTGGAAAAACTCCAAACATAAATGACAATTGCTTTGGAGACGCAAACATGACAATGAACTGGAGGAGAAACAGGAGATGGGAAAACAGTGAAAGATATTATGAAATGTGCTTGAATTGTTTGTGTAATACTTATTTATGCAATATCTGTCTTAATATTTTTAAATATTTTCACATTGAGTTGCAATTTTCAAATAAGACAGGCTGACCTACAAGTTATTTACATGGCACTAATATGCGAGGTTTAGATAAGAAAAAAACATTTATTATTATTTATTATTATCTTTTATTTATATAGCAACGATTCTTACAATAAATATATTAAAATGAATGGTGAGACTAGAATAGACAGACCAAGATAAACTGATTCACTGTATATTCAAACTTGACAGAAAGTGTGGGGTCCCTTGCATCCTAGAGCTAACAGCCTTAAGAGTATTTTATTGAAGTTTTGAGTTTTTTTGGACAAAGTACCTAAACTGTGAGGTAAATATAAAGATATCATATAAACTTAAATTTTCCAGGACTAGTCTCTGTGCTGGTATGGGAAGTCTGCATAGTGACTACAGAAATGTTCTCTAGGTTGTGGCCGTGCATGGGTGCACCTACAGGCTCCTTGGTTCTAACACAGTATGAGCATACAGTGAACTGTTCCTGAGCTCAGCTATGTACAGTCGTGTCAAGAAGAAAGTATGCCCTCTACATATCAGGACATAATAACTATCATCTGTTCCTTAGCAGGTCTTAAAGATTAGATAAGTACAACCTTAGATGACATACTACACAGTGTCATGATTTATTCAACAAAAATAAAGCCAAAATGGAGATGCCATGAAAAACAAAGTACACCTTATGATTCAGTAGCTTATGTGTCCAAGAAATAATTACTTATGTGCATTGGACACAATATCCACACAATAATAGATATCTGGTCCAGTATTAGTTATCTCTCCAATTGAACCATGCATTGCGCAAGGCCAACTTAGTCCTTCTTGCAAGAGAAGTTCAACGGTGTTATGTCATACAACACATAGTGACATCATGGAGTTAAAATGTTTAGCTGTTCTGCAAAGTCTTGCCGTAGTGTTTATTGCTCTGCGACATAGTTCTCATGGATTTAGCTAGGTGCATGTAACGTGTCGTACCTAAGATGCAATGCACTTAACTGCGCAAGACTGCATATCTCCACAGCCAATCCTCCAGCCAGGAAACCCTCTGGCTCTCATACATAATTCTTTGGTCAATAAATACTCTAACCAGAAGCATGTGTGTTGACAAGTTATTGCTTAAATGTAATCTGAATTGGCTTATCCATCTCGGAGAAAAACGGTTCTATCTGAAATCCATTACACGCATTTTTTAGCTTGTGGTGCATTATATTATGTGGCAGAATAAATAGCTTGTTTGATTTCTAACATTTTATTGATTCTCACACGTGCATCCATGTATACATATTTATTTTGTAATACGTGAATGCCAATTTTTCGTAAGGACTCCCTTGGTTAAATTTAGCATGCGTTGACATAGTATTTATTTTGAATAAATTCACCTTAATGCAATTATATTTTTAAGATACAACGTGGCACACCTGAATAATGACTGTTGTCTGACAAAAATGCCAAAAATTAGCATGTGGCATCTACAGTTAAAAAAAAAATACAGCTAATACACAGTGGGTCACATATTTTTCTGCTCATTTTTTTTTTTATCAGTGATACATAACTGCCCTCTGACCAATATCAGGCTTGTGGTTTTTGGTGGTGGCCAAATATTACAAAATGTGTTTACAAAATTACAGTATATATAAATCTGGGCCCACTACTGCCTGATGAAGAGCATATGTGACATATAGACCTGGGCTTCTCAGTTAGACACATGTCCTAATCAGTCCAAATTGGGTAAAGGGTCTGCACTAAAATGCATTCAAACAAAATAACAAGTAGTTCAAATTTCATGACTAACAAGCTCAGGACGATCCTTTTTATTTTGGAAAATATTGGAGATATGGTGCTGCCCAGGCAGAATTCCCAATGACCCATGTAATAAGTCCTTGTGTGAAGTTCATGCACTTCAGTATGTTAATGTAGGATCCCAGAGAGTATGGAAATCGGTGCATACACTTCACCTGCACTCCTCCTCAACCTGTAGGAAGTAAATCAGAATGATCACACATCTCATCATAATACTGACATGATGCACCCACCACAAACTCTACTGGAGATGACAGTATCTATCTGGCTAGAAATACAGCTCCATTACAGTTTGCTGTGTCCTGCTCCAAAAAGAAAGATATCTGTGCAATGTCGTCACTAGAATTGTTGTCACCCAGTGTAGTAACTCATGGTGTCACCACCATGGACCTCTTCCCGTACCAGACCATACAGAATCCCTACAATTTTGTTATGAGTAACTCGCTGGTCACCCTGCTGCCTGTTTTGAACCTTTTTTATTCAGAATTTTTATTCAGAACATTAGAGAGAACTTACCTTGCAGCAGAAAGAGGAAAGTAAGCTCTGCACATGTGGAGTAAGATCCAGATCCCCCGCAGCTCTGCAGGGGACCTGGAGCCTCCTGTCTGGTAAACTCAGCCGCTGCCAGCACTTCTACCGGGGCTTCTATCACCAATAGAAAGCGAAAGCGTGGGCAGCCGCGGAGGTTGTCTACGCGCATACCTTCCCCAGCTGCCAGAGAGGAGAATTCCCCGCAGCACTGCGGGGAATTCTCTTCTCTGACAGCCGGCAAACGTCGGATGCAGACAACCACCGCTATGATGGAGCACCGGCGTCACATGACCTTCCATGTGACACGGCCTCCTTCCGCTGCCCCCGCTGGACGCCAGGGAGTCAGAAGCACTGGTAAGTCGTGGGGAGTGTTATATGGGGGGGCATAAGGCTTTTCTGGAGGCACAGTGCCCCATGATATGCCTGTAACCCCCTTTATGCCACTCTGGCTCCAGAAATGCCTTTTAACCCCCTATATGCCACTCAGAGGAAGTGGAAGGGATTTCTGGAGGCAGAGTGGCATATAGGGGCATAAGGCATTTCTGGAGGCAGAATGGCATATAGGGGGGTTAAAAGGCATATCATGGGGCAGATTGGCATATAGGAGGGTGTAAGGCATATCAGGGAGGCAGAGTGGCATATAGGGGGGTATAAGGCATTTCTGGGGGCAGATTGTCAAGCCTGAGGCAGATGTGCATAAAAGGGGGGGGCAGGTTGGCAAATAAAAGAAAATTAAAATAAAAAATAATTTTTCTCAATCATAGCTTTTATTAAATTTCCAAGTTTCCCGGTGGGCCAGTCCGGCCCTGTGCCAAAGCATTACTAGCTGTATACATCTAATCTACAGTTGCATAATAAGTTGATAAATTATTAAAAGCCCACTTGACAGGGCAGATCAAATACTTGCTTACAATTTAAATATAATGAACCTAATAAATGTTTAATACATAAAATAAAAGGCAACGATATGTTTACTCTGTTGAATATTTCTGAAGCCGACTTGTAAACATTTAAAGAGGCTATAACGGCAAGATTTATTTTTCAGAGACTCGTGCCTTCTTCCCTGATGAGAAGGTTGTAGATAAATTAAACAGCCTCCTAGGAGAAGGGGTAGAGGCTAATACAGTGAAGGAATATAAACACGCATGAGATAGACACATGGCTTCTGAATCTAAGACAAGACCGAGGAATGATTTAAGTCTTTACATCAGGAAAAATTGGCCGAATGGGTCTTATTTGCCGGCAAGTTCTAGGTTTCTATGTTTACTGGTATTGAACACCACAAGCACCTCCCCATGCTTAGCACGCTAATTTGCCATCAAGGGGCAGGCCCAGGCCAAAATAATACGTCTATGTTAAAATTAATTTTTGGTTTAGAACACAAATCCTAGCTCAACTCCCTTGCTTTACACACACAATAAGATATATATATATCTATATCTATACACATATCTATCTATATCTATATATATACACTGCACATGTGTTAATATATGACAAAACAATAAAAAAAAAGCCAGAAAAGAAATATATATGTATTCAAATTAAATCGACATTAAATAAATTATATAAAATCAATGCAGGAAAGAATACAAATCCAAATAATTACCTAGAATAACCTGCAAATTAATCAGGGGCATTACAGAACATTAAATCACAGCATATCGCTAGTTAACATAATACATTACATATTAAAATAAGATAGGCACTATACTAAAGAAGTTAAAAATAAGTAATTTAATGAAATAAAGCAGTTAAGCAGCAGCAACATTAACTTACAGACACAGAAGAACAGTTGGACACTGCCACAGATACTACTACGAGGTATTGAAGCCACTGTCTAAGGCACCAGACAGCCCAAGCTTGTGGTCACACACACCAATACACTCGGACTAACACACACAGATATTGCCACACACTTATTTCATGTCTGTTTCTTCAGACCGCTGCATCAGTGCTTGTTTGAGGTGCGTACGGCTTCAGTGCTGAGCACCAGGTTATGACATCATATCCTGACAGTGCTTGTCACCTATCCCCGGCATACAGTGCTAGGGAGCACTAAAGGCAGAGGTCTGAAGGGACATACCTTGTGCTCCCTTAATTTTGGGCCAGTTAGAAGGACATCAGTGGTCTCCCCAGCAGATGTCCCCATGGCGCCCCAAGTGGCTGCCTGGTACTAAGACCAACCCCCTTGGCACTTTAATGATGCTGTTACCCGGTGCGGTCCACACCTGCCACATAGTTACGCTACTATATCTTTACTGATTTATCCATCCTCTACTTTTATATAAAAAATACACAAATTGATACTGAACCTGAATTAAGAAATACGTTAAATTATCCCCCATCTACTTGATGGCCTCTGCTGTCTCTGGAAATGTTAACAGGTCCATCTTGGTACTTATGTTCATTATAGCCTTATAAAAGGAGTTATTTAAAATGTAATATTTTATTGAGCAATATGAAGATCTCTAAGGTGTTTCCGTTCATTCAAGTTCAAGATCTGGAGCATATTTGTGTCTGATACATGTATACAAAATTAGGCAGTTTGATAAAGAAGCCCTAGGCCTTTGTACAGTATAACATACATAGTAACATAGTTAGGGGAAATAGAGGTTTTTAGATTAACCTATTTTTTACTTGTTTTATCCTACTTATTATAATGATTTATTTTGTCCATGTGATAGACGCGAAATAATAATAATAATAAAATAAAGTTAAATATATTAATAATGTACCTTAAAATTCATACTTTGTAGAATACACTTCCTGGAACACAAGAATTTCCTTTTATCAAAGCTTTCTTGGGTTTTCTTAGCATTTTTGTGGCAACAACGAAGGAAAGTTTATCAGTTTTTTTTATATATATATGAAGAATCCGTGTTTCCTGGTTCTCATACTCCTTAAAATTCCAGAAGAAGTTGACATTACTCTTTTCTGGAGTTTGGAAGCTGTCCAAGAGTCTCCACATTTTGAACTTTACAGACTAGTAAACACAGGCTTCAGAAAGAACAAGAAACAACTATGCTTTGACCCACAGAAGACACTTTTAAAGCTTAAACTGAAGCTGAAAAGCTCTGTTCCTTGTTTCTCTTTAAGTATGGATTTTATTGAGAACAGGTCAGGCATTTCTGACGGTTACACCTGTAAGTATAATGAGATATTCCTTTGTAATCAAGATGGGTTTGGAATGCAAGCTTATCCTCTTCTTTTCTTTGGATGCTGTCACTTATTTTGTGCCTATATATATGTTTTGTGCAAATGTAGTGCTTGATGTATCATTTCTGCAGGCAATTCACTGGGTGGTCTTGTCTTGTGAAGAGTGTGGCAAGCAAAATAGCAGATAGTCTTTCAAGATTGTTGCTCCTGCCATCAGTCTAGAGTTTGGCTGAGTAAGGTCCTAAAGCCCCAAACTTCTTTCTGGAATTAACTATTTATACGCTTGACATCCTAGCATTGTTCATATAGGAACAATTATTGGAATAGCAGAAATACATGACATTATAAAGAATTAGTACATTTTCTTTACAGAGCGTTCGCAGAATTTGTAGCGCTATTACAATGAGGGTGGAATAAAAACTAAGAATATGATTAAAATGAAAAATATATAAAATTATCCATAACATGAACACACGAGTTTATAATGTACAATGATTAATTATATTAAAAATATCAGGTAAATACATAAAACAGATAATTTTGCCAATAAAAAAAATATATATATGCTATTAACTTGCCATATAGAAAAAAATAGAAATATGTCGGGTTTTTAACTGTTCAATGGTGTCACGAAATCAGATTGTAGATCCAAGTTCAGATTAGATTCACTTTTTCAGAAAAAAAAAACCCAGATATGACACAAATTATATCAAATTATTATTATGACTAAAAGTAAATAAATATTTCTGAAAGTAAATAAATATTATTTTGACTCAAATAAATGATAAATATGGTCTGTTCAGTTTAACCCTTTCCGTGTCTAGAGGGACAAAAAAGGCATTATCTTTTCTTCCCTGTTGCTGAAACAGTTAAGTTGAACAGAAAGTGAGTATTCTTGGTGAGACTTAAAATAGTATTGCAGTTCAAGTGGACTTGGAGATTATGTAACACTCTTCAGAAGATTTTCAATGCTTAATAGCTCTAAGGGACAAACAAATGAGATCTGACGCTTGAAGGTCCCAGAAAATGATGCATATACTGCTCAAGAGAAGTGTCAAGTTGACAGAGCTGGTAAGTTAAGCTCTGTTTGTGTCATACCACTCAGATAACTTGCAGAGTAATGCAGCGGTACATAGCTGGAAGGAATCACCTTCACTTGTAAGAGATCACCATTCTTCCAGTGACCTCATACCTCAATCATATAGAATGATATTGCTGCGGTGACAAATTGCAAGATTGCTTTGTGTTACTTGAAGTTCAAAAGATCAACAGTTTATATTACAATTCTGAATGCGTAATATGTTCTACTCTGAATTTTGATAGCAAATGCTATAACTGAATTTAAACCTAGACCTTTCTGATGAGTTACCACTTAGCCAGCCATTCAGGTTCCAAGAAAATAAATACCAACATTTTTCAATTTACATTTGCTTTGGAATGGAAACAAACAGTCCCCTTGTTGTTTCAGAAGGTCATCAACATTGTTGATCTGAACCTCAGTTATTGTTAGTAATAGCTAGTTACAAAGTACAAATTAATCAATACCAGACTCCAGAATCTAAAATGTTCTGCAAACATGCAAAATATTGGAGATGGGTGAATTGATGCTGAAAACTGTAAGTACATTAGCAAATACAGAGAATACAGTAAAAAAAGCTACTTCTTTTTGGTGAAAAGGAGATTTTCATGTATGTGACATGGTACAGCCATGTAGAACTGATATATATTTTGATGTTTTTGTGTTTAAAAAATTCTGTCTGAATTTTACATGCTCCAGAAATATAATTCTTTTTTTTTGTTGTTTATTTCTAGATTTTTGGAAATTTCCAATCAGATGGTAAGGAAGATTCCATGAGCTTGATTTTCTCAAGAAAACAATAAACTTTCTCTCATGAGCTCTGTCTACCCAATTACGACAAAAATCTGATTTACCAACAAGTAAAGCAAATTAGCATTTGAGTCAAAGAAATGAACGTCCCTACGTCAGTGTATTTCATAGCTCTTGGAAAGGGCAGTTGGCTTTAGACATTAGCATAGTTGTGTATCAGTCTGGGCATTCTGCAGAGACAAGTTGGCTTAAAGTATTAACAGACGCAGCTATCAGGATGGCTGAGTTGCAGTGTTATTCTGATCTAACAGCTGCCAACATTCCTGACAGGAGATGAGGCAGATGTCCAATGACAATCAAAGGGAATAACTTTTAAGCCAAAGTTTGCCTATCTCTTATTCTCTACTTGATCCTCTCCTCAAAGTTGAGTCACAGCTGCTACTCTTCAAGGTCCTTATGGCTGATCCAACAGCCTCCCTCCACTTGTGTATTGGCCTCCTATCAATAAGCCATTAACTATTTACAAGACTTCCAGTCGCATGGCGAAACGGGAACACCATGGTACTGGTTAACTGGGAATACTTACGGATAGTCCCGGATACAGCATGACAACATAAAATATAAAAAAATAAATAAAAGAGCATAACCACGGGCCAATTGGAAGAACAATCACTGGATCAAAAGATTTTTTGTTTCTTCAAATAACATTATAATGACCCAGAATATTTTAAATCTTTGCAAGAAGTCAGATAAACATGAATTATTTGGGAAAGCTGTGTGTATTTAGAGGAGAACTATATATTTATTGCCTATGATGATAAAAAAGAAAGATTTTGGCTTTGACATAGGCCGCTTTTTTATAAATGGCTTGCCAAAAATGAACTTAAAATACGATGTAGACATTAATATCCTTACTCCTTGCAATAGAATGGGCCTACTTTTCAAAGTCGGTTCCAATATACTGGCAGGAATGCAAATCCCACACTTCCTGTTAAAGACAATTAAGTGGAGTGACATCTGACTTTTACAAGCTTCTTCATAATGTTTATACTTTCTGAACAGATACAAAGCATCACTTGTAACAAGCAGCTTAATTTGTACTGCTAAAACTCCCATAGTTTATCTAGGTGGGGCTCAAAAACATGGCATTTATTGGGAAAGGATGCAAGCAGAGCATTAAAGGTATATCCACTCCTACAAACAGATGCTGAAAACACTTTTAATAGCTTTACTTATACCATGATCACATAATCCCCTCTTTTCATTCTGTCTTTACTTTCTAGCATTTAGACTTTAAAGCAGGATTCAGAACACTTGCTGAGACATTTCTATGGCTTTTTCAATATAGCCACCCACATTTTACACTGATGGTTGTGTTTGGTATCCACAATGTCCACAATAGGGTTGAAATACATTATTTTGAGAATTTTTTTTCATGTTAGAAAATGTTTTCTTTATTTTTTTATCATGTATGGGAAGTCGCCACATTTACTTATTTTGTCTTGCTGCATAATTAAGTTATCTCTTTCTCATTGTCCGGTCTTGAGCACATTTGACCACTATTGTAAAGATCTGGGGTGCAGTCCGTCACATTGCCACCCAGTAGGTATTTAAAAAAATGTTAATGTTGTTACTAATACATTTATATTTTTACCCACATTATATCACTAGATTCCTCAGGTTTCAATATCAGTGCCGGAAAACAATTTTCACCCTGAAATCATTCACCAAAGATGAACGTGTGTAATATCTGCACGGAAATGAAACTTCCACCTTAAATAGTATTAGAAATCAGTTGACCTAAGTCCAGGTAACTTTTGAAAAAGGTCACAAAAGATACAAGAGGTGCATCAGAACTAAGGGAGAAAATTTTCCCTAGAAGGCCAAGTTAAAAAATAATTTTCCATTTGTGATGCCTAATTCTAACCTTTTCTAAATTAAAACTAATCTAACTACTGGTAAACATAATTGTTCCTTGTATATACTAGACCACATTGATTTACATTCTAGACAATCTAAGGCATGAAACTGCAGGTTCTAATGTTGTTGAAAATAACAACATAAAATACATGAATGACCTAAAGCTACAGCTAAGCCTGTGCCCTACTGCCTCCCACCATGTCCAAAAAGCTGGTGTCATTGGTGTCCAAGACATTGGACTTTCTGACCATGTTTTCTAATGCTAGACAAGTATTGTGTGTCTGAATTACTAGCCATATTTTGTCCAAACCAACAAATGAGAATTAAAATAAGATTACTGGTCACTGGGAAGAACAGAGAACCAATAACCGATCTTAAGTTTCCTACTTAAGATGCATAGAACAAGGCAGTCATAAAGGCACAGCCATGAATATCACAAATGGTAATGCTATTATTTGGTGTGTAGTTGCCGACGGCATTTAATATAAAGACTTTGCAGAGGTGTCAGCTGATATATAGCAAATACACAAACAGTCTCAAATCTTGTAATATATGCTAAATATTAGGCATATGAATTACATTTCTCACAAACTGCAAGAAAAATGCTTGCATTGCGCCATGAGTGAATTTAACAATAAATGCTTGTTTTAATGGGGGCAATATGTCTTGCTCTTAGGTTTTTTTTCTTTCTTTCTTCGTTTCTTTCTATTAGTAAATCTTCCCATGTGTAACTTTAAGCCTGCGCAACTTTTAAAACTGGCCCCACTTCTTCATTTCATCATCAAAAAGCAGGTTTTGGGAAACAGGTTTAAACCGGAACTCAGTTCATACAAAAAACAGGATGAAATGTCTGGTAAAAAATTAAATCACTGGTATGATATGACATCAGTGAACAATCAGGCAACCTAAGCCGGCGTCACCCCAAATAACATGCAAAATAAGGTGATATGGCAATGATCTTTAATAAAATCACCTATAGACACAACATGCAAACGGGTACTTATGTGCTGAGCAATTTTATGTGCGTTAACAGCATTTTATCATAAACTCTATAACAGGCACTGATTCACATGTGTTTTAACGTATGCAGTTAAATTGCTTTTTATGTACAATTGTGTGAAAAAGAAAGTACACCCTCTTTGAATTCTATGGTTTTACATATAAGCACATAATAATAATCATTTGTTTCTTTGAAGGTCTAAAAATGTGGTAAATACAACTTCAGATGAACAACAACACATGACATATTACACCGTGTCATGATTTATTCAACAAAAATAAAGCCGCTCCAAGAGTTAACGGTCCATACGAACGACCAGTAGAGTCGCTGGTACGGACCTTTAACTCTTGGAGCGGGGAGACCATGGTCTCCCCAGGCCAAGTTCCGCGGTCACATGTTAAAGGTCCTTAACTCCTGACAGCCAACCTACAGAGAGGAAATCCGTAGGTTCGCCGTCAGGAGTTAAATGTCCATAAGAGACTGTCTCTTGGTCGTTGCCTGGGGTCTCCTCTAGCATCAACCAATTGGTTGATGCCAGAGGAGGCCCCTGCCAGCGGCCAATAGAGTCGCTCGCACAGCCCTTTAACTCCTGCCAGCGAACCTATTGATTTCCACTCCCGTTAACCCCTGCAATGCTGTTTAGATAAGGTAGGCTAGATGGGGAAGGGACCAGGGAGATTAGTAAAAAAAAGACGGACACGAAGATTGTTCGTGTTGTGTGTCTTCGTATATGTTTTGCCGCCGCCATGTTCGTTTCTTCGGTATTTGGGCTGAACAACGAAAATGCACCCTTCGTGTTCGTTTTCATGTTTGCCCGAATACGAATGCGCAAGTTTAGTTTACCTATTTCAAAGAGGGTGTGTTTTCACACAATTGTATATTGCTGTGCATTTTCCACGAACCCCAATGCACTTTGGTACATGTAAATTGGTCTATGGGGTTAGAAAATGACACTTCATTGTCATCTACCTTCTTTCTTAGGCTGTAACTACTAACACCAGAAATGATAAACAGGAAGAATACCTATGTACACTTCCTGTGCATGGCTTTAGCGTGGGTGCTATTAAGGGAAGAAAAAAGACAGCGGTTTAATTTTATAACTCTAATTAACTAAACAAGGCATGTAATGATTAGCATGCAGTAAAATACATTGGAGTCCATGGAAAATACCCCAAAACGTATTTTACATGAAAATAGGGTTAGGTGGTCCTTTCAGTGTCTCAGATGTAAAATTCTAATGAAGAGGTGTCAGGTTTAGTTTGTAACTACTAATTTCTCACCTAAGGCCTTTAACAAGGAATGGGTTCCAGCACTTAGTAAATTGTTCTGCTTTCCTACAGCATGCGGGTTTAAATATGATAGGATTTAATTACACATATGGTTGACCTGGAGAAGGAAATATCCAGATTTCATATATATATTCCTTGGATATACTCCATATCCAGTCTGAGGTATCAGTGTTTTCAATAAATTCTAGCTGAATGTTGTGGTAACAGAGCACTGTATCTTTCATTTATTCACCAATATAACAGTGTGAAAAAAGCAGCTTTGTCATAAACAGATTTTACTATATCAGTGTGAAATTTTACTACCTCATTATAAGAAGTTTGTGGGCAAGTGACATGATTGGCTTCACCATCAAAAACACCAGGATTTATTATATAGGCATACCATCACACTTCCCCAATAACCCAATAAAAACTTTTATTGTGTCCCAGAGAACACTAAAACGAACTTAAATTATGTGAATAAATTGCAATTAATATATGTTATTTTCTTATGGTGCAAATTAGAAAACCTTTTTCTAATGAGGTCAGTTTTTCCATCTTAGATGAACTGCTTTTTAAAACAAAACTCAATTGTTACAGTCTCCAGATGGTAGAGTGAGTAAGCATGGTGACCACATCTATCATTTGTGGATGATAATGGGGATAAAAAACATTTTCAAGTTATTAAAAAGTAAAGAGAAAAACGGCTTGCATACAGGATTACTGTTCTAACTGAGCTAATGCACCTCCCAACATTACAGGATGGGAAGGCAGGACCACCATCATAAATACTCTTTGCACCCCCCTCCCCACAGGCAAAATATCTAATCAACACTCCCCACCCTCCTCCCTTTCTTCACCCTGCCCAGCTTCTTGGAACCCTAGCTCCCAGTTTTTTTGCACACTGTAGTGCATCCCTGGATGGGACAACACTTACTGGCGCATGGTATATGAGACAGAAGATAATGTAGGGAGAAGACCTGCCATATGACAGGACCAGATCACCACATCGTGGGGCAAATGCCTAGATGCCGCTTAATAAAGTTGTTTTTTTTTTGGTTTTTTTTACAGAGAGGGTGGTTGATAAGTAAAATAGCCTTCAGGTAGATGTCAAACTAGTAAAGAATAGTCATCAAAAAGCTTTCCCGAAACATCCTAAGCCCTTTGCAAACTATCTGAATAGAGGCTCTTGCAAGGATCAAAAACCTTGCTGAAACATCCCAAGCACTATGGAAACCACCATCTGAAGAGAGGCCCTTGCAAGAATGAAAAAGGTATTCAGCCTCATTTGGCCAGATCTGCAAGCAAGTTTATTAATTCATAGTTTGTATTATTATGCATGCTTTTCCTGTACATATACTAAATATGTATTTTTTGGGACATGGTTTCATTTTTGGCCAAATGTTGTTGTACATTACTTTGTCTTGATTCCCTGCTTCTCTGTCCTCTTAAAGCCAAAATCTGACCCCTTTTCTAACCTAAAAAACGATCTTCTCTTGCTCCTCCACCATCTGAAACCAAGCACTAGGTCGGCATGCCACGCTCCCTCAGTCCAAGCATGCTGAATCTGAGTGCCAGCATATGCCGACATCTGCCAGCGCTCAATGTAGTATGAGGACCTTGAGGGAGCAGAAAATTGTCACACAACAACATAAAATGCATATTAAAGTATTTAGTAAGTACTTTAGCATGCATCCGGACTTTCTGCAAAAAAATCAGTGGGATAGCTTTCTGTGAATGTGCATGGGGGTCTTATTATACTCCTGGAACTCTTGTGTGAGCCAGAACTAAGGTTGGCTGGGTGTGAATATACCAGGCATGTGCACTTATAAGTAGGTTATGACTTTGGCTCAACACACCCAAAGCAAAAAAGAAGCAAGTGGTCCCTTTAAGGCTGTGCATTATTTCACATGACAATGACAACAGTTTTTCTAGTGTCTCTGGTTTGTCTACATGATTTTTTATTAATATGGACTCCAAGGTGTTGACAGAGCATTGTTGATTTCCAAAGAAAAAGTGTCCATCAGCTGTTATTATAATAGTTACAAAAATGTTTCAACACATTCTTTTGCAAGCTTTGTTATTGGCTTTTACATCCCTTATGCTGGCTTGTAAAATTGCACCTATAAAAGTCTTTACTCCTACTCCTACATTTCAAGAACAATAAATACCAAAATGCTCTGGTATTGGGAAGGACAATTTATCATGTAACGGTCACCTTTCCTCACAATTATTGTATAAATAATATCATTCTCCACAATGTTTACATCTTTAGCTTGTGCTAGAATGAGGACTAGAATCCAGAGAATCAATGTTTCCTTTATTTAATGTTAAGTATTCAATTCTCTCAGGGTTACACATAAACTTTCGGAGATTGAGTTGTTATGGTTCTATATTTATGATTTTTACAAACTCTCAAAGACTATGCTTATTTTATGTGTATTTTCTGATGTCTCACAAGTGGAATTGTTTTCACTTGGTCATTGGGCTTCCACTTAGAGGTATTCTATGTGTACATGAATGGTGGGCTTATGAGGGCCTCGCTCATGAGTTTATGATCTAAAGGAGTAGTATGCGTAATTGAAAAGGAGATATGTAAAGAGGGGGTAGTAGCTCTCTTGTAGTAGTAATTAGGGGTGAAATGGTTTCATGATGCAAAAGAGGATGTATACATAAAATGAACAGAAGGGTGGGCAAGTGGTAAGTAATTGCAGGGCTGAACTGGTCTACCAGGATGCCGGGAGATTTCCCTATAGGCCTATAGGCCTCCTTCCCTGGTGCTGGTCTTGAGAAAAAGATGTGGATGAGATAAGGGTGTGTGAAAGGGAGGGAATGAGCTAGTGAGTGGGGGGGGGGGTAAGGGAGGGAGTATGTATGAATGTATGTTAGATTGAGAATGTATGTATAAGTGTCTGTTAACATGAATTTGTAAGTGTATGTGAGCATAAATATGTATGTGTAATTGTGCAGGCGTTTGTGTATGTAAGCATGAATGTGTATGAGTTTGGCGGGCAAAGATGGGACAACTGACAAGATGTTTGGGGACAAAGATGGTGTATGCAAGCTGTTTGGGGGCACTTAAGCTGTTTGGGGACAGATACGGCACAGACAAGCTGTTTGGAGGCACATGCAGGCTGCTTGAGAGCAGAGACAAGCTGGTTAGATAAATAGGATAGCACATGCAAACTGTTTAGGGGATATGAAGGCACAGGCAGACTGTTGCGTTGCAGAGATGGCAGTGGCAAGCTGTTTGGGGGTATAGATAAGCTGTTTGGGCAAAGATGACAGACAAGCTGTTTGGGGGCAAAGATGGCATCATGGGACATGTTGCTTGTGAAGTCAGGGGGAAATATAGTGATATATGTGTTTTCATATGTATCTTATTTAATGTGTTTTTCAAATGTACTTTAATGTACTTTTTGCCCCCCCCAAAAAAATTGGGGGGCAGAACCCCACATGTGCAAAAAATGTAAAACGTAACAAAAAGAGGGAATGAGAGATGAATAGGAGAGAGAAAAAAAATAATTTTTAAGGTAAAAAAGGAGAGAAGTTACGGCTGTAGGAGGTGAGAGAGGGGGGATCAGTAGGAATGAAATATTCAGTTGAAAATGTAAACAACAACATTTGACCAAAAAGAAACAACGTCCCCAAAATACATATTTGGTACATATACAGGAAAACATGCATGATAATATGAATTATAATGGTATTTCAGAATATTTTACCCTGCTAAATGATTATGTTTTATTCATATAACATCAACAATTTACCCAGAGCTTCGTACAGTCCATACATTCACAGTGTATAAACAAAGCTAGCATTGACAGACTAAGACAAACCGATACATTAGGTAAAGAGGGCCCTGCTCGCAAGCTTACAATCAAGAGCTAAATTTTGTTTAAATACGGAATCCTTATTTATTGATACTTTCCCTTTAAATTCTGTCTCCCTGTGGAAACTGTTATTTATATATATATATATATATTTGCAAGTGTTACATCATACTCTTTCATGTGGTAACGATGGGTGTCTTGGCTATATTTTTCCACTTATGTTGGCCATTCACAAATAAAAATGTAGCATTTGTAATAGGGTCGTAAAACTTTGCAATGTAAACAGTGTAAGTATTTCACTTCAACTCTTTTGTAGTTCAAACAACTCAAGTAAAAGTAGAAATTGCTTTATAAGCTCCTGACAGTAAAAACAGAGCATTTAAGTGATTTGTTTTGTTTAATGTGCACTTTCTTTCTTTCAACCTTTCCAGAGAAAGTTGTTTGGGAGTATGCGCCTATCTGTAAAAACCTTAGAGCCGATGAAATCTCTGCCAGATCTGTTATCTCCCTATGTTATAAAGGTCTTCGCCAGAGAGATTAAAGAACAAGGTTACTGTGACAATTTGTTTACATGCAGAGAAAGATTAAGATCTCGTTGAAAAGGAATAAAAATAACATCTTCTTGTGCTGTCACAGCATGAATCCCATAGTAATCAACACTGGTCTGATTTCAGGGACAATTTAGGACCAATTTATTATCCTAATTAAAAAAGAATTTAATTTCAGATGCTATTTGGATAGAGACCAGAGGATGAGGGTTATTTAAAGATCGCTGCCGGGTAACGCAAAGTTATGTATCTCTTGGAAATTGCTGCATTGATTAGGTTTATTTCCAATAGTTTTAATTGTGGTGATTGACCGCTTTGCATAATTTAATTATAAGTCACCAAAAAATGGAAAGGAAATGAAGCCGTTTTAAAAGACGCGTTGGTTTGGGAAATGGTTGATTACTTCACTTTGTCTGTAATGATACATTTTATTAGAAGCTTGCGAGCAAGGCCTTCTTAAAGGGAAAGTCCCATCATTTGTCCTGTAGGTGTCATTTTTACCAGTTATATACCAAATAACACCCCTGGCAAATGGCATCTTTGTGCCCCCCTTACACAAACACTTATTATACACTGTAAGCATAGACCTCTTTTGCCCAGTTTACTCTCCCTCTCTATCCTGCATTGCACCCCTGCCAGAGAACCTTTATAAATTGAGGCATTTTGTGGGATAACAATCAGTGTCCCCCTCTTTGGTTCAGACACCCCGGGGAGCTGTCTGAGTCACTTGGTACTAAGATTGGCCCTGGTACTAGCCCAAACTGATGCCAGAAGCATTGTATGTGAAGCCAGGGTATTGTTGCAAATATAGATATATTTTGCTACTTTTGTGACATGTGGCTTGAGCAATGACGTTTAACACAAGTTGTGGCGAATCGTTTATACAAATCTATGAATTACATGTCAATATTTACATGACCGTCTGGCATGTTGCATCACATGTGACGGAATAGGCACCATGTTCCATTCCTGAAGAGACTCCCAGGTGTTGAGAACTACCTTCTCAAATATGCAACATTTTTCCTGAAAATATTACATATATGTTGATTACAACTACAGGTCAATAACAGTAGGATATAAAATATGGTGGGAGCTCCCCTTTAGTATTATGTGTTGGTCTGTCTTTGTCAATTTCAGTATGGTATATACCTTGAGTAATACATAAAGCTATTATTGCTAAATAAATAGATTAATAAGCATCATCTCTCTCTCTCTCTCTCTCTCTCCATATATATATATATATATATATATTTTTTTTTTTTTATATAAAAAAACATGGTCAGTTTGACCAGGGCCAGTGTTAATACCTGTGACACAGGCAGTTTTTTTGGTGCACCCGCATGATTGGGCCATCGGCAGTCAACCCATTAATGGTACCGAATGTGTGGAAATAGGACTGGTGCCAGACAGGGACACAGCTGAAGCTTCCACAACTTGTACGGGATATACACAACAAGGTGGACACGACTTGCTTGTGTGCGCATGCTGGGGGGGGCTACAGGAAAGGTTCTTGCCTGAAGTCCTTAGTTGAGGACTGACTAAAGAAATCACATCTATTCATGGGGATACGACATATTTGAGGGGGGGGCATAATTCAAAGGCGAAATTCACTGTGCACATATGTATATTTGTGTGAGATAGTTTGTATATGTGCTTGAGGGAAGCAATATATAGGGTCACTCACAGCCCCCACAAAACATTCTGGGAACGATTAGATTTTTTTTACTCTCAGTGAGCATTCCTTGCTGATAACATTACAAACAGTGCTAAGATAAAACACATGTGTAGCTGAGGTGTTGTATTTATAATAAAATATGAATGTGTTTTCTATTCAAGATAAAACCCATATTTTGCTCATAAGGAAAACTCATTTTTAATATTTGCAATATTACAAAAAATCCATGTTATCTAAAAAGTTAATTGTAGCCCTTTGAATATCAAGAGGACACAGATTTGGGTTCAAACATGAAAACTGTACATCCCATCACATGATAGAATGATAAAAAGGAAGAAAAAAAAAATATTTCCCTTTATTACCCTATATAAATACCAAACCAAATAATAAATGTAGCGAAAACCTTTTCTAAAAAGTCTCCATTCCTTTTCATAAATGTATCCTATGTATGTGGCTGCATATACTGCACACAAAGCACATGACCATACACAATATATTGCAACAAAGGCAGATAAGAAGGGTTAAACTGTTATGCTGAGGAAACATAATATAGGAAGAATACACATTTTTACAAGGATGCCGCAACCTTTTCACTTCCTCGATGTACCTAGTGGCTGAGGGTGATTACAGTTGTGGGCCACACATCTGCCCAAACTTTCATTAAAAAAACAGAGAAAATAAATGCATGTATATAAAGTAATGTATTGATTTGTTTTTCTTATATATAAATATATATATATATATATATATATATATATATATATATATATATATTAATGCATTGATTTGTTTTTCTGTGTATACACACACACACCGATCAGCCATAACATTATGACCTCTGACAGGTGAAGTGACTAACACTGATAATCTTGTTATCATGACATCTGTCAGTGGGTGGGATGTAATAGGCAGCAAGTGAACATTTCATCCTCAAAGTTGATGTTTTAGAAGCAGGAAAAATGGGCAAGTCTAAGGATCTGAGCGACTTTGACAAGGGCCAAATTGGGATGGCTAGACGACTGGGTAAGAGCTAAATGTTCCCTAAAAAAAATATGAATGAGGATACTTGGGAACTCTCCGGATTCAACATAGAATCTCCAGGTGAAGCGATTCTTTCTTGTGTCTCCAGGTCACTTCTCTCATTCTCTGAGCAGGAGGATGTGGGATTAGTCCCCGCCCACTCTCCACCCACTTTCCCTACTACTCAATACTCTTTGACAGTAGCCCCGCCCCATGTGTGGCTATTCCCACCAACACAACCGAATAGTCCCACCCCTCATTAAACTACACTGCCAAAACATTGGCTCTCTTTCCCAGGGAAGTACCCAGGTATGTAAATGAGGCAAACATTTACTTTATTTGAAATGCATTTCTGGGCATTGTTTCTAATGCTTAAAAGTTTAGCAAAATGAATAAAATGTAATAAAACCAATTCCTTGCAGTAGGAGGAACAGCACACGAACAAATCCAATTCGTTGAGATAAACAGTTCATCGTATTGTACGGTGTTATGGATCATGATGATGTTATATAAATTAACTTAAAAAAAAAATAAAAAACACAATTCCTGTTTTATGATAATTCATTCAACTTGATTTTTTTTTTTCGGGCAACAAACCATCATCCTGGCATAACTGTAATTATTTCATGTGTAATTAAGTACACAATAGTATTGTCTCTTTATCTGTTTAATTCATCTCTTAAGACTGTTATCTATCTGAATCCCTGAAAGCCATTATCAGGCATAACGTCTGTCCTGTACTCATCCCCCTATGTAGATAATATCAAACGAAGCCCGCTATATGTGCATGAGACCTGCAAATACCAATGGATAAGAACAGCTCCCACCTAAAGTTAAATCCAGACACATCTCCCTCCTCTGTTTCCTTGTTTACAAATACATTTACAAGTACTTGATATGTGACCTTATTTACTTAGGAACCTGTAGATTCATTTATCTTGAAATTAGCAGGTAATGAAGTGGAAAAGCTTAACAGCCCTCCCACTAATTAACATCATAATAAGTTTGTTTGGTAGAAAGGGACAATCAGTATGTATGAGCCAGTGAGTTGAAAGATCAATAAAACATCTGAAGGGCATTCAGTACAAACTAGTCTTAAGTGTGGTAATGAAACATGTTCACTGGTATGACATGTACAGCCTTTGAAACGATCACTGGACACGTTAAGTACTTGTTTCATCAAATACTGAAATATACACAAAATAGAAGTAAATAAGGGTCCTGCAAAACTCAGCTCTTGGATTGAATTGAAACTAGAATCAAATCAGGGAAATTAAATCAAACACAGAATGAAATCAATAAAGTAGACCATGATAAAAAAATTCACCCCAGCTCCCCCAATACAGACAAATGTCCATGTGTCCAGCCACACCATCCCTTTCGTAGCATACGCACATGCATACAGAGACTGTAATTGTTGGTAAAAATGTAATTTACCTGCTCAGGCAATAACAATTTATAGTCATTGGGTTGGAGGTTTTGGGGGATTTAGAGGAGTTTTACTGGATAGAACGTGGCAAGATCTGATGTTGGAGAAGCACAAAGCTAATAGGGACTCTAGGGAGGTCCTTCCATGATGTAGCATGCCAATAACGTGCTAGGCATTTATCAGTGCCATTATTCCCTTTAATGTGTTAAAATATTATTAAAACAATTCTAACTTGCAAAAGTAATATCTTTCCAAATTCTTGAATGGTAAAATCATTAAGTGCTATCAACTGAAGGATCCCAATTAACAACAATCAATTACTCTTGTCTAAGACAGATAAGCCAATGTCCTTATTAGTTGGTTCATTATACATTGCATTATTGACTTTAAATAGTGATGTTGTAGTACATTTTTAAGTTAGATAATCCTCGCAATTAATAAAAAAGGAAAGTTTCGGCCAACGATCATTGTTTTGATCAATAGGGAAAGAATTAGTGAGAGAGAAAAGAAACATTATTGAATAAGACTTGAATTTAGATGGAATTCACACAATTATTTTTTTAGTACAATGCAAATACTCAATGAGGGAACTTTTTTGTCACAGGAGTAAACATAAAGTATCATTATGATAATCTCTGTTGTTTTTGAATATAATTTACTGGTGAATTATACCCTAAATGATAAGGCATTTAATAACACCTGTGCCAGGATCCTAAGTTATCTGGGCAGTGAGTGGCCGTGCAGCCGTTGCTTGAAGATTTATCCAAACGCTTGGCATGCAGGAACCACAATGCGAGCATTGCACATGTGCGAGTAGACAAGACTCTTAAAGGGATCACATTCCTCTAATTTATTTGTTTGCTGGAAGGCTAGGCCTGCACTATTTAAACAACTGGAACTTTTTTCAAAGCTTAGTTGTTTGGTGACTCTTGCTGGAACTTAGTGTCTGATACCTGACCCTGTACCTGCTCCTAAACCTGTTCCTTCCCTTGTCTGGTCCCTGGCCCGATTCTTTAGTACCAACCTTAGATTTGTATTTTAACAATGATTATTGCATTGCCCCTGGTCTTGAACTTGTCTCGTAGTTTGACCCTGCCCTGCCATATGCCAGTACCCAGGCGCCTGCTGTTTGACAGTATCTTGTCTTCTGAGAGACCTACTTGAGACATCAGTTTTTCACTCCTGCCCTGTCCTCTGAGAGTCATATACTCTGCCAAGACTTTCTAGCGGACAGCAGAAGATATGGCCTACCTGCATTGGATTTCAAGTCCACAGAACCTCAGGACCAAGTAGGTCCTAACAACTTGTTTTTCAAAGTTTCATTAAAAATGCCCTGCATTTGAGACAACAATATTTTTTGCAGTTTCATCCACTAGTTTTTTGCTGGAAAGCTTCTAAAATATGTATGATGTTAGCCTGTAGGACAGATAATTATCTTTATACTAGATGATCCAATGTGATTTTCTTTATTTTTTCTTGGACATCCTTTATTTAGCCAAATAAACCACTACCAGCTTTAGTTTATCAGCTGATCTTAGGGACGCTGAGGACACATTTATCTGTCCACCAAGTTTAACCTGTTTAGCCTAAGACTGTGTTTGGGAGACATCAGGCTAGTTTATATGTTAACATGGATTCAATGTTTCTGAAATGATGTAATGACAGGTTGTTTTATGAAATTCAAGTTGCATTTGTTGACTCCATCTGCGTTGTGTTTATATTCAGTTACCAGTATTTCAGCTGGCTTCGGAAGCAAGCACGAGATATGTATTTTGAAATAGTAATATTGTTTCCTGAGTCCAACTTGGTAAAGTTTTTGTAAATACTCTTACTTTACATAATTCAAAATTTAGCAGTCTATTTAGGGGTCCACTCTGGCTGTTTTCTAACCAAGAAGTCGGACATCTCAAAACATGAAAATTCTTCTGAAACTAGAAAGTAAATGCAAACTTAAATTATATTTTTAGTTTTTTTTTATTATCCATGGATATCAGATCTGCTGTATCTCTTGTCAACTTCAATGGAAACAAAAATCACTGTAGGCAAAGTTGACTTTCTGTTGAATTAACCCTATCGATTATGATTAAGCACCCACCGCCAGCTCACTAGATTCAATGAGACCACATAGCTAGTTTGGATCTGTTTGTATTAGTATCTTCTGAGACTTGGACTGACCACAGGAGTTGGCTGGAGCAAGTTTTCATCCTTTTCTAATGGACACAGTTTGTGGCTGAGATTTTTACATTCCTGAATGATAGGTGTAATTTTAGATGTGCTATGCAAGCTTTTCTTCTTGTTTTTGTCAGTACAACAGTGATCCTATCCCATGGTGTGAAACCCCAGCACATTTATAAAAGCAAATTTCCTTCCCTACATCCTTGAAAGATAAATGACATTAAGAAAAACAAAATTGCAAGACTGCCATGGATTAAAGAACAAAGACATGTCCTACTGTTATCATAACCTCCGTCAGTTTAACCTCCGTGTTATGTGACTGTTTTCCCAGTGTTAGATTTCCACAGTGCGCTATACAGATACTTCCTTGGTAGAGCTCCTTAAATCACCAATTTCAGTTATTTAATGCCAAATTATATGTTTCACATCTAAATTATTTTATATATTCTACTGTGCCTACATTTTTTTTGTAGACACATGGATTACTTTCGAAAAAGAATCACGGAAAAACAATATTTATTATTGCATTATCTTTATTTATATAGCACCAGCAGATTCTGTTGCGCTTTAATCAGAATTGGTAGGATAAATATAAAATCATATATATATATATATATATATATATATATATATATATATATACATAGAATATGATAAAGTCTCTATTGTTAGCTATTTGTGTAAGGTTTAGTAAATAATAAAATTCAAAAAGTTAGAATATCAGGGGAAATAAATCAGTGCTTAAATGTTAAATGAACATAATAGAAAGTTAAGAAAGTAATAGAAACATAACAATATATCAAAGAAAATTACACTTATTTATAAAAACAATAAATGTATTCAAGACTGGTTGAAAGTCCATAATTTGACTGGAGATAAGAAACATTCATCCATCTACTCTGGCCATTTTTCTTTCTTTTTTTTCTTGACTGTTGATAAGCGTAATTCCTGCCATAGAAACGTAGAATTTGCAGATATATTGATGGATATACGTAGATAATCTTTATAATGAAACAATGTATTATTTGTTACTGTAGGTGATCTAAAGCATGTGGTTATTTTAAAAGGGACATATACACAAATAATGTGATAACATTGCAATAATATGGGTGAGCAAATGAATCAACACATTCTAAAATATTGGGACCATTAGCGCAATATCTCTTGTTTTGCTGACAGATTTATTTTTCTAGGTAAACCCGCATTCTTCCTGTAAGTTTGAAAAAGAAATAAAAAAAAACTCCAAACTCTTTCTTTTCCTCTAAAGTGGTGGATTTAAAGTGACAGCTTTGCCAATTACAAGTGGGTGTTGAGTGAAATGCCTTTAATAGCTCTATTCAATTTAATGGCTTGCCTTTAATTCTCCATATGCGATTTAATGCAGGTGGACTGGTTTTGCCACTTCCTCGGAATTGCATTCAACCCCGATGCACTGAAAAACACGTGTATTTCCAGGAGAAGAATTTACCAAGTTCTTGATTATTTGGGAATATCCTCATTATTATTTAACAAATTGCTCTAAATACCCAAGAGCTGCTCCTAAATATGCTGTGTCCATTAAACACATATCGGCTATGGGTCTTCTTATAATAGGTGAGAATTATTGTATGTAAAAATATTCCCTGAGGCTGAACTTAAAAAGAAATCGCGATTAAGTACAGGACCTATATAATAGATTGTAAGCTCACCAAAGCAGCTCCTTCTTTTCCTTCTGTGCCATAATGCCTTAATGTGGTTATTGCCAACCACCTTTATTCAGTATTCCCAAAATGTTGAATAAAGGTATAAAGATCATCACTTTACCCAACGGTTGTTCAGAATCGGGTAATTATGATGTGTTCTACCACATCAGTCTATCCACGGCGTACATAAGTGAACAATTTATCCAGTACACTATATTTACCGAAAGGCACTAAAGATTAGCAGAATTTTTCAGCAGTGATACTTAAGAGAAACAGTATGAAACCATTCTGTGTTTTTGCCATAGGCAAGGTGCTTTACTATAGTATAAAGTATTAAAGTTTAGAAAATGAGATTTTTTTTTTTACAGTGAAACCTAAGAGGAACGGTATACAAGGCTTTTTGTTTTGTTTTGACACGGCAATATGTTTTGCTTCAAAACTACTTTGTTTCACTGTAATTTTTTTGGGCATGCTCCAAAATTTTAATTGTGTATAGAATCCCACATTTTGTATCAGAAAACAATAGCACGCTATTTTTGTTCTTGAAGATCATTTCTGCAAAACCCAACACAGTTTGTTCATCCTCTGAAGTACATAAAGGACAAATCTATAGCATTCAAGTTCTGTCCTATGCTTCCTTAATATTTGAAAGCTACTTATATAATAGAAAGGTTTCAAATGTTCAAAAAGAATGGAATATGCCGAGGGGACAATTTTTCCTTTGCGCTCATTTGTTCCCTTCACGTCCTGCTGTGGCTTGCAGAAATGCCCTATTAGCAAATGACTTAGTAAGACCTTGGTGGTGGAGTTAGAAGAAAAAGACATCTTTCTTCCGTCATCAACTTAGGCATCCTATGAACTACTCTTAAAACCTATATATACATATATATTTATTTATTTCTAGAATAAAGGCCATACAAAAATCTGTTAATTTACCATGATAGAGCATGATGGATCAAAACATTAAATGCCTATATTTTTGCCTCCATATAACCCACATCTAAAATGACAAGCCCAAGTCCTCAGAGACTAAAAAGCAGTAAAAAAACACCCAAAAAACCACTCACATCTAAATCCAAACAAGACCTGACAAAAAATCCTGGGCATGTGTCCAGATAGAAACCTTTTCAGGTGACCAACAATGGGCAAAAGGGAAGGGCTTATTTGTGTTTGTAACAGAATAGGGGCAGTAGATCTTTTAGCTAATGCTGCTTGGCGTTGCCCTAGTTCCAAGGCATATACAAATGTCAATAAAATGCAACCTAGAAATGCTTCTTTTAAATAGATAGCAAAATAAATAAATTACTTCCATGATCCTTGTCTTTCTGCTGAATGAGCAATCTATTACTTAGAAACCGCTCGCTTAACTTTGCTGGTGGGTGATGCAAAGTCTAACCACATAGCCACCATTCTTTCTTCTCACTTGGTTAACCCACAGAGTCTATGCGTTTGGCACTCCGGCCTGTTGCTTAGGCTAGCATGCAAAGTCTTTCATGTTCATTCATTCATTGAGTTAGAATGTCCTAATACAGTTGGATATTTGGTCTGTTGTAAATTCCGCTCTGTTTTACTGTATTAACTAGCATTAGGTTGCAATAATACTTCCACTTGAGGCAAAATATTAGGGAACATAATTTTCTAAAACAATTGCCGAAGGGATGTAATACTTCTATGCTCATTCATCATTCAACATAATTATAAGTCTAGAGCTGTCACCAACCAATCCGCATCACCTCGATCCAGGCAATTTTATACACATTACACATATTATATGGATAAGATGTAGGATTGAAGCATTACAAGATGATTGGCATGGCAAATCTCTAATTTACTGCTCTTCCTAAGGGGCAGAAACAGTTTCATGTACAAATCACTCATTCCCTTTTCTTGATAAAATCTCAGCAGTTTGATAAATAAAGCCAACTTCATAGTGCTTGGTAGAAGCTTCATAAATACATTTCCGTTCACTCCTTGAAAAGAAGCGCATGACAGATCTACACGAAATCCTTTCTAGGAGAGGCGGGCTTTTAACCCGATTGATTAAATTATATCCAAATCTGGTAGATTTGGGACTTCAAAGGCATTTTTTTCCAATTTAAGACATCCTAGATGAAGGGTGTATGCTATTTGTACCAAACCCCAATGCTCAAGTGGTTTGCAAATTGACCCCGTTGTAATAGGTGAAAGGTTTCTGCTAGATAAGGGTGTCCTCATTGTGATGAATTATGTCAAGGAATTAACATAAGATCCCTTACTTTTAGCAGATCCTGCTCCTTTTGACCTCCATCTGCCTGATTGTATGGATGGTTGTAATTTTCCACCACCGGGTTACAAGAGGTCACTCTGTGGCCAACATATTTCAAACACAGATAGTAAAGAATAACAAAGTTCTCCTTGTAAGTGGACACAAACACTAAAGTTGCCACTTGAAGGTGAGCATTTCCTAAGTGGTATCTTACCTATTTATCCCCTCTCATATACAGATACTTTAAAAAAAAGGAACAGATCAAACAGATTGTGAACACATCACAAACAGAACCTTCTTCTCTGCATTTGTAACAAAATGTGGAATAAACTGGTAAATAATTGTTATTTTTTATGGTTTATTTATTTACTTTGTTTATTGCATCCTGCTTGTAAGTGGTTATAGCAAAGCTTTAACAATGCGGCTGAATAGGAATGAGTTGTGGGATGGTTTACAAAGCATAAGGTAGGATTTTAATGGGTTTTCATGGCAGATAGATTCTTATAGGAATATTAGGATATAGACAGGTTTTAAGTGGCTGAGGTGGCAACTCAGATCTCTCAGTTAGGACAGTTTATGTTGAATATCAAAATCACAAATATTATAATGTATAAAAATTATTATTGTTGATGTTGGTACTATTTAAGTAAAATACATTAAAATAATAATAAAAGTAGCTATGTTGAAAAGTTTTTTTTTCTCTACGTGTTTATAGACAAGTTCCATATACAAGTTGTCTTAGATGTTTTTTTTGTTTTTTTTTAAGATGCCCCTTAGGTGACAATATGACAATAAAACAACACACATAAACTGGAGAAGATTATCTTATCAGCCCCGTTTGGTGATTTCACTTCCTGTGCAATCAGACAGTTGAACATAGCATTCATATGTCCACAACATGAAAATAGAATCTGATTATCACCAAGAACATAAAAGACATTGGGAAGACCCTTTAACGACATGCCAAGCCAACATGGATTCTAACGCAGAATCACCTTCTATCATGGTGGCTGATGTTCGTAAACACGGCACGTGTGAGAAAATTTTAACCTATGATTGTATGTATAACCGACTGGTGACAAGATTTACAGTAATGCAACAGACATCCCAAAATTGGATTTGTGACTAAATAGGCTTGACTTGATAAAATGAACTGCGTCATCTGAACTGGCGGTTTCTCATCTTCAACAGAAACATGCATAAAGGCTTTTATAATTAAGCAGCAAGTGTGATTTTAGGCATTGTGTCTATCAAGCACTTGTGGTACCTTTTGTTAATCACACCCAATAAATCTTGTAACCTGCCCTAGAAGTAGCTTTAAGTTAAATGAATGATTATATGACGTCTGAACTCTCTACAACCCAGAACAGTAGGCAACTTTGCTGCTCTTTCTATGGGTAACTTCATCTTTTTGACTGACGCATTGTTTAAGCAGGATCCTCCTCAACTTTTGTTTATGTAAATCCAAATTTGTATATAATGCACTATGTGTTATGTTCTGCTTGCCCTTTGTACAATGATCAATAAATAATCTAAAGCCATGAAACTAATTCTCCAATTTCCTTTAGCCAGTAGAAAGCACATCCAGTTAAAACCTTTTTCCCCCCCATATTTTAGCCAAAGACAAACCAAAAAAACCAAAATACATATACATCATGTTCGTAGTAAGCCATGTGTTTCTGGATATGAATCATTTACAAACATGAAGTCAATATCTGTAAACACTAGAGCGTCTCTTATCTACATTCTGCGTTTCACATGTGTAGACAGGATGTTCACTTTCGTAGTAGGATGAACTACAAAAGATTACACTTTCCATTTCCAGAGTTTTGTTTCAAACAGAATGATCTGTAAAATGTATCAGCTAAATGGAATAATCTAAAATCAACCAAAAACTGTAAACAGAGGCCGCAAGATAAGTGGTGATCATTAGTCATCTCTGTTACATTTGCTAGACTGGGTAACCTCCAGATTGAACTGACTCACTCTCCCCTTTACTGATAATGATGGCATGTCCATTGCATTCGGTCATGACTCTAAACTACAAGCACTGGCTATGAAGCAACACATTGCATACATCTGACCTATAGTGCAATTAAATTGCAATAAAATGACATATTTCATTTCCAACTTCAAAACGAAACAATGTCCACAATGCCATATTTTAATCACCACCCAAATCAACTGCATATGCTGTTTTAAATCTAAAGCAGGGTTTATTAGAAAGAAATTGCTACTAGGGAACCACATGCGAGTTCTGACTTAGCCGGGTCAGGCCAGGGCAATAAACCCTTGAACTTCACAAATATGCAAAGTTGACATAAATAATAAATTAAGCCCAGGTGCTGATGAGTCCTAAATGTTATTTTTCAGACGGGGAGAACCACATGTTCTTTCGTATATTAATGAACGATGCATCATCTTAGTGGTGGGGGCCATGGAAACTGCTTTGAAATTCTGATGAAAAATAGTTGGAAAAATAATATATGAGTGATGATAACAAGCAAATATACTAATGTTAAAGCAAAACCAATTAGATTTATTTGACTCTAAAACCACATGAATCTAAAAATTATGCAGATATTGGTCAAGTCGGTATTAAAACTAAAATATGCCAATCCTTTCTCTCTCTCCATACCCATGAAGTCTAGTTTATACAATGAAAATTAATAAAATTAACCATATATTATGCAAATAACCCTGGATGCCATAGATAATTGTCTGGCTTGACATGTTCTATTCATGATACAATTATATATGTGTCACTTTAAACGTTTATGGTGCGTTCATGGTGAAAAATGGAAAAAAATGCTATTTTCGGTGTAGTGTACAAAACATCAAAAGATAATTATGATTTAAAAATAGCATTTAAGGAAATATCAAGATTATTGCACTACAATAGCAAAAGGCAGGATCTAAATAAAGTTCTCCATGGATTGGAAAATTCATCTAATTTGTAATCCAGATTAGATGTTCTGAATGACTGTGTAGATTGATTAATTTTAATCATGATGTTCCCCCTTAAAATTTATATTGTCTCTGCTTATGAAGAAGTATATTTCTTCCAAATAATGGTCTGAACAATGTTTTATAGAGTGACACGTGGACATACTACTGCACTTTATCCTATAAAGTAAACATTACATCCAGACTATCTTTAAAAGGTGATCCATGATGGATTGCCAACTTAGACCACAGTAGAATACCACCGATGCAATAAGTTAAATGTGATATTAAAATAAAATATTTAGAATAATTGATAAGGTGTGACAGCAAATTTAGGATGTCCATTGAAATGAGGTGCTTTTTCTATTTTCTATTTTTTCTATTTATAACTAAATACCAGGGGCTTGGGATAGAATAGGCCTGTTACAGTAAGGTCATATATTCACTAAGCAGACTTAAAAAATAAAATGGAGTATAAAAATGTATTTTTTTTTTACTGCGGAAGCTTCTTGCTCTCACATAAGTGAAAGAATATAATTTAAATGTATGAAAATATAATACAGTACAGTGAAACATATAAACATATAGTACATTTTATGACAGTGTTCAAGTGCTGTGTCTTGGTTGGTACTGCTGGCCTTGAAAGTGTTACTTCTGAGTGTCCTATACATTGTGCAGTAGGTGAAGTGTACCATATATACTGGAACACTTCCGAAATGCAAACAACTCCAAATTGCACGTAATGTTCTGCAGTGAAGTTATCAATGCATCTCTGATGAGAGTAGTAAAAAGCTTAATAAAAGGCTGAACCAACAAATTATGTGTACAATAAAATTAAGTGGAAGCTGCTAGAGGAGAAGATTCTAAATGTTAATAATGTTCCTCTTCCTGAAGATTAACCGATAGTACATCTGAAACAACATTAGTGCATTTAGGTTTGTCGACTGATCTGAGAGCTGAATTATAATAATCTACAAAAAACTCCATCTGGCAAAACAGTCAGCTGGGATAAAGTTTAATAAGAAAGTGTTCCAGGGATATTGTTTGCACATCCTTTGAGGACTTTGAAACTTGAACAGGAGTAGTAAGCGGTCGTCTAAATTATAGCCTAAAGTTCCATTGTGCTGTTTCATATACTTCCAGCAATTCCTCTCACATCAGTGGAAACCTCTGTTTGCTTTGTCTAGCAACATTGAACAATACTAGGAAAGATCTACATTTAATTACCTTAAATATTTATAGTTAATATGTAATGACCCAGGCGAGACTATGTATAAACATGTCTGTGGTATCATACCTCGATTATGATAAAACGACATTTCCAGTTTTGCCTTTTTAAGTTAACATAAAAATAACTGTTCTCTCGAGCCTTTTTTTTTATCATTATTTCTTAATAAGTACTTAATAAGAGATAAGGATTTATTTTTTTACATGATACCACTGCCAATTTTTTAAGTCTCCAAGTAAGTCAATTTGTCATGTCAAATGTAAGCATTATGACTGCAACACACATGTATACAATTGGCTGGAAAGAGAACAAAAATGAGTCTGGATCAGATAGCTCGAGACGTCATGTAGCCTCCTCCTCTTCATTCCGTTGACAGCTCCAGGCTTTTACAGTGTATTGGAAGCCAGATAAGATCCCTTGACTATTTATTTATATAACATTATTTTACAAGGCAAAATACATTGAGATACACATCTCACATGCATACAAGCCCAAAGGGGTAACTAGAAAACACATGGTAAACTGAGGACACGACACTGCTGAGCTGCCAATATTTTCTATGCATCAAATTGATTATGTATGTACACATATGGAGCTACGTACTAAATTCTAGTAGCATCAAACTATTGTTAATGAGCTGCTCTAGACTCATGAACCCTTTGTGACCCAGAGGATAGAGTGAAAAGATGTTTTCATCCTGCACCTCAAAAGGTTAAAATAGACAGTTAACCGACAAACAGCGAATATCAAAAGAAGTTTTTCATTTTCAAAATTTGCTTTACAACGATGTAATTTTTAGTAGCTGTGTTCCCAGAATATACATTAAATCATTGACATCTCTTTTGGATAGTGAATGTTAAAGGAACTCTTGTGTAAATTAAAATATTGATGCACCTTCAATACTATTTCCTGTAGTACAGCATATTTTTCCACTTGGATACAATGCTATATGTAGAAGACCTCCTCCTTCCTAAGATCACCTGGCATGCTTGGGCACACCACCTAACAGTTGTCCCATCCAACTTTTGTTGGGCTATAGGCAGGCTGGCGTGGGGCTATTGGGGGGACCTAATTAATTAACAGTGAACTCTGGTTCACTAATTCACAAGATGGCCATGTGACATCTGGGTTTGAGATTAGTTCTGCAGCAGCACAGACCTCAATTGATTTCATGGCTCAATGAGCCAGTCGGGAATGATCAGAGGAATTCCCTGACCAACCCATGATCTCCACTGCCCACAGAAGAGTGATTGTGAGGTGGTTTGGTGGGACACTGGGACAATCCCCCAAAATCATGATTATCCCATGGAAAATATAACACTTGGGTGGCATGCTTGAGTGCCAATGGTATAGATAAGGCCCAGCAGACCACAAAGGTTAAACACACAACCTTTGGCCAAGAACATTGGCACTCAGAGCTACACTTGTACTGTAAAGTCTGATAATTTAAAGGCCTTTACTGCTTCAGACAGGAACTGAGCACTGATGTAGAACCTAGAAACCCCTAGTTCCTTTCCACCATTAAATGTGCACATCTTTACAGCTAAAAATTCTCAAACAACAAAAACAAGATCTTAAATGATGTTTTGCAGTATGTTTGTAATAATAAAAAGTGCAAGGTAAATGATCGTTTAATAAAATGTCAAAACATTAGACATTTTTTCTGAAGATTGTTTCTGGGCCTTCTATCTAAAAGTTCAGAAAGACATCCAATCGAAGGTTCACTTCATTAAGCACAGTAATAGGTAATTTTAATAGCTCAGCAATTAGCAACCACTGGAAACTATATGCCAAATGAAAATGTCATTAGGCATAAGAAGTTTCATTTTTGGCCTTTCCAACTCATAAAATTAAACTCAAATTATACCATTAGTTCCTTACTGGCAGCCATACTTGTTAGCATGTTTTGTTATGTTACCTACTTTTTAGAATATTAAAAATGTAAGAGAATAAAGACAACACAATGTTCCAATGACACACATATGCGTGACCATCTATTAATACAATAGTACAATATGACCTTTGTGGGACATGGCTGGGCGTTTTCTATAAAGGACTTTCCTGGACTGACACATTTGTAGCCCACAGCACTGAGATGCCTCAGTTCACTACAATGCAAAGTAATTACCCCCGTTTCAACTAGCCTTACAGCTATTTGCAAGTTACTCTAAAAATAAAAATGGGCACAATTAGACATGGAATTTCTACATACTCACTCCTGTGCCAAGACTTTACTTTTGCAATGTACCCTTACATTTTCTTTACCGGTAACCAGTTCTTTCCAGTTAAAAGAGGTTCCTAGTCCCCTCCTTGATCTTGTACCCTCTCATCTTAGTCTTTGTCGTCCACTCTTGTACCAACCCTAACATCCCCAATCTCTCCCTCTCAGCTGGATAATTTTCAACTTCTTTCAAGCATGCAACTCCCATGTAAAAAAAAAAAAATCCCTGCACCACACCAGTCTGCCAGTCTACTGAACCATCTCTTATCACGTCAAGCTTTTTGAATGGCTTGTATAATAAGTTAACTTTCTTGATTTTTAATCTTTATTTGACCCTCTTCAATATGAATTCTGCTCTTGGCGCTTTATTGAGGCCGCTCTTCCTAAAGAGACCAGCTATTTATTGCTAATTATAAGAGTCACTACTCCATTCTTCCCTGATCTCCCTCTTTCCCTTTTTTTGACAGTGCCCCTAATTTATTTGTCTCTATTTCTAAAGGGATGTCTGACAATCTCTCTAAAACTGTACTTTTTATTGTCCTTTTGGCCAAAGCTAACATTCCATTGACTGTCTCACTTAATATCAATGGTGCAACCATAATCCTTACCCCACAAGCTTACTACTTCAGCATCATTACTTACTTGACCTCTCATTCACCCCTTAAATATGTTGCTTGCGTTCACCTCTACCGGCACAAGATGCTCTTGTTCAAGCACTCTGACCTCCTGTCTTGACAACTGCAACTCAGTCTTAGCTGGTCTTCCTTATACCAGTCTTTCCTATTACAGACCTCTCCCCTCTGTCGGTCTCTGCTCTGTGATTTAATTTGAAATCATAACTCTCACCAACAAAGCTCTGCCAACGAAAGACCAATTGGAAATATATTTGGCTGTTGCAAAGTTGATGTTTAGCTCTTTGCTGCTAGAGTATGAAGCTTTTGTTGGTTTGTAGTCCGCTCCCATTTTTGGGTAAGTAGCTTCACGATGGGGCAGTCCTAACAATACATAAAGGCAGGACTAGTCATATGTGGGGTGGGACAAGACACGGACACCCTTAAGTAGGCAAGGATGGGAAGTGGGCTGGGAGTGGGCAAGGCCGAACACCAGTTCCCTGCCTGGGAAAAGTGGAAGCAAGGTTTTGCCAGGAGTCAATCCTGCAGAGTTTCCAGGTATGATAACAGCTGTCAAGCTATGCTGCATCCTTTTGTCTCCCGTTTTTGACACAACTGTCCGGAAATAAAATAATCAGCCTTTAGATGACTTAAGTGAATACCAGCCATTTAGTCATGTTAATTAGGAAAAACCACCAAGAGGAAGATCTAATACTCATTTGGCAGTTAATTTGTTCTTCCATATTTGCTGAATCAACTGTAACATTGTCCATTATGATTCTGTAATTTTATCGTAATGCCAAATTCTAGAGAAATACGTTAACTTTTTGTAAGAGGGAGGTAGGAGCAGTGATCACATCCTCATTCCTAAATAACAGGAAGTCTCTGACAATAGAAAACTAGGATCATGCTTCATTGGCAGGCACATCTGGGTTCATATCCCTTTTTTTCATTGTCACATTGCATCTACTTGTCAAACATGATAGGAAGATGGAATTGGACAATTGTGTCAATCCCTAATCGTAGATGGTACGGTGGGTTTATGTATTCAGAGGAACTGTGATGCTCAGTTAAAAATAACACATACAAAGAGGATGAGATGCTCACCAAGAACAGACAGTGGCTTCATTGCCTGTCCCAAGGTGCATCCTCGGGAGCATCTCAAATTTTAGTTAATTTCAATTAATTAAAAATAAAATGGGTGCAATCACCATAGCAACCAATTAAAAATTTCTTTACTCTATATTGCTCAACTTTTACTACTTTCAACCAGAATATCTCATTACAAATAACCCCAGTACACAACACTCTTATCATTCCCACCTTTTGCTGTTTTAGGTTTAAGCAATATATTTACATAAAGATTTGCAATCACCCTACGCTATCCATATGTATTTAATTCTATTTCGATCAAAACAAATTTCATTCAGGTATCTTAAAAAAAAACTACAGCCTGACAGAGGAGAACTAATTGCTAATCCCTTAAGAAAATACATAGTTATATTTTCTGGTACAAGAAAGCCACAAAAGGTGTGAAATACACAATAAAGTGACCAATCAAGTTGAAGATTAAGTTGCCAAATGTGCTGGCAAGTTGGCTGGAGGGAATATGTTATTAATTTATGTGTTTTATACCTTTCCTCCGTTCTTTCCAGCTGCTATTACCAGCTATCCCTGCCATAAAGCTGAGGAGCTGGAATTCCTTTGGGCTCGTGGGAGTTGCTGCATTTTAGTGGAATGTGGTGAATGGCTAGTAAATTAGGCTCCCCTATGAAAACTCAGTGGTGTCCAACTAAAGTAATCATCTGGTTAAAATCAGCCAGTAATTCCACTAATTTTACAACCTTTCTTCCAGCCCTCAACGCCTCATTTAAGAAAAAAACTATTTGTGTTCCTGTTCAAACCACCTGTATTTTAAAACTGTCCTGTTAATCCACTAGAGCACATGCATTTATCATCTATCTATAGACCTTTGCATATATGTAGCGCATATAGCTTGGTTTAGCAAAGTTCGGTAATTGCAACAAAGACCCCCAACACATAATAATGAGTTTTCAAGAGTATTCTGGTCATTGAAAAACAAAAAGAAATCTACTTTACATCAGTACATAGACCAGGAAAGCAATACAGTAGTAGTTCTCCCGGGTTTCTTCATTCATCAGTCTTCATAATAGGACATGGGCAAATGTGGCTGTCAAAAAAGCAGAAAAGAATATAACCCCTTAAGGACAATGGGCGGTCCCTAAACCCATTGAAAACAATGCATTTTGAGCCCGTACATGTACGGGCTTTGTCATTAAGGGGATAAAAAACAATGCTATAACCACAATAAATAATGTATCCTTCTTTGTCAGCAGAAGGACAGTACAAGAACTGCATACAATGATTACACTTCTCAAATATGCCCCCCTCAACCTTATCTCCTGTTTATGTAGATAGGGTGTTTAATGTATAAACAAAGTCTATGGAAGGCAGGGACCCCATGCCAAGCCTCCCGTTTTGTCCTACCTCATTTCAGCTTGCATTTGCTACTCACAATAGACCTTGTAGGTTTGCCATCCTGGCTCTCCTCACTCAGATTTATCACAAAACATATTATTTATTGATCTACACTGTACAATGGGTATAAAGTACATAACAAGGGGTACATCACATAACAATTTAGATTTACAGAAGATGAATAGGGCCCCGCTCGAATGATCGAACTAGGATGACCTCCTTAATGAGGAAGAGTCACAACTGAGATAAAATCATAATTTCATTCATAGAACTTTATAGGCAGGTATCTTACAAGGTAAGAAGAAAAGGGTTTTCTTGTTGAGCAAAGGAAAAGGTTTAGTTTACAGTCAGTGCAGTTAAGATGTGCAATTATTATATTTTCCAGCTCTGATATTATCTGCCTCCATATAAACAAATTCAAAGCATTTCCTGCAAATGATCCTTCATTTCCCATAATACCTTAGCGAAGACTGCTTTGGAATCTTACTGTCAGGCCAAGTAGGAAGTGCTAATAAGATTATTGGACACTGTCCACATTGTTCCAGAAGACTGACCATAAGACTCTAGCACTAAAAATTGTTTAGAACTGTGCAGTTCATCTAAAAAAAGCCAGTCCGAAAATGTTTGTTGGGACCTCCTAGTGGACCAACATTCATAGAGCTAAAATAAGCCTTATGGCAGCGCTATTACAGCTCTCACAAACATCACAGCAGAAAAATAAACCTAGGTCAGTTCTATGATGTAACACAATCCGGTCTTGTGACTGTATTATTACTATTGTGATATTCCTGTTATATTATCGTTATAATGTGTTCTGTATCCTTGCCCACTGGCAGTAGCGTCACTTGCCCTGACAACCCTTAGATGCACTCCTGCGACTTTCACCGCTGCCTACGTGACTATGTTTTCCTACTGTAGACACCATTCACCCTAGCTATTTGAAAGCCAACTGGCTGGTCTCCTGTGTCTTACCTTCCCAGGTTTAAATTTATTGGCCACATTATAATGAATGCTCACCCTTCATGTCCGACTCCCCATTGGCCAGAGATAACAGTGAGTGAATCAATTTGTGTCCTGTTTGTTTACGCATAGTTAACATTGTATTGTTGTCCTTAAAAAAACATTTTTCCCTAATAAATGTTACTTGTTACTTTGCATCCTGATTAGTGTGTTATTTTGTTACTGGTGGTAGGGTTCTTTGGGAGACTTCCCACAGAGGACGGCACTTTACTCTGAGAACCAGAGAGGCTGCCCACTTGTGGCCAAGGATCTTTTGGTCGACCATGGTTCCCGCTAAATATATTAATTGAAATGGAAGCAAAAACACAATAACAAGGGTGTAAGAATTAAAATCAGAAGAAATATAAGCTCTGGTTTAAAATAAAATTATACAGCTTCTTGTTACAAAATGACTTCTCAAAATATGATAAAAATTATTTTATTATTATTGTATTTTATTCAATACAATTTTTTATCGCTATAAATAGTGAATTGGGAAGAAAAAATGGTTGCTTCCACATATCTAAATGTTTAAATTCAACTTCCGGTTTTAATAGTCATAAACGAATAATAATAATAACACAAATGACATGGTATCCACCTTTATAATAGAAGAACAAATTCAGTGCATAGGCATAAAGCGCATCCTATGTTGTATTAGACACTGTTCGCGTTTTTAATAGATCAGATTTTTTTTTTTTATGTAAAAGAAGAAACTCTGGGTAATTTGTCATGTGAAGAAATTAAACCTGTTGTCATTTGTCTTGTTGAAAGGGCTGCTTTTTGCGCAGGTTTTGATATGTGACTGTGTGTGCTATGGGTTTGAACTGCAATGCTTCACTCATGAGTTCGATTCCCCCTCGGGGAGAATGAACAATATTCATATTTATTTTGCCTACCCAAAAAAACATTTGTGACTGAACCCAGCTGGTTTTCATTATAAACTCAGTTCATTATATTCATGTATCTATGCATTCTCATTTATCATTTAAAGATGTTAAGGCAGTCTTTTTATGAAAACACACACCAGTTTCCTCAGTGGCAGAACATATTTGCCCTTCATCACTATTAAATCTATTTAGGTATGCAACCCTTAATTCAATTTATTGCAGGTATGCATGGAAGGTCTACGTACCATTTCTTAATGCAATAAAATACTTCACTATATATATATATATATATATATATAATGCAGGGGGGGATGATTTTGCCCTAGATGCATTATTAAAAAAAAAAAAAAAAAAAACAGAACAAGGGCAATTTTTGTTGTAGACAAATAATATGATAAAGATCTAATGCATGAGTGGCTATGTATGCTGTGATATATGATATGCCTATATTGAGCATCTTGTAATGAACACCAGTGTCTAAACTATTGAGCCAGATGTACAGACCTCGGTAAAGTTCAGCCTTTGCTGTAGGGACAATCATGTGGTTAGCATGAGACCATGCATTATAATGACCCCGTTACTGGCTCGCAGCCACCTACGTAAGTGCTCAGTACCATTGCACACACAAACTTTTGACATTATTGGTGTATAATCACTTTTCTTTTGAAATTATAAATTATTTAATACTGATATCCTTTCCACCCCCCTTTCATCAGATAAATATTACTTCTTCAACTTTGGAAGTTACAGAACAGATCTGTGTGAGATAACTTTTTCTAAGAACATGTAATGCAACCTGGACCAGGATACTGTATTAACATTTTTGAAACAATTTGTTCAGTGGAATTCCAAAATACATCCGTTTATGGACTGTATTGGCCAGGGATGTCCAACAGGTAGCTGATAAGCATGGCGGTTTCTAGGGCATAAGGGGCTCAAGATGACTTGACTTTTGAGAAGACCCTATCTGCAGATTGATGGGGAATCCTGCATTCCCACCTATGTCCATCTGCAACCACCATGAGAAAGATGTGAAAACTTCTGAAAACATGAGATTTCACAGTTTCCTAATGGTGATGTTCCTGTGGTTTCTTGATTATTCCCTGTAATAAACCCTCAGTTCCAGTCACAGTAACGGTGGTCCCTTTCGTGAGTTACTGGTAGCTATCTGGTTACTGTGGGTTACTTCTTTAGCAATCAGTGCATTCCATTCCTGAAGAAGGGGGCTTGTGTATGTATCTATACGTAAATAAGAACTAAAATACCCAATCCCTACCCTGTAACTGCATAATCTACCCCAAACACATTGGCCTTTTACGGGATCTTAATGTTGCAGTTTTCCTCTGATATGCTCCAGCTGCACTAGTGGGCATACTACCATTGCTCTAAAATAAATCCACAGGAGCTAGTAACTATGAAACTGCAAAACGAGCTGTTAAAATTGGGCTATTAGTCTGTTATGAGCCTGGGAAGGTTATCTGTTTGTGGGCCAAATGTATCATCCTGGGGCAAAGTTCTAAATATGAAGCAATCTCCATTAAGCTCATTGGCCAAAACTAAGTGCTCTGCAACAGATTTCTTCTTTTTTTCAATTTTTATGCAAATATTATAAAATTGTAGACAACCTTTTAAATATGTATAATTGATTTTATTTCTTATTCTAATTGTTTTTATTAAACATATTACATTATAAGACTGTGCTCTAGTCGAAGATGTATTTTCATGACAGGTACAGCTTCACTCTGCGTACATGTGGTCATTCTGCATTAATATATAATGAGACTATGTATGGTTATGGAAGTATTATTTAATGATAAACAGAAAATTGCAAAGTAATGTGTAATTGCTCATTAATTGGCATTTTCATAATGACTGCTGAGGCTAACAGTACCATTTTATCACACTATAATTCTCATTTAATAGCGTATGTTTGTTGTACATAGTGCTAATGATCAAGTCTACATGGAGGGTAATTAAAAAGAACTATATACTTAATGTTGTATATTCATTTGCAAGCACAATGGGGTTTATTTTCTAGAAATAAGTTGTAGGTGAGGTAAGGATGAAAATGTTCACCTTACCTACTGAAATTGTGTATTATGGAGGGTCCCACCAGCCTGCGTTGCAGGAAAAAATCAGTTCGCTGACCTTTTAAGTCTATTAGGTCTGGGGGATTACATTTTTCGTCTCAGCTCACCTACAATAGGTTTTCTTGAATTTTAATTTATTTGACAATCAGTTTGTGGGGATCATAGAAGTTCTAGGCCAAGGATAACTGTTTGGTTGGCCATGGCATGACAAATAGCTGAGTTCAAATAGATGGGTTCACAATTGAATAATTCATATTATGGTGGAGTCTACTTCAGTTTTGCTGAGTTGCTCAAGGTAAGTTTAATTAAGTTGATACCTTCTATTCTGCCACCACAGAAAAAGATGTAAAGGTAAAAAAAATTATTTTGTTCACTAAAGTGGACCTCTGAGATATTTGCCTAATTATTAAATTATTCTTTAAAAACTGTCCATATTTTGTTTTTTCAGTTTATTTTTTTTTAGAAAGGTAAGCTGTTTTTAACTACTTCTATTGTTAATTCAGCACACTAATTCATTATCCTGTCCTGAGGTCACCTCTGTTATTATTCCTTTTCCTGAAGTTGCCTGATCATGTAAAGTGTTCACCAGAAGGGGTCAAATAAGTTACAAGGGATAAATAATCCTGTAAATGAGGTCAAAATAGATGCCTTGTGTGAAGAATGATTTGGGGGAGATGAAATGTAAGAAAATGCTGCTCAATTAGACATGGAGTAATCAGTACTTAGCATTCCAATTTGAATTCACATGTAGATAACACATTATTTTTATATTCGTATCATGTTTTCACTTACCGTATTTGCTCGATTATAAGACGAGGTTTTTTTCAGAGCAAATGCTCTGAAAAATACCCCTCGTCTTCTAATCGGGGTCGTCTTCTAATCAGACCTCAAATAGAGGTCTGATTAGGAGACTGAGATCCAGATCCCCCGCACCGCTGCAGGGGACCTGGATCCTCCTGTCTCACCCGACCCCCCCCCATCATACACACACTTACCGGTGCTTCCTTGCTTCCTCTGTGTTGCCGGGGCAGCGGGTTGACGTCTACACGATCCGCGTAGACAACGTCCGCTGCAGCCGGAAGGAGGTGTGGCTAGCAGCGGGGGTTGTCTGCGTCCGTCGCATAGACCTTCCCCGACTGTCAGAGATCAGAGAGCTGATCTCTGACAGCCGGGGAAAGTATACGCGACGGACGCATACAAACCCCCGCTGCTAGCCACACCTCCTTCCGGCTGCAGCAGAAGGCGACGTCAACCCGCTGCCCCGGCTGGAAGCACCGGTAAGAGAGGGGGGAGAGCGGGGGAAGGGGGATGAGAGAGAGTGTGTGTGTGTGTGTGTGTGTGTTAGTTAGTTAAATGGGGGTATAGGGTGTGTGTGTGTGTTAAATGGGGGCATAGGGCATTTCTGGAGTGGCGTTAAGGGGGCATTTAATAGAGCACTCTGCCTCCTGAAATGCCTTATACCTCCCTATATGCCACTCTGCCCCATAATATGACTTTTAACCCCCTAAATGGCAGAGTGGCATATAGGGGTATAAGGCATTTCTGGAGGCAGAGTGCTCTATACAATGCCTTTTAACTCCCTTAATGCCACTCTGCCTCCTGGAATGCCTTATACCTCCCTATATGCCACTCTGCCCCATAATATGCATTTTAACCCCCTAAATGCCAGAATGGGATATAGGGGTATAAGGCATTTCTGGAGGCAGAGTGGCACATAGGGGGTCAAAAGGCATACCATGGGGCACAGTGGCATATAGAGGGTTAAAAGGCATATCATGGGCCACAGTGCCATATTGGAGTGGCAAGCCTGGGGGCAGATGTGCGTAACAGGGGGGCAGGTTGGAAAATACAAGAAATAAAAACAAAAAAAATCTTTTTCTCAATCATAGCTTTTATTAAAAAAAATAGTTTACATGAATTAACATTTACTGGTAAAACTTTTTTCCTTTGGGGTCGTCTTATATTCAGGCTTTTTCTTTTTTTCTTAAGTTAATATTCAGATTTTGGGGGGTCGTCTTATAATCAGGGTCGTCTTATAATCGAGCAAATACGGTAATAGTAAATTTAAATAGGAATGTGCTTTATGTATAAAAAGTTGTTCTGAGAACAAGTTATTTGAGAAGTGGTCTTATCACCATAGCAACTACCATAATTGTCACACAACCCACCATCCTTCAAACCTCAGGAACATAACATCACAAATAGAGAAAATATACAAAACAATATCCCTTACCATTTCATTAATTCACAATAGTTGATCAGATACTGTTTTCTAGATAATCTGCTTTCTCCTAGGAACAACCTGGCGAGCATTGCATTATGAGCATACTATGAAATTCTCCAGGTTTCACCTGTAGTCTCTGGGTAAAGCGTCACTTCCATGAGGCTTCAGGTCACTCTCCTGGTTCTCTGGCCTCACTTACCCTCGCCACTCCCCACCCAATTCTCCTCCATTCTCCTACTCATTTAAGGCAATATGACCCTCCCATAGCTAACCATGCCCCTCAAACACATTATCTACATATTTATGTTCTTCTCTTCATATCTCAGACCTTTTTGCGCATTGGGACATCAGTGAGCAAGTAAGGAACCTAACCACTTGTAATTGATGGGCCACAATTAGGTGACCTGGTCCACAAGAACCTTTTGTTTTGGGAAACCTTGTTTCTGTAAAAGCAAAATCAGAGGTTCTCACCCATACCTACTAAAGCCTCTCCCTCCCTTGTCTCAAAAACTAGTGTCTCTAGTTTGTAAGCGTGTGGGCAGGACCTTCACAAATGGCTACAGTGTGTTGCAGAACTATTGACCTTTTGCATTTAGTGCCAATACATTTACTAAAATTGTAATAACAAAAGTATTTTCTCATCGCGGTTATAGAAACACAATGTAAAAGAATAAACAGATTTGACTTACACCAACACTGAGTTATGTGTTCACCCCAATTAGAAGTAAATATATAGCTCAAGCTAAACAAAATGCTTTCCCTAGACTTATTTGTAGTGCAGTCTATACGTAATATACTGCTTTAATGGAGAACAATTAATTTGCATAAGAGGCCATGTGGTGATATCACAAAAGCCTTTTTTTCTCTCTTTAGCTATCCTTTCATTTTATTAGCACTACGCATAAATATTTTTTTAAGCCCTACACGCCTGTCCCACCTTGTTAACTACTTTTTAGATGGTAGTTCCCCTCTTATATATGGGTTTTTACTTCTATGTGTCAATCTGTATTACTCTGAGTGACAGTTTAATAGATCAATACAAATGAAAATAAAGAGAAGGGTTTATAATTCGAAAACAAAAAAAGCTTACGTTATTAAATTAGGCAAGTTGTCTTTGACCAGGTGTGTGTCCTTATGACTTCACTTCAAACTTTGCATTTAAAAAAATAAACAGACATGAAATAGCTAACAATATTGTAACTTCCGTTGTTTACTCGAGTATACATCTCAGAGGAAGAAGGATGGACCGTTTCACGTCTGTAAGATCGGAAAGGAAGCCAAGGATATTTAGCTTTGTACTTAATAAAATAAACTGTAACATTTTTCTTTCCTTACCCCCTGGAGCTCTCGAAACAAAATCTTTGTTCCCACTAAATCAGGAATATGTACCATTTGCAATGGTTTGAATTAAATTAGGAAAGTGGAAAACAATTCACTGCTTTGAGGTGAAACCCAACGTTTTTGCTGCCTCGTCAAAAATACTGCTGTGAAATGTACATAAAGCGTATCAATGTGTAATGGTCTATCACAGTACCAAGAGGTGAAATATATACCACTTTTTGGAGTAAAATGGAGTAATCTGGCCCCATTGTTTTCTATGGCTGCTTTACTGATCCCTCTCAGGGCTGGACTGGGAAGAAAAGTGTACCTGGCACCTTAATGGCATATGTGCTACCGCTGGCAGGATAGGCACGGCTTTATACTAAGCTGTTGCTGTTTGTCCAACCACTGGCTGAAGGACACGCTGACAGTAAAGGTAAGTATGCAGTGCCATCAGCCACATGCCTATGCCCCATTTCATAGATGGCCAGTCTGGGCATGATCCTTCAAAATGTGTTTGTGTCGGAAATGCCACACAGTTAATTCCTAATGTCATTCTGACGGCAGCTCCAGTTATCTGCACATCCATTCCGAAGACTTCCTCTAATAAATTATCATTATCATACATTTTAATACCTGTTTTTAGATTATTTTACCATGGCCTGGGTCAAAGGCAGGTTTGTTAATTCCCATCTTTATCCAACTAGTTCTTTTTTCTAACATTTTATGATTCTTAATTTTTTATAATAAAAATAAAATAATTAATTTTATTTTTGACCACCTAATTTCTAAAAATGTCCTCAATACACTTATCCTTTTTTCAAAATATTCCAATTATCTTGCTGGACCCCTGCATATTATTATGTAGGGGTGCTCCCTCTTGCTACTATGCCTGTTTTGTTAATATTGTTGGAATTGTAATAAAATGAAAAGTTAATACAAAATATGCTGTCATCTTTCCTACTGCCCAACCTATCTGGCAGATATATTAATAATTGATTTACTGTCCAGAAGATATACCCTGATGATATGACTCTATGCACAGTATGAACCTGTCTTCAGGTGCTTGGGTTTGGATTTTAAAATTTATGTCTGAAAACGGTAGTTGCAAGTGGTAAAAACAAATCCTGCTGATGTGGACGCGGTTATCTTTTGAGAACCCTAAGCTGATGCCTTGGCTTCGGTTCTCTTCTTCATTCCACTAATGTTTCACATGCACAGCATATTTCTTGTTGGTTGCCATCCAACAGGGAAAACAATGCACCACATGTGATGAGTATTTACGTAGACGCTGAGGTCAAATATACAGGCTTACACTTTAAATACTCTTCAAAACTATAACATAAAGATGGGACACATAAATCAGAGCAAAAGCTTACTTCCTTTACTTCTCTAGAACAAAAAATGATTTAGTACAGTGCTTAATTGGATGCCGATTACATGGGTTTAAGATGAAACTGTCATAGAAACGTCTTAAAGACTTTAAGACTAGGGATCGATAGTTGTTTTCTCCCAAAAAACTTCAGGATTTTCTTGAAAAAGAAGGAAAATTGAAATAGAAGGAGTGGCAAATTCATTTCAGGATGGATGTGGAGTATGGTAATTGCGTGTATTACATACTGGATCAATAAATTGGATGTCGTAATGTGGTGGGAAGGTTGGCAATAAAGACAGTTGGGTAGATGTGTCACTCCCATGCCCTTAGTTGTATGACCTTGGTGTCCTAGAGACCCTCTGCCTAGACAAACATATGGTAACACAGTAGAATATGACTTGCTTACTGCAATGACAGTGTATGTGAAACAACAAAACATGGTGCTCTCACTGTGAGAAACCATTTGGAAGAGTCTCCTGTTACAGTCCTACAGATTGCTATCAGTGTCTTTATTTGTAGTGGGTGAGCCATATAGCTTTCCAGCTTTCTTTGTTCCCAGAAAGGAAAGTGAGTTTTGAATGTGTCAGCCCAGTGTAAATGCTGATGTATAGGCCACAGTTGTTTGTCTACTAAGAGGCTAAAAGACCTCCCTGCCCTCCTCTCCCTTCCCCCATCCATTGGGATCAAGTCGGGAATGATTCATCAGCTGGCCTTTAGCAAGAAGTTAGGCCTCCCCTGGGGCCTTGGTGCTTTGACCTCTGTGAACAGAGGGGTCAGGCCATAAGCAACTGTGCAGGCCTTGTCCCATTAGCTCCATAGTCCCGAATCAGAAGAGAGAGAATAGAAGTAGATGGTGGGAAAAAGTCAGAATTGGCAAAAGTTGCCAGTACATTTCCAGGGAAATCAGTGGATCAGCTGACACGTGGGTCAGGGGTCATATTTGTGCCTGATTCCCTAAGCATGTTACAGTAACATCTGTTTGTTAAGAGCCACTAGGGACAAAAGTTTTTAACCTCTGCATACAAGAAGGGTTACACTAGAAGATTAGGTGTTCCTTTTCACATGTGCATTCGATGTGAAGTTTAGAGAAGCTGTCTGCACAGTTTAATTGTACGCATCAAATCAAGACCCCTTTGCATATTTTTTTTTAAAGTTAAAACAACCTCTAGCTACTACATATTTTAAATTATCCTGCAGTGATCAACATTGTGTTTCGTGGGCAATTGGATGCTTAATTAAAAAAAATAATAATAATATTAAGTTTAAAAACACTATGTATTTTTATTTACATGATACTTAGTATTGTTCAAAAATTGTATATATGCAAATAAAAAACATACTTTTTGCCTCTCGCTTTACAATTGACTGGATATAAAAATACTAACATTCTCATTTTTTTTTATAATTTAAACAGCATTTTAAAAAAATGCCAAATTCAACAGAGGTTATCTTTTCTTTACTTTGTATTGCGATTACGTTATACATTGCTAGTAGCCTTTGTGTAAGTAGGAAATGTTTGCTATGTAGAGAACAGCGAACTTTCGCAGGTTGCATTTCACCAGTATCGGAGAGGTTAATGTGCTCGCAGTGTCCTTGGACATGAAGCCTTCGGTTTTTTTCCCCCCCTTTGGGAGAAAATCTCTCCATAGTGGAAAGTTTTGTGGGGAGGGTGGTATTTTTAGTTCACTGGAAACTAAAAATAATATTGTGATATCATGTGACACTCCTCTGCGAGGATTTCATGTCAGAGACAGCAGAGTTCACATGAATCTCTTCTTAATTTAATTGTATCAAAAGCATGTGTGGTATCCCTGCCTAATCAGCCCAGCAAATATGCCCCCAACCTCAAGGCGCAAAGGTTAATGTGATCTTGCGTAATGGGTTTGTATAAGATGGAGGCTGGTGGTGGATGGTCTTGTCCCAACCACTTCTCTGATTATAAATAATTAAAATTTTAATTCGGAAGTGCATTCTGCCAAACACCACAATAAGACCCCTAGCAGGTCATTGAAATTGTCTTAATCAGGGTCAGAATCAACAAGCTGTAGCATGCCCTGAGAGTTCAGTGGGAAAAGTGTACTGTGTCCTCTCTCTTTTTCTCACTTCTCTTTCATTTAAAAAAAAGCCCCTCATCAACATGCAGAGCAATTTTCCAGTACATTAACCCAGGAGATCCTTATATCTACCAAGTAAGGAAAGGAGGAAAATCAGGGGGGAAAAAAGAAACACAGAGGGGCTAGAAAGAGATGGATGGGTTCGGGATAAGAGTGGGCAGTTTTCCCACTGTCCTGCTCTATATACCTCGGACAAAAGCTTCATTGAGTCAGATGCTTGACATCAGCCTCATAAACTAGTATCTGGGTACAAAAGGTCTGACATTTGAAAGTACCAATCCCTGCCCTCTATCAATTGCAGCTGCACACAGGGGACGGGCCTAACAGTTGGGCTTCTTTGTTGGATTGGAAAAAAAAAACAAGAGTTTGGGATAAATAGGGCATAAATTGCTTGTACAAGTTTCTGACTGTCCTCTAAAGCCACTGGCTTGATGAAATAAAACACAATCCCATCCCCTTAATAACCCTGGGTGCAGTCTCTTGGCACATGACTTATATTGATATATGTGTATTCATATGAGTATGTGTCTTCATATGAGTATGTGTACTCATATGAGTGGTGGTGATATGTGTCAAATATATATATATATCAATGGGCCATTCATTTAATATTACCTGTTTATCCACCTCCAGCGATAGTCAGAGAGATATTAAAAAATGTAATCCAAAATTAGAAATTTGTTGAACATTATTACACGGTTATCAATGTACCAACACTCTAATTGCATGGAAGTACAGTATATATATTCAAATTGCTATTTAACAATCTTGGTTTCTCAACCTGAATCGATCACTGAAAGCTGTCATATCGTATATTTTATTATTATCTTTATTTAACAAACCGAGTTACTTAAATTTATCTATTTCTGTTGGGACATCTATCAAAGTGATAACCAGGACACTTCCTGTATAATTCCCTTCATTTTCCTCTATGAAGATTGCACTGGAATCCTTCCACATCAATTAGCAGACTGCTCATGGGTTACTAGACATAGTGAGTTTATAGAGTAGTTTCTGTAAAGCTATCACAAATATCTTATGGCGAGCAGTTTAGAGAATACGATGTGGCTGCAAGATAGCAGGTCTCACATTCAATGCACCAATTTTTTGTTACTGAATGAAACTCAAAATTTCGAGAGAAATCAGTGTTTTGTTTAAAATTTAGAAATTAGAACCGCTATCTTTGTCAAGGACCAAACATGCATTTGTGTTTCTCCTAATAAACCAACAGACCCTTTGTCTTGTCATGTATTCTTTATTCCTATAAAATACGTCTCTCTCACTCTCAAATTGGGTTCCCATGCAGCTTATGCGAGAGAACTTGCCAAGCAGATAATGCCTACCATCTGGTTCAGTCCCAAGGAACATACTCCATTCTAATCTTCATTGATCTCTTCAATGCTTTTGACACTATCAATCATACTAGTTATCTCCACATTTTCCATTTTGGTCATCTTTGTTTCTGTCTTCCCTAGAAAATTGTCACACCTGCATTGCGCTTTCGTTCTCTGTTTCTATAAAACTTCATGTGTGTCGGTTATAGTGTTATTTGCTACTCAATGTCTGAAGGAAAACATTAAGACATGATATTGACAGTGTCCCAAATATTATTACAGTAATTTTTACTACTTTACTCAAATATGAGGAGCCTCACTACTAGAAGAGATAGTTCGCCACTATAAATAGGAACTCCTCATGATGCCTGGGACAACTCCCCTTCTCTCTCCATCTGTGAACTATCATGGGACTTTCTTGGTAAGTTGTGGTAGGTGAAAAAAGTGGCAAGTGATCCGCACAACCCACGTGGAGAACGAAAGTACAAACCTAGGCAATCAGCTGCCATTTCACAAATGTATGGGGCAAATCCAGCATGTTTGGCTATGCCTACCACTAACACATTCCATGTATCCCATACTTGCATGACCCAGAAAGCCCATACCTAACAAAAACAATCCTATGCAATGCATATACAATGGAAGTATATACTGTGTGTACAACAAGTATAGTGTCTTTCCCTCTATGGCGTTTCATCAATTTCCGAGATATAAGTCACTTTGCCTCTTATGACCAAATATTGCAAACAATAAAAAGGTAATAATAAAAATGGCATTCTCACACCCCCAACATGGAAATGGACATTTTAGTTTTTTGGGTTTGTGATTAGGGTACATGGTTTTACCCAACATTTTTGTGAGTTTGTAACCCATTAAAAGCTATTTATATAATCAGGATTTTTAAAACAATAACTTCTGTGAACATATTTCAAGTGATACCCAACAAATATTCTGAGCTCCTAGAAAAGACAAACAGAGGCATTTAGGTCTATAATTGATAAAATATAATATATATGTATATAGATATAGTTAAATGCTACAAATCACACAGTCGACAGGAAAATGTCATTGTTTTCTATGGTGTTTACCCCTAACATAATATTTCTCACTAAACAATTACTAGATTTCTCAACATTAATGTAGTCACATAACTGGCAACATTCCTGCACTCGAAATAGGAAATAGACGGCGAATGCGGTCTGTTGGACGTAATCCTTTTATTTAAATTGCAGAGAGCCAGTGAATTTTGTACCCCAAGTGCAGCCTTGCCTAACAAGTTACAGCAAGGTTTGGCTATCTACCTGCTCTCACAGCCTAAACCTGACCCCATTATATTCGGAAAGAAGAACCTATTTGAAATCATATGTACTATGTGTTACAACCACATGCTGTTACTAGATCTGTTACTATTACACCTTGACTTAGAGGCTTCCATGGAAAATTCTTGGCTCAACAAGAAAGACAGAACACACAGTCTCCAATATTGTAAGTTTTGAGATGTTATGGATCTTCTTACACACATATTTGCTTTTGTTTTGGTTCTGAATTGCTATTGAGTGACAAAAATTGCTGCAATTAAGCTGCTGCACCACTCTACAGCCTTTGATGGATGACTCTCAATATTTCACAAAGAAGACATTTTAAGCACACCGCTCCCGCAGCTGCTCTAGTCTGCAGACCACATTATTCCCCTTACTCTGCCACACTCACTGCAGGAGCTCACTCAACACAACCATTGCCACTCTCTCCCCAGGACCTCTGTGAAACATTTGTGTTTAACACTGAACGCTGGCTGCCTAGTTCTGAAAGCAATAAACAAGCAGTTAGCCGGGCAAAAAGGTTATAGGAACAAATATTAACAAGTGAAACTATTTAGACGTGGCAGAGTTGTTATATCAACAATGTGTAACTTGAAGAGAATCTGGTTAAGGGTCATTTCAACAACTTGCAGTCTTGGCAGAAGAGCTACGTGAATAGAAGGGGCCAAGGAGCATGCCGACCTTTATGATTCATGTTTGGTATTATTGCTTGGGGTTGAACCAAGTGTGTCTGCTTTCCTTCTGAATCATATAGAAGTATCATAATTCTATTAATTGCATCATAGTTCAGGGGTACAGCCCATGAGCACTTATAGAGTTAAAAATGCTACTTAGTAATGTGTCCAAAAGAAACCCAATATATTTACATATCTAGGATTTCTACAATGTTACATTTTGCAGCTTATATTTAAACACAGCTATTCATATTCAAGTGACATAATAATTATGATTTATATTCTGCTGAGAGCACAGGGGTCAATTGGTTGATCCTGTGAAATGTGTGAGATTCAGTGAGGAGGGTCTTCTGGAAGTGTAGGGGTGTTAAGTTTTACAACAAATTTATCTTGCAGTGCTTAGTGGCACTGCATAGCAACCGGCTCGATGTGTTCTCAGTGTCAGAGAGGCCGAGGCATGGAAATTAGAAAGGTATTTTGTATAGTGGTAATAGAGATAAGGGTATAAGGAACTTATACAGATGGGAAAGGGTAATAATTTAATAAGGATTATAGCCAGTAAATCATAGAGGATTTATCCTTGAATTTTTTATCTTTTTCAATTTTTTTTCATTCTTGTCAATACAATTTAGCACACTGCCACCTTCAACTTATAGAAACCTGAGACACTGAATTTGATGGCAGATAAGAACCACTCGCCCCACCTAGTCTGTTTGTTGGTGCCTGCTGTAAAACTCTATTTGGTAGTTGGTCTTGTTTCACAATCAGGATAGCCGTATGTCTTAACATCTAGCACTTCTGCTGGAGATTGTTCTACTTTTTATCTTTTATTTACATAGCGCCAACAATTTATGCAGTGCTTCTTACAAAACATATATTCGATGTTAATGGTGAGACTAGAATAAGATAAACCGATAAACCCGATAAACCGATAAACACGCTTACCTACCACCCTCTCAGTGACAAAAACTACTTTTAGATTATGACTTCTTGTCTTAACATTTCTGCTTCTTTAAGATACCCATTCCTTGTACTTTGTTGAATCTCTTTATGCATTTAAAGGTTCCTATGACACCCTGTCTCTCTCTTCTCTCCTCTAATTTGTACTGGACATGTTTAGATCCTATAGAGTTTTTATATTTTATATTTGAATGCTAACACATTTTAAAACAAGGCAATGATTTTGGTGACAGTAAAACTATCGTGAGGTCTAATAACTAGAAGGACTGTATGTGACAGCACAATGTAAATGGACATAGACATTTCAGCACATATTTAGAAGAGTGTTTATATGAAAGTCATAGGTCCTTGCATCTAATCCTTAATCTTCAGGAACTATATGTTTAGTGTGTATTTGGACCTGGAATAGCTCATACTTGACAAATCGGGAGTCTCTGGTGGAAGTATCTTTATCACAGCTGATATCTGATCCAAGTGAGTGCTGTTACATTTATATTATTTGACGACAGGATAAAATTAGTTTTATGAAAACTCTGCTGATAAGAGTAGAAGTGTGTGAAATTCTATGGTGCCACGGATATAATTAACTCCTTGTAACTTAATGCTCACTGGAGTTCCTTATATTCACTAGATTTCCTTGTGATCTATTCCAGAAACTGCAAGGTTAATGGAGACAGGATTCAGATGTTTCCACAGTGCTTGGCTATCCAGAGGAATTTAACTTATGGTGAAGGACATTCAATTACATAGAACACTGAACATTAATATATTGTAGATTAGCCTGCCAAAAAATGATAATTTCTTCCAAAAGCTTTCCTTTTGGAAACTCTGTAATGACAATTGGCTGCCCTCCTGGTTGCCACTTTGTAAAGTCTCAAGGCTGTGTTTGTTCATTAAAAGTCCACAGAGTTTTTGGACTTACAGAAACAGTACTGCTTTTTTCCAGCTCTGTACCTAGGACTGTTGAGTGGAAACTTTGTCCTTCTAGGCTATGCTATTTTAGTACATAGACTCCATGATGACTGAACTAATATGTCAAGGAGTCACTGCTGTCCATGTGTGTATCGTTCTGCACATTCTGATGAATATAACTAAATGTATCATTAAGAACATTAATATTATACTGTTTAACGCCAAAACACTATAATAATTCCTGTATTATTCATATGTTTCACCTAATTTGCACCTGTAGCCATGTGATAGTAGAGATCAGTGATATGTTGAATTAATTTGCTGCTGCAATGAAAGAGAAACTATTCTAAGTTGCTTTATGTATTTAAAAGAAACATGGGTCAATGACAGATCTAAACATGATTTCAACTACTGCTACAGTCCAAAAAATATAAAATTTGAAAGCAAGTAATAACCATACACACCATTAAGTCTGCCTTGTTTTCTAAATTGTGCAAAACCAAACCATACTTGACCCTTGGTGCTGTTTAATGTTCTGGATTGCTTTGTATCTATCCAATGTATGCTTAAACTCTACTACTTGTACTGAAAGACTATTCCACTTATTCCACCATTCATACTTCTTAAGCTTCTCACTGTCCACTTTTAGAGTATGAATATGATTATGATCTCTGAGTAGCTCGAATCTGGTAATTGAACGCATTACAAGTAATATCCAGTTAATAATAATAATTATAAGAATTAGATTACATGATTTTGTATGATGTAAAAACCCTTCAATGATGATGTTACCATGTCAACACACTATATACTGTGCAAAAGTTGTATACAGGTGTGAAAAAATGATGTAAAGTAAGAATGCTTAAAGCAGACATGTTAATTTATGATTTAACAAAATGCACTTGCACATCATCAGCATCAGCAAAGTCTCTCCCAGTCAGAAGTTTCAAGGCAGACAGAGGTTTCAAGATGTTGTGTCCAAGCTGTTTTGCAGAAATACAAATAAATGGACAATGTAGAGGACCGTAGATGCCGTGGTCGGCAAAAGAAAAGTGCAGCAGATGAAAGACACATCATACCTACTTCCCTTCGCAGTCAAAAGAAGTCCAGCAGTGTCATCATCTCAGCATTGGCAAAAAAAAAACAGTAGGACCCTGGAACACCTATCTACTATCCAGAGAAGTCTGGTCAGTAGTAGTCTTCATGGAAGACTTTCCGGCCAAAAAGCCATACCTCTGTAGTGGAATCAAGGCCAAGCGACTATTCATTAAAGCACAGGAACTAGGGTGCAGAAATTGTCAGCAGGTCCTCTGGACTGATGAGTCAAAATTTTAAATATTTGGCTATGGCAGAGGCAGTGTGTTTGCCGAAGAAATGGAGAGTGGTTCTGTTTGTAGGCAACAGTGAAGCATGGTAGATGTTCCTTGCACGGTTGGGGCTGTATTTCTGCAAATGGAGTTGGGGATTTGGTCAGAATGTATGTTCTTCTAAAGTACAGGCAGATATTTATCCATCATGCAAGAACTGTGTTTAGTTCTCCAAGATGTTTGGAAAAACCTATCTGCAGAGTTCCTTAAAACCTATGTGCAACTGTACCTAGAAAGATTAGTGCTGTTTAGAAAGTAAAGGGTAGTCCAAACAAACATTGATTTAGATCATTATATAGATATATATATATATAGTTACTTATAGTTAAAGATATATGCCATGTGTAGGGATGACTAATAGGTGAAGGGTCCTCTGGTAAGGTTACCTCCTTATTAAGGAAGTTATTGATGAACTCGTTCATGCTATATTAGACTTTTACTGTGGTTAAAAAACCCAAGCCTAGGAATGTTAGTTATAGCAAAGTGGAGGGATTGTGTTGTTCTTGCCTTAACCTCTAGTGTTAGAAGTTGTCTAAGTTGTGTTTGAATAAAAAAGCCACCTTAGAAACCCATCGGTTTCTTCTTTTTTCAAGCCCCTGTTTCATATAAAGTATCATGGAACTTAAAAATGCTACATACTAAATTAATAAATAAGGAAGAAAAGGTAGGTTCCTCGCTTGCTTGCTTACTAATGTCCCATGGTCTGACGCATGCCGTGGCTGTGCTTGGAGGGATAGATGCTTATAGCCTTTTAAATTCAGCTCATGTCAGGCTATCTCTAAAAGAACTGGCTTGTCAAGCTAATGTGACCTTGTTGAAACTGAGATTTGAAAACAACCCAGATGCAGAGTTTCTTTGATATACATGCCATAATTGTTTCTAAAATTGAGCAGACTGGATGCATAAAGGTAAACAAAACTCATTACTGCCATTCAGAAGTCACGAGGCCCACTTTGGTTATGCATGGACCCATTTCGAATTTGACCGGCTTTTTTGTGATATAGCAAAATCTTCTACAAATTACTTCACAGGCAGTTTACTGCACAAATAATTGATATTATAACAGAAAAACCATCTGCGTATTTACACTTTTATTATTTATTGTTTTATATAGTGCCATCATATTCCATAACGCTGTACAATGGGTAGACAGGACATAAGAAGTAGTAGTAGATAACATAACAATTTGACTTAAAGAAACACCAGGTGAGGAGAGCCCTGCTCAAACGAGCTTACAATCATACACTTAAATAAGTTGATAGTATCCTACACATTTGCTTTCCCTTTTTACAGCAGAATTATAAATGTATGGCCTTGTTAAGATATGAAAAAAATGATTAAATAGAATTAAAAAAATGTAAAAATCTGAATTATATATATATATATATATATATATATATATATATATATATATATTGTAAAAAAGTCTCCAAAATAAAAAGTTTTATCATTTAAAAAAATATATATATATATATATTTAAAAATACTGATATCACAATCATTGTAGGCAATGTGCTAATATATGTATATATTCCATAACCTCGTTGAAATTTAACCAAAGTGTTAGTTCTGTGTTTTTCACACTAATTTCTGTTAAATTCCGCCAGTCGAGGTCTTTATTTCATTGCATCTGTTGTGAATACATATATTACTAATTTTGCATTACCTGGCCCGAAAGGTATAGCTGGCAATGATTTAGTGGTGATTGCAGGAGAAAGTCTATATTTTATGGTATCCTTCGAAGTAGAACTTCTCTAATACAGCAATTAGCATATTATCCTAAAGTCACTAATGAACACAATACAGATGCTAGTTAATGTTTGCTTGGAATAATATTTTAACAATACAATTCATAATGTAGCAAACATTATTTGTTATGCAATCTATATGTTTTACTATAGTCTAGCAACTGGTGGGAGACCATAGAAACAAAAGGAGCTGTAAGCAGTTGCTTATATCGTTTACATGGCAGTACCATCATGTGTTAAATAATGGGGTGGCATAAGGTGGCGTAAGGTTGCTGCCGTTAGTGGAATCTCTGAAATTTTGTTCAGTATTTTCCACAAAAAAAATTGAACAATGATTGAATCATTAGGAAATATATGTAGAACACACTTTTTATACGTTTAAGCATAAAAAGGTGGTGGGCAGAGGCTCCTACCTTGTCTCTTAAAGATATGCCTATTTTGCCTAATAGAGAAATTATCCAGATAAACTTGTGCACTGCCATTGACAGAACATGAGTGGTCATGGGCCTATCATTATTGTTATTTATTGTTTTATATAGTACCATCAGATTCTGCATTGGTATACAAAGGGTAGACAGGACATAACAATTAGTATATGACATAACAAGATGACATACAGAAACAACAGGTGAGGAGGGCTATTATTATGCAGCAACTCCTATTCATTGGGGCACAAAGAATAAACTGTTTCTCACTCTTCTCCCATGCTGAAACACGAAACTAAGAAAAAAAGGTTAGCTAAGTGATCTAAGTGAGCTAAGTGATGTCATTGTGACATCACTGGCATTAGTAACATGTTCAAGAGGTCCCTAAAAGGACCTCTAACCATTTAAAAAAATCTATATATATATATATATATATATATATATATATAACAATTTTAAAAAAAAAATAAAAAATATATAAAAAAGATAATAATAATAAAAAAATTAAAAAACCTTACATCCTATTGCCCTAACACAACATCTACCCAGTATAAACCTCCTGCACCTGTTCACAACCCCCAAACCCGTTAAGCCATGAGCATAAAAATTCTACGAATAATGTACACCTTATAGTACGTTCCCTATAAGTGCTGCAAAAGTATGGAAAATCTATATAAATTAGGTATTTCTGAAATCAGGACACCTGAATTGATAAACTTGGGGAGGATTTTCCATCACTTTACCTAACTATTCAGAGGGAACATTTATAAAATAAAAAATAAATTTCCACTAGTTTTTACTAAATTTCTGACTCAAAATTTTCAGCTAATCATCTAACAACTATGGTATCAAAAGAAAGGTCTATCTCTCCTTGACAAAAACAATATATAGTTTACACGGGTACACTATTCACATGAAAATCGCTCCGGGACTTGAGGTACCAAAAACTCCTGGGATTGAAGGGGTTAAATCCTCATTTATTCCTGGAAACCTGCAAGAGAGGAATTGCTGTTTAAAAAAACGATATCAGTAGATAGATCCGTTTTTGGTTACAGATTGGGTCTTTGATGCCACACTAAATACCCTAACTCATTTAACCCTCTTCATCACGTGACTTCTCGTCTTGGCATACCACTCCATAATTTTCCTGGGCATTTCATTATGTTCAGTATGAGCCTGAATTAAGTTCAATTTAACTTGATTACCAACTTGTCTACTAAAACTTTAGTATTATACCTTTAAATACATCCAGTCTAATATTGGGTTGATATTGCCGAAATTAACCCCTTAATGACAAAGCCCGTATATGTATGGGCTCAAAATGCATTTTTTTCAATGGGTTTAGGGACCGCCCATTGTCCTTAAGGGGTTAAAATTCATGCACCATCATTACATGGTCACATTTCATACTGTATCTCTGTATTCTAGCAACTGCGGGGTGATACATGAGGAGTACTATCTCTAGGTATATTGGAATGCTCCTCCAGGGCCCGTGTGGCCCACTTTGGAAAATAATCAGGGAGGGTCATTGCGTTAGTTGAGTGCAAATTGCTTAAACACTGTCTTTTAATGCAACCCTGCAATATACTATGTTTATTTCCAGTTAACCCCTTAAGGACAACAAGTTGTACTGAAGCCCATTAAGTACAATGCATGTATGGGTTTTGTCGTGAAAAAGAACTCTGCGCATTTTATTACTTGTATCAGTACCAACAGTTAGAGGTGAGATCCATTAGCATGGATTCAGTCAAAGTAAACTTAATAGGTGCCAGCAGTGTTGTGATTTTATTTCTATTTTGGTTTGTGAATATAATAATTTGTAACATGATCCTAAATCTGTTTCGATGTAAGTATTTTAACTGATGTGTGCAATTTCTATTAATACTGCCCTTCATACACATGAATTTAGTGTACTTAATATTAAATAAGTAAACGCAAGTTATTAATAATAAAAAAAAATATTGCTGCTCATAATATAACGCAGCTCATCCCCTGTGATTTTTTAAGGAATGGTGATAACAGGTTTATGATACTTAGTGGAAAGGAGCTATTGCCAATGCGATCGCTCTATTGCAGGTTTGGGGCCTTTAAAAATATGAATCCAATATAAAATGGTGTGAAAATGCTAATAATAAACATATACACAGCTTCATATATAATATAAATTCACAAAAGATGCCAACTTCATTCTCTGAAAGAAAAGCACATTTTTTCTTTTAGAGCTCAAAGGGGTTTTTTCGTATTAAAAAAAAAAAAATGAGTATAAGGTCTTGAACCAATTTATGAGCTCCGCTCATGTTTTGGGTGTTTTTTCAAGGTTATGCTATAGGTTTCAGTCCATTAAGGCCGTAAGAAGCTTTGTTGACCTGCCCACCAAGGTAAGGTTTTGTTTTCCATGTCAGATAAGACCTTCGCCATTGTTAATTCAGACGGCATGAGAAGGTGCTGAGTGACACACTTTTCACACAGGGCAGTTTTTAGGTCTTGAAGAGACCTGTTGGAATAGACACATTTCGGAGATAATTGCATCAAAGCTACACAAAGGCAGCATTAGTGTAAAATGTTACCAGGATGAAACGTTTTGACGGAAACAGCACACAAACAATGGAGGGAAAAGTGCCTAATGCATTGTGTAAAGACAGCAATAATCCTTAATGGAAACTGTAAAATGAAGCATTATGTTAGAGAGTACGAATAAAAATGCAAATTGCTTTCTTTTTTTTTTTTTTACCTTTTTCTGTTTGGATTTAAGTGCTTATCAAGGTTAGTTGTCGGGGCCTTGAGACCAGAGAGAATTTTATTTCCACTCTAATATATATATATACATATATATATATATATATATATATATATATATATATATATATATATAACTTTCAAGGCTAGCCGGGCTGCAAATTACTATTCTCTTGATCAGTGTTTCTCAAAGCCATACTTAGGGGCTATGAATCTCACCCCTTCAAACATAATACATAAGGATTTACGAACGATGAGACTGAATGAACACTTTTGACTTTTGTTTAGAGAATAGGGGAGTTCTGTTTTAATGAACATACAGTATATTTACTATAGGACATTTCAAAGAGAGATGACTGTGAAATCCTTGAAATACTAACACACAGACTACTGTATCACCTACATTTTATGCAATAACTGTCCAGTTATACAAACTCAAAGGACGCTGAGCTTACAAAGCGCTTCTGGAGCGATGTTTGACAAAAATCACAATGGTTCCATCATCTAGAGAATAACATTCTTACAACTTTGCAATAGAACTGCTCTTTATGAGTGATGTCTAAAGTCCCATTTTAGGCCCCTTAACTGCGCAATGATTTCACCGGGTCAACTGTCGGTAAGCAGGTTTTAGGAATAAAACCTTTTGTAGTGTATTCCTCATTTATAACTGTGTGTTGTCGTCATTCAGTTCTTCGCAAAATATCTGTACTAAGAAAAATCATATGTTATGTCCTAGCTCGGCACGCTGTCTTACATCCCCATTAGATCCCCAATCTCCCGGGAGGCTGGGATTAACCTTTTGTAGTGTCACCTTAAAAGGTAACCATGGAAGAGTATAGTGAGTGGGTCAAGTACTGCCCTGAGGTGGTTGCACAGGCTTCATCAAAGCCTTGGACTGGGCTTTCAAAATCTGGCATGGACTTCCAGTCTGGAGTTGAAGCTTTGGGCCGTCCTGCTCTCCAAATGCTCCATCCCAGGGACTCATACGCAAGATGTGCAAAAAATATGAACAAACAGCTCCCTGGGGAAAAAATAACAGGAAAATATCCGTTTTTAAAATTGTTGCCTATTAAGGACAAAGGCATTTTTGCCTATTATTAATGGCCAAAATAGGAAATTCATTTTGTCCAGCTGTTCAGGATCATTCGCTGAGGTCCGTTTTTATTTTTGCATCCAACGAGAAAGATTATTAGCCTTTAATTTTCACTATGTAACACCAGTATTTGTACATACTGTATATATATATATATTATGTAGTTTAGCAAAGTTTCCTTTACAATTCGCTGCATTTAGAGTAGGGTCCTACATATCTACTAGGGGGGAAATGCTAGTATACTCCATATACACCATACTGCCTCCACTGTATGTTGGGCTTCTAAACTCTAAAATTCTAAACAAGGAAAATATCTAAGTACACATGTGTTGCTAAAATACCCTAAAGAGAGGCTCCGAAATTATTATTATTGTTATTATCACTAATATCATCCTACAAGAAACAAAAATGTTGTTTTCTTTTTTTTTTTTTTAAAGTTCTACTTTTTACATAATATAATATTTTTCAAACAGCAGCATATTAGTTATTTGCATGTGTTCTAGCTCTGCTATTGTATCTCAATATACTAGACCAGAGCCACTCATCTTCAATCCTTGAGGATCTCAAACAGGCTTCAAGCATTGTGCATATATCAGCTTGAGCACAGGCATTTCAATAAAAATTCAATAAACTGCTTGTTTTTAAGCAAAAGAGACACAGAATTGCCTTGAGGACTGAAGTTGTGCTCTACTGTTCTAGACAAACACCCCGACTCCTTATCATACCTGCTTGTTGTAAACAATAGGTCAGTCTATGTCTTCTAGACATTGACACTCTGACTAATGAACCTCTATATAGGAAAGGATTTCATTTGACAAGCAGAGCTTTTTTAGCATTGCTCAGTGTGATGTCCGAGCCATGAACATCACCTACAATATCACGACTGCCTACAACGGCAGCCTCCAGGTCTGCAGATAAAGGAAGTTTATCGGAACATAATAACATTTTGAATGAAATTAAAGTGTTATTCAGTGCGAAACTACATTTCTGTGTATATCGCCATGTTTATTGTTCAAAGAAAGCGATTTGTTTTTTCCTCTTTCAACAATACTGTTGATTAATGTATTTTTTTTAGATGATAGGTCTACATTTATATTTCTCATGCAAAAAAAAAAAACAGGTCTAGACAGGGACTTCCATGTTCCAGTTTGCTGTGGTCTTACAGAGCTGGATGACTTTGATTATGTCTAACCTCTAAACCGCCCGACCTCCATTTCCCAAAAGATCTCATCCTTACCCTGTGCGGTATGTATTGTTGATGATCGTGTAGACAGGGTTATGTATGTAGTACACAGTGGAAACAGATGCTGAGCTCAACTAACCTTTGGGATACTCTGTTTCCAGAATCTGTTTGGACAGATATGGATAAGAATTGAGGTCACTGATCTGTCAGAGAAATATGTCAGTGATGTATGTCAAATTGTGGAAATGAGACAGAATATGGTTTTATTTTTTCCATTTCCAATTTGCCTTTCATATTTTTTTGGTACTGTTTTGTACTCATAGGGCACAGTTCAAACATCTAAACCTCATCAGGTTTTCCGTTCAGGACACCAGAGGTGTCAAAAGTGTAATTCAGAGACAATGTCACCGTTTCATTATTTTGATATGTTTGTATCATGTTCCTCATATTTCTCCTTTGTGCCTGAGAGTTTTGAAATCTTTAAATACAGCAGGAAGTTACCAGACATTTATGACTGATGGTTTCCAACGTCTATTCAGCTATTGTTTTAAAGAGAACATTTAAATCTATTGTTTAAATTATTTTATGTGAAACATTTCCATGTGATGATCTGTTCTGCAGTATTGGTATCAAGCGGGAATTCAATTTAAATAGGCCATAGTCTATGAACAATGCAACAAACTGTCACACAATATCTAAGCTTTACATTAATCACATATATTATTTCACTCTATCTTCCAGCACTCATTTTCTTTTTTTCAATGATTAAAGTCTTTAAGACCGCACATATGCAATTTATTGGCCAGCAGCCGATAAATTACATGCATGCAGTTGCCAGCTGAATACATGCGCCACACACAATACCCTTAAACTTCTGCAGAACGCAGCCACGTGCATCCAGCTGGCCGGATCTGACACACAAGTCGCAATCAAAGTGCATGGTTGGCGCCATCAGGCACCTTCCCATCAGGTATTTGCCTGGTGTACCTTCATATTATAATTATTATTATTTATTGTTTATATAGCGCCATCAAATTCCGTAGTGCTGTACAATGGGCGGACAGGACACAACAAGTAGTATGTAACATAAATTAACTAACAGAGACAACAGGTGAGAAGAGCCCTGCTCAAACGAGCTTACAGTGTTACAAACCAGGTTATAATGAGTTTCATACAAATGTTCAATTCTATTATTGCAGCTATATTATAAAATTGTTCATAATTAAAGAAACACAGCATACAGAGACTTGTGAGTGTTCTTGTTTACTATATATATATATATATATATATATATATATACCAAAATACCCACCATGCCAACTCTTCCAGTTTGATGCACCAGTGGTCATATTACTGAATGTTTTAGCTTACAGTACAATATAGAGATTTTTTCATCCAAAGCTTTGGTGACTCTGCAACCTATGCTTATAAGGATACGGTGTTACCATATAATACCGTTCCCCTCAGCAAAAAAAATATTCTATACCATAAACTTAAACCATACATTAAATCTTGATTTTATTTGTTTATTTACACTTCCACGTGTATTCTTTCTGTATTTATATCAGATACCTACAGTACCTATAGTCAACCTGTTAACTTCCCCAGCTATTTTAATTTAATATATATAAATTTTACTGGTAACTGGTAGACAACACCTAAACACTAATTAATCAGCTTGTTAGTTCTCATACCATGATTGTAAAATCAGTAATAATATTATACGTTATATGAATAACAAATACAATATAAATGTTCAAATGATAAGTTGCAAGTACAAACACATAATATAATATATATATATGTATGTATATATATATATATATATATATATATATATATATATATATATGTCTTCCAAAACTGTCATATAGTCATTTGGCCGGCTTTCTGTCCTGCAGAGCTCCTGTGTTTGTGAAACTTTATGTAAAAGGATGCAATCCTGGCAAGCAAAATAGTGAAAGGGGATAGCCCAGACTTACTGATAATACGTCTAGGTTTTCTTTTGACTTGACTTTATCATTTACTGAAGGATATTGTTAGTGTGAAGGTGATAGATGCTGCCTGACACAGATCTGAAAAGACAGGCAGTGAAATTTATCTGGACAAACATCCAGCCCGGTGAATTTGTATCCTATGGCATGTTTAACAGGGATGGTAGAACTGGGTCAACGTTGATGCAAATCCCTGAGGAACTGCTTAATCAGGAGTTGGGAGCCCTGTGGGTAACTGTCCCCATTTTAGTGACAAGAAAATAAAATGCTGGTATGGAAGTATTTCTACTTAAATTGCCACATTTAGGCTGATTTGTGTAGGAATCAAGGGTCAACAACAACAAATAGCTTCCAGTCCTCTGAAAGAGCCACAGAATCTATCCTGTTAGCTAACTCTTCCCTTTGACCTTCCAATGTCAGCCAAAGCAAGGGTGTCAAATTCCTTGGCTCTTTTTTAGTTTTGCTGAAACCCTGCACTGAAACACCACATCGTTCTTAGGCGTTCTATGCCTCCTTGATAAAGCATTTTTCTCATAAGAAGTTGGACGTGGGACAATCAACTACGGTGAACAGGCAGTGACCTTGAGTTTTACCGACAGCTCGATTGTAATCATAGTTCACTCTTATGAATCCACTAAGCTCACTTACATAGTTGCATTTTAAAGAAGTTATCTTTTGCTTAATAGTGAGAGACAATCTGATGGTTTTTGCAAGTTATTATATTATTATTTGTTGAAGGATTACCTAGCAGTTTATATACAACATTGGCTGAGGTATTGTGTGTACATCATTAATACTTATGGCAAGTTGGACTGAGTAAAACAGATTAAGAAAATAAAAGTTAAAAATAAGGTTTTCTGCAAGCCATCTAAAAAGATAAAATTTATTTGCAGCTTTGTACTTTAATGTATGACCAGACAAGAAGTAAATGTGATAGAATTAAATAGGGTAAGTTTTAAATGATGGTTTAACCATCACTGTATCAGAACAGGCTAGCTCTTTGTAACAAATACAAAAATAAATTGAACAAAATGCAAAATGTATACTGTATATTACAGAGATATAAACCGAATGTGCAGAGAATCGTTAAGGGGTTATAAATATAATGTTATCACAATTTTGTACAATGAAGATAAAACAGGAAGATTAAAACAAAACCAGACATCGAGACCCCAAATATATGTATCAAAACGCCAATATGTAATATTAACAAGTATGTAGCGTTACAACAGGAAAGACGAGCAACAAATAATAATCAGTTCTTGATAAATTGGAAGCAAGTGTGCATAATAAATACAATTACTCGAATTTGATTTTGCTTTTCTTAACACTGGCTATTTTACATCAGAATACATATAAAAATACAATGTATTTTGTTACTCAACAGAACCAACAAGTTACATTAATCTAACTAGATAATGCACAAAATGTACTCAGAGTGATTATATAGACATATGTCCTCTTCTGGAAGAAATGTTGCTGGTCATCCAGTTTTAGGCAATGGAAGGTTGCTGAGTATTTGTGTAACTCAAGTTACAGCAAAACATATCTTGAGGTATATTAATCCAAGTCCACTTAGCAGAGGTTTGGATAGATACTATTTTTCTCTCGCTGGCTAATATGTACATCTCATATACCCATTCATCTCCAGCCATCCAAGCCCTTACATTATTTTTGAAATGCCTCAAGGCCACGAGGTTAGCACAGTAGTCATTTGGTCCTCACGTGACAACTTTAAATATAGTCATCGAGCTGGCACTAAAAACGGACAAGAATCTATTAGTTGTGACAGAAGAGGTCTCATGTTAGTTAACACATTCCATTGAGAACGGAGGAAGATCAGATTCCTGCTGGGTAATTAACACGGGGGGTACACACCCTGTTCTCATTGTCTGTGGGCGCTTACAAATTAGTAACATGCAGGTCAAAGGACGAATATGTGTGGTTTGGCTTAAGACAGCGTAGTCAGGACACACAGAGGCCTGTGTATCATAAAGTCGCAGTAAGCTCTTGTGACATAACACAATATTTAATGATAATGTTGTTCGATACTGTAATGAGTATACTTATGTATCAGTGAAGGAGAGAGGTCTTGGGAAAATATCCTATAAAATCTACAATGTAATACACAGGACCACCTCGTTGGCTGGAAAATCCTGCTGCATGATGCTATTGTCTGGGGGTTGATACATAGAGTTCTAGGTGAGATACCCCAGTAAGCAGACTAGGCTCTTGGCTAATATGCTACTTTCAAAGTGGGTCCTGGATCAAAGGTGAGTGTTATTAATTGGCCATTCCACACCACTTCCGCATAGACACCATCCATTATACGTCCATTTTGTCCCATCTGTGCCTCATCTTGTAATCATTCTATTTTATTTTAAAATAAAAAATAAAGAGAATATCACAGGACTTCTGTGTAATCGAGGATTAACGTCTGTTGTCCCTTAACAGCTGAAGAGCCTTACTTGCTACTTGTCTGCCACGTTTATGATATCTATTGAGAAAACTTCAGTGATGGCAAAAACTGAGAAGTATGAAATGGACAAAAAGAAGACGCCTCCATTTTAGAAAGTGTAACGGAGAGCAGGGATTCTTAGGTGGTTCAATGAGCTATTTATAGTTATTTACATAATTAAGTCATTTAGAACAAGACCTAATTAGTTTCATTTACATGCACATTTACAACAGTGGAAATTGACATCATTTTGAGTTTTATTGCCGTTAACACCGTGATACATTTATACCCACCACATATTATGAGCTCCTAGGAAAGGGGGATACCAGAAGAGGATAGAGGGGGCTTTAAGAGGTGCTCTATGAATTTATGGGAATGTTTTGTGTTTATTAGCACTAGTTATTATATTAGTCTGTGTGCTGTCTTCATTTTATAGCAAAGTGAGGTATATTGTTTTATGTATGTCCTAGCTCGGCACACGGTCTTACATCCACATTGGACAGCCTGCTAGGTGGACACACAGATGATCTCTGACTCGCCGGATCTCCCAGAAGAGTGGAGGCGCATAATTCACCTGTTGTAGCATCACGTTAAGAGTTAACCATGGAGGAGGATAGTGACTGGGTCAAGTCCTGTTCTAAAGTAGTTACATATGTATATACTCTTAGCGTGTGTACTATTAAAGATTCTTTGAGTGTTCTGCAATCAAACTGTTTGGATAACAAGTTCCCTTCAACAACTGCCAGAAACATACACACAGAATTAGTTGCTCATCTCCCTGGCGTCCAAATGAGTTTTACATTTACTTAATCGGAATAGCTGTTATTAATGTTGGTTTTCATACCAGATCTTATTTAGAGCAGGTAGTAAAGTCTTAGCAGATCTAAATGGTATTAGCTGGTGTTGCCAGGTGTAAAATGCTGGCCGGGCTCCAAAGAGATTTCACAAAGCTGAAGGGAAAGGTGGTGAAACCTTTGATTTCCTTTTCTTCATGTAGTTTTTCTAATAATATATATTTATATAGCTGTACTGGCGCTGACAAGCTTGTAAGTACTTTATTTTTTTTTTGATCAGATCTAATTATTTTATCCATTGAATTTGATATACCAGCAAAGAGTAGACAAGCAGTGCCTGTTGTAATAATAGTTATTTGGTATATTCTGCTTACACAAGCCTTTCTTTGTAAATCAAAACAATGTGATAGAATTTTTTAACGCAATGTTACTCAATATCTCTGGCACTAAGTTTTCATACTTAAAGGGGAGAAATCACGTTCAACGTTATTCATCAACAAATATAAATGGGGCATATACTGATAAATCATAACAAACCACATTACAGAGTTCGCACAAAATTCTATTTCGATAACTTTTATAGCAAATATTTCTATGAGTTTTAAAACAAAAAAAATATTTAATGTATGCAGTTTTACTATATAGAATGCATTCAAGTATACCTCTTCCTAAAATGAAGCATTTTGTACCCTGCATAAATCATGATTATTGTATGACTATGCATTTATCTAATTCTTTTTAAAATGAAGAATTTCTTATTTTTGTTTGAATGTATAAAACTTTATACATTTTGTGCACTGAGACTGGTGATGCCTATTTACCAAGATAACCTGTATGAGCATCACACATGGAAAGATGGAACATGATGCAGGTAGGAGACATCAAGTCTGTCCATGCAGGGAGAATAGATCCGCAATTTACAAGCCAATGTCTGAATGAGTTGTTATCTCTGACTTAAGCACCCATTTCATACGACTGTATAGTAACACTGATATAGGGTTGCTGACGTGATCAGAATGTTTGCTCATATGTATGGCGTTATTTAGTACTCATTAAAAAGACTGTTATACTTTAAGATGTAATCAAAAACTATACATTCAATGTCTTTTATTTTGCACTCAACATGCATAAATGTACTGATTAAAGAAGATCTGTAACTTTTCCCAACCGCCACATTTTACAGCTTCATGCACTGCAGTGAATCACGTAACTGTGATTTAGCATTATCTTATCTCTTCCTTTTGTTAAGTTGCTGATTACAGTTAATTGGTTCATGCTGCCTTTGTAAGGATGGGGTGAGAAGAAGGGAGAGAACTTCAGGACAGGAAATTGATTAGATAATACTGGTTCTGAGTCCCAACTTCCACAAGGTGAATGTTTGATCTAAATAGTTCCAAAGTAACTACAAACAAAACCACACGATATAGGTAGATTTAGTTAATGAATTAAGTTTTGCCAGAAGTTGTCATTGTGATCATTCTCCTTTACAATTTGGTGCAATTTTTTTTTTAAAACATTAACAATAAGTGTATGAACTAAATCTAAAAAATGAAACACTATTGGGATTTTTATCTTTGTTTTGCTTGTGTACTTTCTTATATGTGCAATGTAATTTGATTTAGCACTTTACTACTTAACTTTGCTGTAAATAATAAAACATGTAAATAGCCTATACATATAACTACTCTGATAAAGATGTATCATAAATGGAGACTGTAGGGTTTATTAATAAATCTGGCAGGTTTTCATTGCCTCGGGATAATGCATACAGGACAATTGTGACAATATAAAATTACTCATCTCATGCACTTCTCCTACAATATCTTTTGAAAGTAAACAATGGCCAGATCAAAAAAGCATGAAAGGCCAAAAAGAATAATAATAGCATATTGCATTATTCTGGGCTATAAACCATTTAAATGCGGACCATAGCTGAATAATGATGGGACAAAATTTAGCTGAATAATACTGAATTTTTGTTGGACAGGAGAAAAGTTTTATTTCCAGGTTATTTTTCTTTTTAGTGCAAAAGATTGAGTTTCCGGGGTAGTAGTAATGTGTTTCTATTTTTTTTTTTTAAATTTGCGGAAAAAAAACCCATATATAAATGTTATTCAATTTGGGTTTCCAGTGGAAGCCACAGTACTCTTGCTGATCTTTATGAATGTTGAAGCACAAGTCTATGTCTTGACTTGAAAATGCATCCTCTGACACTTGATATCAGGGACCTATAATAGTTTTGCATTGTGGACAGGTTGGCTTGGTAAACAGCTTGCAGGAGGTTTAAAATCCTGAAATAATGAAATCAGACATCAGAATAATAAAATTGTCTCACACCACTGCTTGTCACATTTTGGATAATTAATATCTTAATGGAATAAATGACAACATTCATCAAAAAGTCTGAACTTTGAATCTAAACCTCACAAGAACTTGAAGCACAAAGAATCTCATTCTGTACAGGTAAAATGCGAGATTTTGTTTTGATTCCGTTTGATATTGGGTAAAAACTAGATACTCTTTAAAAAGCTCCAACAAAAGTACACCAGGGAAAAATTTAATATGCTGACAGTTTTCAAAACAACTTAAATTTGGAGCAGTTATTCCCTCAATTTATTTGCCAGTGTAATACATAGTCTTTGGTTTACCAGTTTACAGTGCTGCCAAACATGATGGTGTTATATAAATTAGAATATAATAATAATAGTGAGCTATGGATATAACTAAATAAGAAGTTGGCATCATAATGGTGACATATTAATCCTTATTCCTGCTTGTACTCAGTTATGACAGAGGCATGGCTACTCCTTTGCCCCTTTCTCCATTTTTGACCATTGACTATATGCAGGGTTTGGCAGTTTTGGGTGCACTATTTTCTGTGAGGCATGTCATGACATTCTTCCAATATCCATGATATGTGTTTAAATGATGTATAATGAATGTGTTGGTAATGTAAAGTTAAAGTATGTTTTTACTTGGTATGTATGTCCAAATAAATACATAAAAAATAGCATAAAATAGTCTGCCCTTCATCAAAAATGCAAAAACTACTCAACTACCGCATGACTACATGAGAAAGTGATAGAGTTGGCCAGAAACGTTTGCCAGACATCCTTGCTGTCCCCCGTTTTCCACTATTTGTATGCACTTGTGTTCCCACACATTAGCCTAAAGTAGTTGGTGTCACTCTTTTCTGCTATGTCCTATGTCACAAACTGTTTAAAGTGGCACGCTAACACTTTAATGACAGCTGGGTAGTCCCTTTAAATTTTCATGCAAATGTGTGGAGGGAATCTGCGGAATCCTCCCATATGCATTTGCCTTTTTCCCCATCCCTCTGCCCTTTGGCCAGCGGGAGATGTGTTCGACAAACACATCCCCTGTACCCACAGCACACACTCACCGGCACAAAACCGCCACACTGGCTCAGGATAGTGATAAGGGGGTCATACGAGGCACCCCATGTGCATGCATAGAACACACTCCCATTGCGAGCTCTTTCCTGACGTTAATCTATGCATACGAGAACACTGTTTACTCCTATACAGTTGGGAGAGGGTTAAAAAAAAAACAGCTTAGGCAATCCTGTTGCATGTACTATCCACTGAACCAACCACATAAAACCCATTCAACTATATAAACAGTTATTAAATTATCTTATAGTGAACGAGCATTAAACAAAATCACGACTGGTGCCTGGTGTACTTATCTGTTGCCCTTCAACTTTTCTGTGACTCATACAAACCCCACTATGCCTTTGATTTCGACATACATTGTAATTTTCAGACTGTTATCTAAGGTTGCCAGTTTCTTTAATTACCATTTTCCCTGAATAAAAAAATGAGGATGCTGAAATATTTTCAACTCCGTAATCTTGTGTGATTATGTTTCATTTCTTAGGAACAATTTTCCTTTAAATGATTATCAGGTATGAGTTATGGATTTTCTCACTCTGTATGCACTTTTCTGGGTGTACTAATTAGGAAAAATATTTTTTTTTCTGGTGTTACACAATTAATACCGCTCAGTTTTCTAAGGTATTTAATGAGGTAAATACAAAGAAATTTTATTATGACATCAGTGCGCTTTGCAGTTATTGAAAAACCTAATAGCAGTTTAACCTTGGAACTCTGATGAAACCCAGCATATAATAATGCGGATGGCATTAAAAGCATTTTAATGTTACAATACTGTTCCATCACTTAGTAACAAAGAATGTAAATCATATAGATACAAAGGTAAAAACATATCCCTCATTTCTTTAGCTAAGTATACTCGACAGGAGAGTGATAACGGTTTCATTTGTAACACTTATACACCAAGTTAATGCCATTTATGATATGACATATCAGTTTACCCTATGATGTTTCTGAATGGAGACATATGCAGCAATATTTCTGCAGTATTTCTGCAAGTTGAGTACATCTACAGTGCCACCCTTATGTTCCTTATCTTATGTTTCATAGAGATGACAATGAGTGACAATAATGGATTGTAGAGTCCATGTGACTAAAGTCATGGACTTAGACTTACGGTAGGTGGCCACTTCAACTGTCTCTTGGGCCCTTAACATTATGAAAGTATTGGGGTCTATGCAGTCACCCATGAGCACACACCTCCACCTCCCTGCTAGGGAGAATGTTTCCCCAGGTCCTATTAGATATAAAGAGGGCTGGAGAGACGGGTTATTGTCCGAGGACCACTGCCAAGGCTAGGTGATGTTTGAGGTTCCTGCTTTTGCTCCTCCACATATCTCAAAACCTAGCTATACTGTATGTTCATTTAAACATTTCAATATTAGTTATACCTCCGCACGTATAGCACAGCATCTGCTGAGGTTTTATATATAAATCATAATAATAATATATATAATTGGTATATAATGAAGAGATTATTTTATCTCAGTAGCAGAAGGTGGCAAAACAATGATTTTCCAGCCTAGTCTAGCCTTAACTAGAGAGAAGTAATCATGCGAAAGGTTAACATCACTGCACCAATGGCAAACACATACAGGTGGATTCTTTCTGAAACACGTTTAATATAATAATCACCATCTCGTAGGTTTATTCAGCTTACTAAACCAGTAGACTATCTACAGTAACATATTGTTTGAAGAGACAAGGTTAATTTGTGATTTGTTGATATGCATTATGTTTTGGTGATCTTAAAACTGGATCCTACAGTATAATCTACCATTGCGGGTAAGGTATGATCATAATGTAATACCAACATAAATACTTTAATGTAATAATGGTAGTGGGCACATACACACACACACACACACACACATATATATATATATATATATTACACACACAAAATATGAAATGGGAAGCACACTCTAAGAAGCACATATGCCAATATACGACCAATATCTACGTATTTATATTATACACAATTTTTAGGGTTATTGATCCATGTATATAAATCCTTTTTTCTATCAAACATAGCTTGCTAACACACACTACTCTGCCACAGTTCTGTAATCGGTTAAATATCTCCCCACTGTTTAAGATCTGTATCCAAGTGGTGACCCTTAAGCTATAAACGTAGGAGTTGTCAAACAACATTGTCCATGCTCTGAAATGATCTGAATTTGATGTATCTGATGCTGAGATCAGAGAAAATCAATATATAATTTTCTGCGAAGGCAAAACACTAATGCAACATAAAGAAGCATATGTCATACCCAGAAGTATACATACACACAGATGATAGATAAGGGGAACTATGTCTACTATGCACATTGGTCCTTGGATAGTTGTGTATAGGCTACATTATGTTACATTGCAGTGGAGTGAATGGTAGGTTTATCTGCAATGTATCTATCATTCTTGTACAATGGATTACATATTTATAGGAAGAAGATGTTAACACAGCTAAACACACAAATTACGTGCATGAAGGGCATGGCTGTGTTAAGGGGGCATTGCTAGGTACACATAGGGTGGACTAGCCTGACAAGCATCAAGGGGCTGCATGTGTGTGTAGAGTGAACTTGGCCACATTCAGCAACCCCCGTCCAGTTATTAAACACTGACCCACAGTCCCGGTAATCAACTGTGATTTTTGTCGCATCTGTGCAAAATGTATTGTGTTCCCAGGTATACTGATCACACTCAGGACTGCTTCGGTCTGACAACAATCCATTCACCTGAGTGTGATGAAATTTTGACACTTTAAAAATTCACAGATAGTGATGAATCTCATTGAGGATCTCTTGACAGTTAAAATGTTCCTCTGTGGTCAGAAACAGTAGAGTCTCTCCTTTGAGAAGATTCAAGGCGGCTCTTCTTACTCTAAATATAATGTACAAAAGTGAAATATGTTTATCCATAACTAACATGTATACAAAAAACAAAATACTGTCTGCGCTTCTCACCCTAATAAAGTTGGCAACAAATATATAAACATAATATAAATGAGAGGTTTTGGTTATATGAATTGGCCAAAGCATAATTAAGCTCACCCGCCACGTCAAGGCACACTCTCAATAGGGTGAGAACCTACTCTCACCTCCTACATAGTGGGCACACAAAGCAGTTTATACTGCTACCAAAACCTTATTAATGTGTTGGGGGAGGTGCAATTAAACCTCCTCCCTATTAACCCCTGGACAGCAAGCTGCAACCAGACTGATGAGGAGCCAACAACCTCAAATATGTGCAAACAGGGAAAAGAAAAAATGTCGGTGCGCTAAGCTAGTCTCAGGCTCAAAAAATACAAATGTGTAATATGAGGCCTACCAAACAGGTGTAAGCATGCTGCAAATACAGTGTGTTGGCTGTACAATGTATACAAAAAACAAAATACTGTCTGCGCTTCTCACCCTAATAAAGTTGGCAACAAATATATAAACATAATATAAATGAGAGGTTTTAGCGCACCGACATTTTTTCTTTTCCCTGTTTGCACATATTTGAGGTTGTTGGCTCCTCATCAGTCAGGTTGCAGCTTGCTGTCCAGGGGTTAATGGGGAGGAGGTTTAATTGCACCTCCCCCAACACATTAATAAGGTTTTGGTAGCAGTATAAACTGCTTTGTGTGCCCACTATGTAGGAGGTGAGAGTAGGTTCTCACCCTATTGAGAGTGTGCCTTGACGTGGCGGGTGAGCTTAATTATGCTTTGGCCAATTCATATAACCAAAACCTCTCATTTATATTATGTTTATATATTTGTTGCCAACTTTATTAGGGTAAGAAGCGCAGACAGTATTTTGTTTTTTGTATACATTGTACAGCCAACACACTGTATTTGCAGCATAACTAACATGTATCACATATTTCTTTATTTTTCCTAAATACTAGACCATGCTGAATGGTAATGAACCTCTTTTGCAGGAATAATATTTTAGGATTTTTTAAGTATGTCCAAGAAAGAACTTACATTAGAGATAACTTTGATTTAAAATTGTAATTGTCTTTTCAAAAGCTAAATAAAAATATATCATAAATACATATATCATAAATAAGCACATGCCCATATGATGAATTCTGAGTGGCTTACACGGTTCTCAAAGTCATTCCAAGTACCATCTTGAAAGCCTGGTTTGGCTACTACCATTTAGAAATGGAGTCTAGCATTTTGGTAGTAAAATAAATAGGTATTGTATGCATTATCTATTATATATATATTTTTGGCTTGGGTAATATTTTAGTGTGTCTTGAATAATTTAAATTATTATTTTTCTATATTTAGATTTAGAGAGATGATAGGAAAACCATTTATGTTACATTGAAAATGAATGCCCAGAATCATTATGGTGATTGTTTTCCTTTTGTTTTGTTTTTTGTTTGTTTTTTTTTTAACTTTTTTACAACTTAGAAACTGCATTTTTTTAATCAAAGTGTATAAATATGTTACTGCAAATTAATTCTTTGAAATTTATGTGTGATAACATCTGTGAAGAATTCTTCCAGTTCACTTGTGTTGCTTTACATCTGCTCTACAGCTGGGAATCAGAATAAACACTGATCACACACCCGTTGTTTGGCAGAAGAAATACCTGTATTTACCAGGTCACAACTCTGGAAGTAATCTCTACCGCTTAGCATTTTTAATATTCCAAACACCTACACTGGGGGTATTTACTAAGAAAAAATTGCTTGAAAGACATGCTTGAAATGTTAATGTGGATCAGTCAAATTTTCATGAAAAGACACATCTTATCAAAATTGCAAATCATTTTAAACAAAAACACAATTAAAAGGGAAATCATTAATAAGTACAGTAAATGCAGTTCCTTAATGACCATGTTCAGGCACAATACTTCAATTATCTGATTTAATTTATTTGTATAAAAATGTGTCTGCAATTATATAGCAAGTGCTTTAAGATAAATAGACAAACTATATCTATAAATTTGCTTCCCAATCCAACAAGAAAAAAGTATAAAAAAAGAAAAATCTTAATTTAAGTAGTACATTTGTTTTTCCACTTTTTCATTGCTTGATGGTGACATGGGAAGAAGTTTAGTTGTTTAACATTTTTACTGTTTTCCCTTATTTAAAATAAGGATTAAAACTAAAAATAGAAATAGTTGCTGTGTTAAAATAATGATATTTTATTTTTTTACTCGAAGAGGGACACTACAAAATTTGCGAATCGTTAGAGGTTTTTTCAGGGCCCTGGGAATATTCGAAAACACAATTGACGTGATTTTTAAAAGTATCTATTTTCTGCGGCTTTGTGTGGAATAGTAGAACATAAATAAGGTACTTAAAGGTCCTTGGGCAAAGAAAAGCTTTATTTATTTCGTATTCACAGTTTATCATGGGTATCAAATGAAGCTAGGATCTCACCTACCCAACTCATTAGTTGAGACCTTTGTTAGAAATATAGAATGTTCAGTGACTAATGCTGACGACAATAGAACAGGTGAGAGAGTTTCAAGTCTTTCACCTGGGGAAATAGTATTGTTTTGTCCAGCTGTCTTAGGGTCGCTTTCAAAACAGAAAGCACTCAAGGAATTCATAGAACTAAGAAGAAACTGGTAGAACCTGACACCGCTGCTCTAACAATCCTCTATCTGTGGTGTAAGGTTTTTTTATGGTTGTAAGTAGCAATTGCAGAATCACATCTTGAATTTCGATTCTGGGCCTATGTGCTTCCAAAAGTACACCACATTTTGTTGACGTTTTATTTTAGGAACACAGGTTGTCCGTAATAAAAGTTCTTCTGACCTGATGCCTCAACAGGGAAATTTCCTTTTGGAAAGGTTTCAAATTTGTAAAAATCAAGGAGTTCAAGGAGTGGCATACAGAGGGGTCATTTAAAACAGTTTTGTCGCCAGATATACCTCCCATACTCCACTGTGCTTAAATATTACACTCATCAACCAAACTAATAACAAAATATATAAATATTATTATGTGTGCGTAGTAAATACACTGAAAAGGTGGAATCATACCAAATTGGCAAACTTTTACTTGCCATTGCTATTTTGGCACTATAGAGATACAATTCTTGTCTGCATTCCACTGCAACACCATTCCATATATCCCACATTACAATGGAAAATTCCTCTTTAATTCCTACTTTTAGGATAAATACTGTTAATTATTTTCATTGATTATGTTGCCTGCTAAAGTAACCTTTGTTTCTAATACCATTCAACATCTGGAGGTCCAACACCGTGGAGACCAAACATTTACAGCAGTGGACATGTCTGTAGAAGGGTGTTGGTACAATGAATTTGGTTATTTCAAGATGCCATTTGAAAGCAGGCATTAGATATGTTGGAAGTGAGGGTGTCTTGTAAAGGCAAGAGTTCGATTTGAAATTTCTGGCTCATCTTTTTACTACAGTCCCCTACTTTTTTAAAAACACGGAGTAGTTTGCTGAAAAGGATGAGTGAAAATGCAAAGAAGTATGCCATTCTGAAAATATTATGGAAGTCTCACGCAGATGTGTAACATGAGGCATCTCACTTGAGATTTGCCAGAAAATAAAAATGGCAGAAATGCTATATTTTAGTTTTCCCAAATGAGTATAAGAATAAAACCATATAACCTGTATAACCATACTACCACATAGGCAGACAATGTCGCTGCCTAGGGTTCTGAGCTGGTAGCTTATGCCACCATGAGCCTCTCTCACGTGTTAGCAAGCACTTGCAAGCAGAAGACCAGCACTGAACATATGATTTGACAATGGCACCAGAAACATTTAGGCTGGCCCTCTGTGTATCACAGTAGTGAAAGCTCCACATTCACATTAATATGCACCAACTAAGGAACTGAGCTACAAAAGTATTTCCAAGCTATGTGTTGTGGGTAAATGGCATTCTAATTGTTAATGCTAAGGATCAGATTATGTCTACTTTTTTTAACACACATATTGTAGCTTAGATCCTTTTTATCTAACGGTATGGTCTGAGTCACACATTTCAGCCAAAGTATTATTCACACCTGCCTGTGTGCCTTTAACAAGTTTGGAAAAAAAGTCACAAGCTTCAGCCTGTGACATATAATAGTGTAGCTGGCAACATTGCCCATGCCGCAGAGGAAGCCGATCTTTAAACCCTAGAACAAGCTAGTTGGCTCAGATAATAGATGTGATACAAGAGAAAGTATGTGACAAAATGAGGACTTCCCTGCTCTTTGTTCTGAGATCACAAGTTCAGGATTTAAACAAACAGCACACTTCAAAGCAGGAAGTACAGGAAATGAAAGAAAACAAAACATTTAATAAATCTCGCTCTCCACTCTTTCTTTCAATCCCCTTTTTATTTTACACGCAGACAGCACACAATACATTCTGACCCATATCTCTGGAAGAAGCTGTTATTATTAACTTGGCCAGATCCCATAAACCTCTATATCCTAATTAGCCAGAGAAAGACACAGAAGGAATTTGAAGATTGTTTTCCTTCTAGGATACAAACCGATACCCACTCCAACTCAGTCTGGCACCAGAGAGATCTGATGGCTGAATATCCTCATCAGCTCCACTCCCTTTCTATTAAACATTGGCAGGTAACTCAGACATAACAAATCTTCCCAACGCAGACACGTAGGATCCGCATTTATACAGAGTCCTGAGTAATTTCACATTGTTTCCAACAATTAAAAAGGCTGCGGTGGAACATAAATGTGATGAATTCAGAACATATTTGGCTTGTTTATAGGGACATTTATTTACTGATACCGTATTTCAGCCACACTTGAAAACACATATAAAAAGACTGAAGCCAGTAACAGTGTATGTAACCGTGTGATGGATTCATAGAATCCCCAGTTTTTAGCTCTGCAAATTTATGGTTGAAAAAATGTACATTTTCCATTTGCTCTGCATCTGTGATTTTGCTTTCAATGACTTCACTTTCATTCAGCTCTCAGATTGGGGGTGACACAGATGATTTTACCTCCCCCCAAGATGGGTCAAGAATCTGTTCCTTTTAATTTCTTATTGATGCTAATGGTGAGGCCAACCTTCAGGTAGTCATAGCTGGATCATGTGAATTATGCCACCAATGGGACCGTTCCTCAATATTTCCCAATATTACAGGAAAGAGAATATACAGTATGTATCAGAATCATGTGGCTTTTGTAGTTATGAGTGCTTTGTTATAATTCACATTATACATAGAATGTGAGGGCAGCTAAGAACCACTGGACCCATGTAGTCTGCCTATTTATTCCACTGTAAATACTCAGACCTTAATCAGGCGTTTGGTCTTGTCTTAGATTCCGGATAGCTTCATGCCTACCCACACATGCTCTGCCACTTCTACCTCTCTCTTGTATTGGTATTTACTTAATACAAACAAATACTATAGGCCTTCCAAACCTTCTCGATCTTTTATAGAGACTGTGATACTCAAAAAGGTATAAAAAATAATTAATAGAACATCACTGTAGCCAAGTGTCACTTGCTCCATCCAGTCTACCTATTTTCCTACCTGCTCTAGGACATCATATTGTATTTGATCCTTGGCCTTGTCTTCTGTCTTTTAACTCCCTGACTTCACTATACAACCCCAGTATGAGTCTCCTGCATGAAATTTGGTCTGTGGTGGCTCACTAATCTCTAACATGGTGGATCTAAAAATGTACCATAGCCTTCTGGATTTATCTTTAGGACCAAAAAATGTTGCATAATCCATGCCAGGCTATAACGGGCCATAAAAACCAAATCCTGAATTGAAACATACAAACCTTTACACTCAAAATCCAATAGAATATGAATTATTTACTTCATTATTCCCAAACCATGGAACTATATTGAGAAAATATGGATTTTCCATCAATTCACGCATGTATGCGCGCACAAAAATTTACATTTCCCTTTCAGGAAGGGCCATTGCTTTACATGTGAAGAAAGGTCTGATGGTTGAATATTTTAATGACATTTCATTCAACATTGTCCAGGTTTCTATGAAAGACATCTTCAAAAAAGACACTGTGGCTCTTCCCCACTGCAAGCCAGCGGGAGAGAGAGAATGGCAAAACAGGATATGTTCTTAATGAGGCATCCTGTGTTTGTCCAGGTCAAATTTATGTACAAATCTGGCTTCGTTGTTATCTTGAGTTTAAAGTAGGTGCCATTCCATAATACAATATATATACTGTATATATATATATATATATATATATATATATATATATATATATATATATATATGATACAACATGGTTTATTGTCTTTATTATCCTTTCTGTGAACCTACTTAAGAGTTTAATAAATTCACAACAGTGTGTGTACCCTTTGCACCAATAATCTCCAATTTTGTTTTATATTATACCGTTTTCATGATAAATTGAATATTGTACTGGTACCCGAAAAGTTAAAGTGGCTTAATGATTAATTATGCAGTGCATAAGAATACAATGTTTTGACTATGTTAATGAAATGTGGAGGTGGTATGTGAAATCCTTCATCTTTGCTAATAGTTATACCTTAATTGAACTATATGGAGTTTTACCTTAAATTATTATGGAAAACCAATCAATGAGTGGTTGCATTGGGAGAAACCTTCTGTCCACTCACTAAATGACTCACAGCTCCATTGCAGCAATAAGGAGCGATTCCCAGAAATAAAAAGCTTCTTTCACAAGGAATGAGAAAAAATGTCGGTGCGCTAAGCTAGTCACAGGCTCAAATACAAATGTATAATACGAGGCCTACCAAACAGGTGTAAGCATGCTGCAAGAAACAGTGTATTGGCTGTACAATGTATACAAAAAAACAAAAACTGTCTGCGCTTCTTACCCTAATAAAGTTGGCAACAAATATATAAACATAATATAAATGAGAGGTTTTGGTTATATGAATTGGCCAAAGCATAATTAAGCTCACCCGCCACGTCAAGGCACACTCTCAATAGGGTGAGAACCTACTCTCACCTCCTACGTAGTGGACACACAAAGCAGTTTATACTGCTACCAAAACCTTATTAATGTGTTGGGGGAGGTGTAATTAAACCTCCTCCCTATTAACCCCTGGACAGCAAGCTGCAACCAGACTGATGAGGAGCCAACAGCCTCAAATATGTGCAAACAGGGAAAAGAAAAAATGTCGGTGCGCTAAGCTAGTCACAGGCTCAAATACAAATGTATAATACGAGGCCTACCAAACAGGTGTAAGCATGCTGCAAGAAACAGTGTATTGGCTGTACAATGTATACAAAAAAACAAAAACTGTCTGCGCTTCTTACCCTAATAAAGTTGGCAACAAATATATAAACATAATATAAATGAGAGGTTTTGGTTATATGAATTGGCCAAAGCATAATTAAGCTCACCCGCCACGTCAAGGCACACTCTCAATAGGGTGAGAACCTACTCTCACCTCCTACGTAGTGGACACACAAAGCAGTTTATACTGCTACCAAAACCTTATTAATGTGTTGGGGGAGGTGTAATTAAACCTCCTCCCTATTAACCCCTGGACAGCAAGCTGCAACCAGACTGATGAGGAGCCAACAGCCTCAAATATGTGCAAACAGGGAAAAGAAAAAATGTCGGTGCGCTAAGCTAGTCACAGGCTCAAATACAAATGTATAATACGAGGCCTACCAAACAGGTGTAAGCATGCTGCAAGAAACAGTGTATTGGCTGTACAATGTATACAAAAAAACAAAAACTGTCTGCGCTTCTTACCCTAATAAAGTTGGCAACAAATATATAAACATAATATAAATGAGAGGTTTTGGTTATATGAATTGGCCAAAGCATAATTAAGCTCACCCGCCACGTCAAGGCACACTCTCAATAGGGTGAGAACCTACTCTCACCTCCTACGTAGTGGACACACAAAGCAGTTTATACTGCTACCAAAACCTTATTAATGTGTTGGGGGAGGTGTAATTAAACCTCCTCCCTATTAACCCCTGGACAGCAAGCTGCAACCAGACTGATGAGGAGCCAACAGCCTCAAATATGTGCAAACAGGGAAAAGAAAAAATGTCGGTGCGCTAAGCTAGTCACAGGCTCAAATACAAATGTATAATACGAGGCCTACCAAACAGGTGTAAGCATGCTGCAAGAAACAGTGTATTGGCTGTACAATGTATACAAAAAAACAAAAACTGTCTGCGCTTCTTACCCTAATAAAGTTGGCAACAAATATATAAACATAATATAAATGAGAGGTTTTGGTTATATGAATTGGCCAAAGCATAATTAAGCTCACCCGCCACGTCAAGGCACACTCTCAATAGGGTGAGAACCTACTCTCACCTCCTACGTAGTGGACACACAAAGCAGTTTATACTGCTACCAAAACCTTATTAATGTGTTGGGGGAGGTGTAATTAAACCTCCTCCCTATTAACCCCTGGACAGCAAGCTGCAACCAGACTGATGAGGAGCCAACAGCCTCAAATATGTGCAAACAGGGAAAAGAAAAAATGTCGGTGCGCTAAGCTAGTCACAGGCTCAAATACAAATGTATAATACGAGGCCTACCAAACAGGTGTAAGCATGCTGCAAGAAACAGTGTATTGGCTGTACAATGTATACAAAAAAACAAAAACTGTCTGCGCTTCTTACCCTAATAAAGTTGGCAACAAATATATAAACATAATATAAATGAGAGGTTTTGGTTATATGAATTGGCCAAAGCATAATTAAGCTCACCCGCCACGTCAAGGCACACTCTCAATAGGGTGAGAACCTACTCTCACCTCCTACGTAGTGGACACACAAAGCAGTTTATACTGCTACCAAAACCTTATTAATGTGTTGGGGGAGGTGTAATTAAACCTCCTCCCTATTAACCCCTGGACAGCAAGCTGCAACCAGACTGATGAGGAGCCAACAGCCTCAAATATGTGCAAACAGGGAAAAGAAAAAATGTCGGTGCGCTAAGCTAGTCACAGGCTCAAATACAAATGTATAATACGAGGCCTACCAAACAGGTGTAAGCATGCTGCAAGAAACAGTGTATTGGCTGTACAATGTATACAAAAAAACAAAAACTGTCTGCGCTTCTTACCCTAATAAAGTTGGCAACAAATATATAAACATAATATAAATGAGAGGTTTTGGTTATATGAATTGGCCAAAGCATAATTAAGCTCACCCGCCACGTCAAGGCACACTCTCAATAGGGTGAGAACCTACTCTCACCTCCTACGTAGTGGACACACAAAGCAGTTTATACTGCTACCAAAACCTTATTAATGTGTTGGGGGAGGTGTAATTAAACCTCCTCCCTATTAACCCCTGGACAGCAAGCTGCAACCAGACTGATGAGGAGCCAACAGCCTCAAATATGTGCAAACAGGGAAAAGAAAAAATGTCGGTGCGCTAAGCTAGTCACAGGCTCAAATACAAATGTATAATACATATATTATGTTTATATATTTGTTGCCAACTTTATTAGGGTAAGAAGCGCAGACAGTTTTTGTTTTTTTGTATACATTGTACAGCCAATACACTGTTTCTTGCAGCATGCTTACACCTGTTTGGTAGGCCTCGTATTATACATTTGTATTTGAGCCTGTGACTAGCTTAGCGCACCGACATTTTTTCTTTTCCCTGTTTGCACATATTTGAGGCTGTTGGCTCCTCATCAGTCTGGTTGCAGCTTGCTGTCCAGGGGTTAATAGGGAGGAGGTTTAATTACACCTCCCCCAACACATTAATAAGGTTTTGGTAGCAGTATAAACTGCTTTGTGTGTCCACTACGTAGGAGGTGAGAGTAGGTTCTCACCCTATTGAGAGTGTGCCTTGACGTGGCGGGTGAGCTTAATTATGCTTTGGCCAATTCATATAACCAAAACCTCTCATTTATATTATGTTTATATATTTGTTGCCAACTTTATTAGGGTAAGAAGCGCAGACAGTTTTTGTTTTTTTGTATACATTGTACAGCCAATACACTGTTTCTTGCAGCATGCTTACACCTGTTTGGTAGGCCTCGTATTATACATTTGTATTTGAGCCTGTGACTAGCTTAGCGCACCGACATTTTTTCTTTTCCCTGTTTGCACATATTTGAGGCTGTTGGCTCCTCATCAGTCTGGTTGCAGCTTGCTGTCCAGGGGTTAATAGGGAGGAGGTTTAATTACACCTCCCCCAACACATTAATAAGGTTTTGGTAGCAGTATAAACTGCTTTGTGTGTCCACTACGTAGGAGGTGAGAGTAGGTTCTCACCCTATTGAGAGTGTGCCTTGACGTGGCGGGTGAGCTTAATTATGCTTTGGCCAATTCATATAACCAAAACCTCTCATTTATATTATGTTTATATATTTGTTGCCAACTTTATTAGGGTAAGAAGCGCAGACAGTTTTTGTTTTTTTGTATACATTGTACAGCCAATACACTGTTTCTTGCAGCATGCTTACACCTGTTTGGTAGGCCTCGTATTATACATTTGTATTTGAGCCTGTGACTAGCTTAGCGCACCGACATTTTTTCTTTTCCCTGTTTGCACATATTTGAGGCTGTTGGCTCCTCATCAGTCTGGTTGCAGCTTGCTGTCCAGGGGTTAATAGGGAGGAGGTTTAATTACACCTCCCCCAACACATTAATAAGGTTTTGGTAGCAGTATAAACTGCTTTGTGTGTCCACTACGTAGGAGGTGAGAGTAGGTTCTCACCCTATTGAGAGTGTGCCTTGACGTGGCGGGTGAGCTTAATTATGCTTTGGCCAATTCATATAACCAAAACCTCTCATTTATATTATGTTTATATATTTGTTGCCAACTTTATTAGGGTAAGAAGCGCAGACAGTTTTTGTTTTTTTGTATACATTGTACAGCCAATACACTGTTTCTTGCAGCATGCTTACACCTGTTTGGTAGGCCTCGTATTATACATTTGTATTTGAGCCTGTGACTAGCTTAGCGCACCGACATTTTTTCTTTTCCCTGTTTGCACATATTTGAGGCTGTTGGCTCCTCATCAGTCTGGTTGCAGCTTGCTGTCCAGGGGTTAATAGGGAGGAGGTTTAATTACACCTCCCCCAACACATTAATAAGGTTTTGGTAGCAGTATAAACTGCTTTGTGTGTCCACTACGTAGGAGGTGAGAGTAGGTTCTCACCCTATTGAGAGTGTGCCTTGACGTGGCGGGTGAGCTTAATTATGCTTTGGCCAATTCATATAACCAAAACCTCTCATTTATATTATGTTTATATATTTGTTGCCAACTTTATTAGGGTAAGAAGCGCAGACAGTTTTTGTTTTTTTGTTCACAAGGAATGAGTAAGATGTTGGACTACATAATAGCATGATGTAATATTCATTAAACTGATATGTATATATTCGGTAATACTAGGTTAACCCAGTAGTAGACTGTTAGTTGTTTGGTTCTTATACCACAACCAGCTTCTTGTTTGCTCAGCTATTGTTATTAATAATTATAATACAGTTTTTGTGCAGTGCCACTCTAAGGCTGATGCTTTAAAAATATTTGCCCCAGCAATCACCCCTAGAAACTAGCTCAATATCCAGGACTCCTCTTAATAGTGATCTCTGAGCAAATACTAACATCTCCTATTGACAAAAAACCAGCCTTACTTAAACAATCTAAAACCCAATCACTTTTTTAAATACATAGTATAAAACATCTAATCCCCAGCTTTCTATAACTAAAAACATGAATTATCTGCCCCGCTTTGCTTTACTTTAAGAAGTTAGATAATTATGTGGAAACCCTTCTAGGGTAAAGCTCTTTGAACTTTATTAAACCTATACAAATGCATGTGTAATATAAATAAACATGATATAAGATGTAATAAAATGAATAATAATATTTTTGACAGCCCATCATTGTGTGATGCTTTTTTGCCATTGTACTGACTCAGGAAGCAGTTAATCCTGGTAACAACCATTCATGGCAATGTCTGGATGAGGAATTATATTTAAGCATTTAAATATTTTGTAGATTATTCTTTTTTTTAAAAAAAAGAGAAGATATCACAGCTGTTATTTTTGCTGCTTATTGTTCAAACCTTTTTATTTTATTTTATTCAAGCTTTCCTTTGAAGCTAGCCCAGACATAGGATTTGTTCACTAAGGTAGGTAGCTACAGTGATGCATTTACTATCAGGGCTGGACTGGGGAAGAATAGAGGCTACTTTAAGGCTAGTTACACTCTCTGAGTGTGTGGCTGTGCATATCCACTAGGCGGCTGCACAATGAATAAAATGAGACTCCTATGTGTACTGCTGGGATATTTGGGGTGCTATAATCATACAATGGTGATCAGACTGCATAGGACATGCTCCCCTCCTGCCTCTTTTAGCAAACAAGAAAATGGAAAGTTAGCCCCAATAGGCTTGGGATGAGTGGTGGAGCAGACATAGCCTATTGCCCCATTCTTACTCAACACTGAGCTGAAGGTACAGTTACCAGCTATGATCTATGGAGCCCCAGAATGAAAACCAGACAATGGCTAGGCATGACCATAGTGCTGGAGATATAGGAAGCTCAGTCCAAACTATGACAGAGCATGCTGTATGGGAAGAAAATTAGCTGAGTATTCCTTATATAAACTCTGCCTGTCTGTTTTCTGAGTGTAATGTATGAGAAAAGGGTCCAACTGCCTGAATGGATCTAGTTTTTAAGATACAAAATAACCAAAACATGCAAGTCTCAGTGCAACAAGTGAAGAAGCCACATCTAGGTGAAACGCATTGCGGACTATTTAAGGACATTTTCCAGTAATTTTTAAATAGCAACTTTTTAGTATTTATTTTGTATTATTGTATTTTAACACGGGTTGCTATAAGACCTTGAAGCTATGGACTGATTGTGAAGACTCCATCAGCACTTTATTAGGACCCAGCACAAGCACTTTTCTTGAAAGCACCTTGGAAGACTTTATCAAAGCACTTAGAGAAGCACAGCTGGATAAAGACAGCCCCTTCAGCCTGCTTTGCACCACCTTTGCACATATTTAATTATGTGTAATATATCTTATTGGATCTTATTATTGCTGTTGTTGCGAGGGTACTGTGCCATTGTATCTTCTTATCTGACATTAGACATTGTGGAAGTAAAGAGTGATTATATGAGCCTGCTATGAACCAACCTATCTGCGAGTGCATAAACCCTAGCACATTCTTCTCCCCCTTTTTGTCCCTACTGTACAAGCACCCCTTTGTGAATACATACTGGTTATAGTCTTTCACTGAACTTAATTGGGCTTGGAAAGAAGGCAGAGATATATTATATATATATTACCTGTTGGATAAGAACCATACAAGTCAATCAATACAAACTAGATGTGAAAGACAAATAATAAGAATAGACATTCAAGTATACACCCCTACCTTTTGGCCTGTCTATGATAGTATTGAAGCAACAGTAGGACTAAAAGTGTTTATACTGTTCTGTATATATATAATTAAATTATATAGACACCCATTCATTGTACTTTCCCAATGTCACCTTTATTGGTTCTTGACCCTATGCTTACTATTACTGATAGTACCGCCATTTTTTAATTTTGTACCAATGGCGATAATGGTTTCTTACATTTTTTTAATGTTTCATAGGTTTCCTCTTTCCTCTATGTGATTTGGTTTTTCAGTAAAATATCTTCACAAAGGTCATGATTCAGAGACCACAAGACCCCAAACAGAATTGCAAAAAAGTCCCCTGTGGTCAGATTAACAAGGTTTTACGGGAAAATATCATTATTTTTTACATAGCTTATTTCAAAGAGCCAGACAGCTCCCACATTCCGTTAACCCTTTACAATACTACATTTTTAAAAATTATTTAAATCTTATGCCACTGTACAAAATACTAATAAAACATACGGTGGTATTAGTGAAAGTAGTAATATTTCTTTTGTAAGCACAGCTGTAGACTATAAATATCTAAAACACACTGAGATAAATTCAATAATTGCTTTAAATCTGATTGCTAATCTCCTTGGTTTTAATTTTTGTGGTTTTATTCTAGATTAAACAATCCGCAAAATATATGTTACATGATCTAACTGCATAATAATATAAATCAATTAACAGACCAAAGTCCCATATTCTAGCTAATGACATATTTATCAAAGAAAACTGAAATAAATCAGTCTTCATAAGATGCTTCTAATGCTCTAATTACGTAAACAAATAATAAGTTATTAAATTCATTTTTAAGACACATATATGTCTCTTGTAACATCCATAATAAATCAGTCTAGGATATCGCTAATCTGTAGTCTAATCTGTAATTAATTTTATTCTTTGTTTAACAGGAACTTAAACTTTATTAAGGAGCAGACCCAAAGTCAGCATTCTATCAAACCCCAATCAACAAGTCCCAGTACTCTTGTCTTTGGAGTTTGATGGGATCTAACACCATCTGAGATACTCTATGTATGGGACCCAGCAAGGAAAAAAGACCAAGAAATAACTAAAACGCTGCAATCAGGACTGATCCTATAGACTGGCAGCTATTGATATGTAAAGTAATGGCAAGTCCTCCTTCACATAAGTCTTGTTTTTTTAAAGAGTTTAACTTCACTTCTTGGAGTTAAGTTTACCCCAAAGACGTACGTTGGTAGACATTTCCATGGCACATTACTGTACAGAAAACAAAACCCTTACAATTCCCCGGAGCTTACACAACTACAGTTTGAAAACAGGAGAAATTTAAGATGCATTCACTTAATTCATGTTGTTCTAAAACAGGTTTATTGATTTTTCTTAAAGAGCGTGAGCATTTTAGGACCCTTCTTGTCTGGATGTTTTGCTGCCACAGATTGTAAAACACACACAGTGAAGTTTAACTGTGATACACATATAATTAGCCTAGATTTACACATGCCTGTAAAGCGGGGAGGAGTGTGCCAAAAATCCTTGTGTCCACACAGACTTTGTGTATCATGATGGCGATGTGTTGTAAAGTTTTCATTTCAGCCTCTTTTCGTGCCCTTGGACCGTCAGCGGAGTTGATATTCATGTGCGTGTCACACAATAAGCTCCTACCGTGTTTAGACTGCTGAATCCCCTCCTGCTGCTCTGTGAGCATGGAGGTCCTAATACGTTACAGCTGCCATTGTCTCAGATGTCCTTTTACAGGGACAAAATAAGCCACAATGAAATTTGTTGTACTACCGTGAGTGGAGGTATTTTCTGTAAAACTTCATTTTGTAAACACAGCTTATCAACTACAATGTATTACTACCTCATTCTTTAAATTTAACTCCTTAGTGGGTTAAGCCGCTTTTGTAATTTAAGCTTTAGTGAGTCTGCATTTTAATAAAAAACACTTTCATCTTGATCATTATGCAAAGAGAAAGCCCCCCAACCAAGGGTACATCCAAGTTTAGGGGCCCATAGTTACAACCCAGGCAAGTGAGAGGTATAAGATCAAGAGAGAAGATAAAGTAACACTTTGGTTTGCGCAAAAAAAAAAAATGCAAGCTCTTAGTCTAGGAAATCCCATGACAAAATATAATATGCCTTGTTGTAAATAACTGAAATAAAATATGACCAGGGCTTCATTAGAATGAAAAACTGGTCTATGGATAAGTATTGTACAGCTACGATATGCCCATTAGAAACCCATCTTGTGTTCATAACATTTGATCAGCAATATCAACTTTCTCTTGTCGGGATCTAGATCATATTCCTTCTATTAAGCCGTTATTAATAATATTAGGTCACTGATAGTTCTACAGTTTGAGCAGGTCTGAGGGAAGCAAATTCCCTTTGCACTCTCTACTTCCTGTACTGACTTACAGTAATTTCCTCTTTACAAGCTATTGATATGAATAGTTTAAAAGGAAAATGACACACTCATGCATACACACAGATCCCAGTTGTTGTTAATTACTGATGAAGACCAGTGCCCACAAACTGCCTGTCTATTTGCCCACCCTCTCAATGTTAAGAATATTTATCAATGCCTTTTTACATGCTGACAGTGAGCCATTGCTTTTAAGACAACGTCCTATCCCATACACTCGCTAAAACTCTATCATCCCAGTTGTAAAGTTGTTTTTGTAATGCTTATCTTTGCACAAGTCCTTGACCTGCTTGTAAACACATTTCAGCAGGAAAACCTCAGGCCAAGACCCTGTGTCCTTGTGTCAACAACACACACATACACAAAAAAAAGATAAAATGACCACAGCTTAAAGTGAACTGGCCTGGAGTGCCCTCTGCTGCCCTTTGACCAGCCACTTCCCTAATCTCTGGCCTGCTGAAATGAAATGGAACACTGTGCCTCAGGGAGCTGCAGATCAAATGAAAGCGAGAGCACAAATGAACAGAACAAAATAGAAATGTGTCTGGTTACTTCAGTGCGTTGATATAAAAATAGCATTTACTTGTACGTACAGTAAAAATCATAATAACACACACACATATATATATATATATATATATATATATATATATATATATATAGATATATATATATATAAATATATATATATCTATATATATATATATATATATATATATATATATAGTATATTGTTAGTTAAAAAGATCTATTTTAATATAATTAGGGATAAAATGTACCTTCAGAAAGTTGATATTTAATAATATATGTATAAAATAGAGTTTGGGGGAAAAAAACAAATATTTGTAATTGCAATATATACTGTAAAATCTCATACATTTTTTACCCTTTTTAGGATGCTTGGAAGGTGCACTTGATACATTATTATGTTTTGCTATTACAGAATAACATGACCTCTATGTAAAGTATTCTAAATTAAGCATGGGTATTACAGTATACATGAGTGCATATTATACTTAAAATTTGAAGGTATTTAGTAGCAATGTATCATAAGCACACACAAACATTAAAATAATATATGATAATATATGCATGGACATATTAGACAAGAAACTTGACCAGAAACAATTTACCCTGTGGCTTTGCAGTGTTTAGAGCAAATATGGACAGCCTTTAGCTCACAGATGCCACACACTAGAAGACTCTTTCTTTCTTCCAGAATGCGCAGTTCAGGTACATGCTGTCTGTGCATCATGGTAGTTCAGGTTCACAATAACGAAGATAAGTTATCACTTATTGAGGAACGGCAAAAACATATCCCTTTGCACTATTTGCAACATTTTACAATTGGTGTTACCCGAAACACTGCCAGTTTCATTGCCTGCCAGCATCCCCTCCCCACTGGACCTGAGCTGGCATCGAGATACGAAATGAAAGTTATAACAGAAGCGTCCTGCAGACAGGCCTGCTGAGAGGAGCAAGTGATTCCCATGTCACACACTGAAACTGGATCCAAGTGCACATTAATAAGGCCAATGATTAATTTTACTACAGCAGAACTTTCTGAAACCCATTGGCCTTCAAGGACATATTGTAACATTGCATTCGTGCTTCTCCTCTTACTAATATAGTACCAATGGCGTCAGCACTTGATTCCAAGGTGCATGAGGTATACTTCCCCCATACATCAGAACGTAGATATAAATATGGGACATGGTCCACACGTCTTGTGGAATCTTGGCTGTAATATTTCACAGGATCACAGTTCTAAAACTAGCCATTGGAGCCTGATACAGACATTTGCTAATCTGATGTGTCAATAAAGAGTTGCAGCAACCTATTTAACTATGGTCATTATAGTGATTTATTAGCATACATAGATAATGTTTGGAGGTATATTCAGTAAACCAAAAGTTTACAGGTTAGCTGAATATGTCATTCTATCACTTCAGTGGATGTTCTAAAGGGCCAACCCCAGCAAAATGAAAAACCATCAGAAAAGGCCTTGGACAGCTCTGGCATTGGTCTTAATTTTCACAACAGTAAAATGATCTCACTAGAATAAATGAAAAAAATCCTAGTCCAACCAATTCCTTATAAATGGCAAACTTCAAATTATTTCAGTTGTTAAGGGGGAGGCTCTCTTTCACACTATAACAGCTGCTATAGTAATGATTTGGTCTTATTAGGACAAGCTCAACATGGACCAGAACAGTTAATAACAAATCATCTACCACCACTACTAAAATTAGTCTGGCATGAAGTTTTTCGGTTTGGAGTTGTGAAAGAGGAGAGGAATTTGAGGGATATTTTGCAGGTTAACAGAGCAGTATTTGGTGAAAGACTGGATATGATGGGCAGAGAAGAGAGTGGAGTCAAGTGACACCAAGGTAGTGGACCTGGTCTGTTGGGTGGATTAAGGAATACTCAAGAGTGATAGCCATATCAGAAATTGCAGATAGTGGAGCTGGCCAGAGTTGCACCTGGGCAGGTGAAATAATTGATGCAGAAATGCAGAGTGCAAGCCTTGTGGACTTTGTATGTGTGTGTGTATATATATATATATGTATATATATATATATATATATATATATACTGACAGAATTCCAAGTGCAGTGAATAAATACCCCTCCAATATACAACAGTTTTAGGTTTCTTTATATAGACATTTTATTACAGAGTGTAGTCTCTTATAGATGCTATAGCTAGCTACCCAATTAAAATGTGCCATTTCAAAATGGATAGTTAAACAGCTTACATTTTACATCTAAACTCTGTCTTACATCATGAGCATGCAAGCTTCTATGCATAACATTTGAGGACTACAAAATAAATATATCTATGGAATGAAGATTTCTAGTTTATTTTCTGCAAAGTTGCAGGTTTCATATAATCTGCATTGGAAATGTTAACAAATCCCTTTCTCTTTTTTCTTCATTTTAATGAATCCCTTCAGAATGCTTGAGGCCTCCGACGAGTGCAATGAAACATTTAAACATATATTTAACCCATATTTAGGATTAACATAGGTATTGACCTTTGACCTTGTTCCAACCTTTCTGTAAGATGAATGCCTTAGAAAAAGAGAGACATGAGCTCTAGGATTTATAAACATATATGTGAAGACTTCAGGATACCAGCTCTCAGTTCAAGAGATCAAAGGGGATCTCTCAACACAGTCTCCCTAATTAACAGAAAAATGGCATTTCCCTCTCATTATACTGTGGCTAAAAAAGTCGGTCAGTAATCTGTTCATTACAAGTAGAAAGTAACAGAGATCTTCCATTAGGCTTTAATAGTACTTCAAGAGGATAAAGCCTGTGCGTGAATTGTAGACTATTGTGTTTTGTAACATTCTGGCGTCTTAACTGATAGGAGTAGTGGTTATTGCCTATCTACAACCCATTTGTCGAAACACTTTATTTAGATATACAACACAAGTACGCGCCAGAACATTTTTAGGTCATAGTTAATTAAGTATAAAAAAAAAACTGGAGGCTGTATCCAATGAGACACTGTTCATGCGCAACGTGGACATTCTGTGTGGGCAGGTGCCAAATGTTATAAAAGTTTTTATAAGATACTTGTGATTGAGTCTCGTTTGGGGGCACAAATGTAGATAATATCTGGATAAATGTCAAAAAGCACTAGACTTGTTTTGTCAAAGTGCACGAATCACCGAAAACAAGGCCACATCCACATGAAAGTGACAAAAACAAAGCAAAAAGCTCAGAGTTTTCATCTAAAGTTTGCACGCTCTTTTACTCCCACACTCTGAATGTCTATCTACCTTTTATTCTGTTGTACACTTTGTACTGATTATATTGACATTTTAAAGCTATATATATATATTGAATATAATCTAATTTAGTTGAGGTCTAACCGGCAAGGCCCACTCTGTCACCCATTGTACAGCATTGTTTTGAAGGCCTGTTGCCCTAATGGACGTTAAGCTGAAGCACACTCTAATAACATCAGGTTCTTGGAGTCCTGCAACTTACATAATTATTTTAGAAATGGAGATCATGATGGTGTCCCCATGTATGTGATTCTGTTATATAGTGTTATATAGTGTTATATAGTGTGATATCCCACCTGGATTATTGCAACTCCGCACTAACCGGTCTCCTCACCCTCTTTCACCGCTTCGATTCATCCTCAACACTGCAGCTAGATTGTTTTTTCTCTGCCGCCATTCCTCATCTGCTGCTCCACTATGCCAATCACTTCATTGGCTCCCCATACCCTTCACAATCAAATCAAATGATCCTGGCCTATAGAGCCCTCAACAACTCTCCACCCCCTTACATCTCTATCCTCCTATCCAAATACACCTCTACCCAACCCCTTCGCTCCTCTCACGACCTGAGGCTATCTTCTACTGTTGTTACCTCTTCCCACTCCCGTATTCAGGTTTTCACCCGCGCCACACCGCTCCTGTGGAATTCCCTTCCCCGTTCCATCAGACTTTCTGCCTCATACACAACTTTCAAAACCTCTCTGAAAACCCACCTGTTCAGGGAAGCATACAACATTCCTGTACAGTGCTCCCAACCATCATAATCAAGCCATCTGAACAATCAACAGCTTCAACACATCATCGGAACCAGATCAACTCATCCCCATCTCAACCAACTCATCCCCATCCAAGCCGTCCTGTCCTATTGTCTCACTTCCCCCTCAACCACTGACTAGATTGTAAGCTCGCAAGAGCAGGGCCCTCTTCTCCTTTGCGCCAGTTTGTTAACGTATGTGTTTCTAAATTGTTCTACTGACTGTAACTGCGCTGCGGAATCTGCCGGCGCTTTATAAATAAATGTCATATAATGTAATGTAATGTAAAGTGGCTCCTTTGTAAAACATGATATCGTATGTGGACGGTCTGTTCTGAGAATGGCAAAGTGTTTAACGGTCTTTTTCCTTTAATTGGTCCCAGGGTTGATTTGGTTTATAAAGTCTTGTGTGCAAGGCTTTTAATTAACAACGCAAATAAAGCACATCTTGAAGGAACTGTAGTATAATGATTCTGTCAGTTTAAAATAAAGATTGTTACAAAAACAAAACAAAAAATAATCAGTTTGACCTTGAACTGAAAAATCAACCAAATTTTACACTACGAGCTCCTTAAGAAGCATGGGGATTATAAGCAAATGCCTTGCATGTTTATAATGAATGTGTAAGGAGTATAGGGACTAATAGGCCATACAAGCTTCATTAATACAGTCACTAGAATTTATCTTCCATACTTCAATGATCAGATGGCACTTACAATGAACAGTTATTCTTGTAATGAGATTATTGGCATTGTTTCTTCTTGGCATGATATAATTGTTACACAGTACCAGTGTATAATCATGTTACCTGTAGGTCTGTGAAAGGTCACATTACTGCTCAAGATACAGAAACACTGCACAGAAAGCACAGCATTGTAGCATGGTGGCAAGTTGCAAATGTATCCATTAAAAATGACATTAAGAATATATAAAAAAAACAGCAGCATCAAAACTAGGGTTTGTGAAGTGTCCGCAACCCAGACACCAGCATCTTGTTGCTTATGGAGCATTGAGAATGTTGCTGTCTAGCCATGGCTTGTTACCCCCTATAACAGTATTGTTTTTCACTTTAAGTATTGGTAAAGTGTGTGTTTAACCCCTAATTGTCCCTGTTTAAAGGGAAGTCCCATGGAAAAATAGTTTTCTCCTTGAGAGTGCTGTGTGACGTCGTTGTGACGCCCTACCAACAGGCAGGCTTCTGCCAGCCAACGCGAGGTCTCCAGGCAGCGTGCACTTGGCCTGAAGTATGGCCGCCTCAGTCAGATACCGCTGGAGACATGTCTGTGATGCACTGCAAGGGGCAGGGCAGATTAGGCGCTGGAGAAAAATCCAGAACTGCTAAGCAGAGGCAGTGTGGTCCTGCTTTACTTAATTTGTTGGATGTAATTCCTAGTATTCAGCTTTTGACCCTTGGCTTGTCTGACTACCCTCCTGTCTAACGATTGTGCACCTGGCTCTCATGACCTGTACACCATACCTGGCTTTTCCGACTACCTGCTCTGTGTACCAACCTTGGCTTGTATGACAATCCGTTTAGTGTACCGAACCCAGCTATGTCTGCCCATCCATTCTGCATTGCTACCTGGCATCTGGTACTACCTGGCTTCGAATCTGGCCTATTATACCTGCCTATACATGAGCCTCCACATTGTTTGTATCATTCAAATCCCTGTCCACTTATCTTGGCGCTCAACCCCTTGCTTGGTGATTCAGGGTGAAGTACTTCTGTAGTGTGTGTTCCTAGGTGAGGGAAGACTTGAGATGTTGTTAATGTATATTAGCATTGACAAATACTTGGGTTTAGTTAATTTTGCTCTTATAAATCTTATTTCCTCCATAGACTTTTACTAATCAGAGTATAAAGGTCTGGATGAATCTTTCTGTTTTAAGATGTTTATCTAGTTGATTAAGATAAGATAATAGAGTTAGAACACATATAAATCACTAATATGCCAAAATCACAATATGCCAATAGTGATTCTAGTAACAAAAAAATGGTGGGAGTTCCCCGTTTAAATCGGTCTTTGGGAATCAAACCCTTGCTTCCTCTTCTCCCCAAGAGCTTTGAATATTAGTTGGCTAATAGTGTATCAGTGTTCTGCAGCTTTTAAAGAATCACAATTTGACTTATTTTAATTACATAAATAGCTATTAAATGGTCACAAAGTTACATAAAATGCCTTGGTTAAGCCATATTCTCTATTTGTGCCTCTACCATACCCTCTAAAAGAAAAGTTACCCCCCCTGGCCATTTCAGATGTTGGGACATCCTTAAATGTAATCGTAAGATGTTTTTTTAAGAACAATGGTAAGTATAAAGTCAAACACTGTTTAGATAATTCTGTTATTTGCACAAATCATCGCCTATTTTTTTTTTTTTTGCTTTTTGTATGATTCATGCAGTTGCTGTTTACTTTTAATGTAGAAATAAATCTGTTTATTGTTGAATGTTTTTAGCACACCTGAAAATACCATACTGCATGTATCACTTTCCAGAATGCAGCCATCTGTCAACAGCCAATTGCCATAAGATGAAACAATGAGAACCGGTGTGAAAGAATGAACACCTGTAATATATTGATGAATGAATTCCTGGATTAATGTATAAATAGCAGACTCTATAAAAACTCAGTGCTCAAAATTAAGTAAGGGAAATCACCATCAGAGTATAAAAAATATATTAAGTATATCATAATACTTGAAGAGAGTAAAAATATCATTATGAATTACTGTAGGTACACTTGCTTCTGATAATGCCTACTTGGTCGAAAAGTACTGGAACACTGGAATCCAATGCAGATTGGCTGTAACTTGTGCTGCCCATTAACCAGTCATAACTGGTTATATGACTAGTAGTGAACTAGGCAGGAGACGAAGTAGGAGGATAAGCCGGACTCTCTGAAGTCAGGTATTGGCAGACAGCAGGTCTCAGAGGACTGGCAGACGGCAGATGTTGCAGTGCTGGCAGATGGCAGGTGCCCCTGTACTGGCAGACATGTCCCAGAACTGGCAGATGGGAGGTCAGGGTTAAACCAATATGTTCAATCAGGAATCGAAGACCAAAAACTAGTCCAAGGCCAGTGCTGAAGAATCAAGTAAATGTGGTAGTAGAGTCAGGGGTCAGGCAAGGACAGGAACAGGTCCAGGTATAGAGACAAGTTCAATGCCAGGATGCGGTGGACATCAGATGTCAAGTTAAATCTAGAAATGCCAAACAACAACTGAGCACCCTGAAAAAATACCAGTTGTTTAAATAGTCCAAGCCCAGTCTCCTGTCAGAAAACATAAGTCAGAGGACACAATCCCCTTAACCCCTTCAATCCCCTATGGACGTACCTGGACGTCCAAAAAAACCCTCTTAAGAAACCCCTATGGACGTACCGGTACGTCCAGCCCTTCTTGCAGTGTCAGGGACTCCCCACTGACAGCAGATCCGATGTAACAGCTTCCGGCATGAAAGCCGGAAAGCTGTTACATTTCAAACTGCCCGATCGCGCACATAACCTGGAAGTTCATCGGAGGACAGGGTTTCCCCTGCAGGGGATATCCTGTCCTCCGATGAGGCACAGACGCTGCGATCTCTATGCACGTCTGTGAGGACCTGCATAGAGATCACAGTGTGATCGGTGCAGGGGGATCGCGGGGAGGGGAGTGAGAAACCATGTCTCTCACCCCCCCTCCCGTCCTGTAAGAGAAAAGCAGAAAAAAAAAACGGATAGTCATTTAAAAAATAATATTAAAAAAAATCATTAAAATAATAATATAAATAATAAAAAAAAAATAATGTGAGCTAAGTGATGTCATTGTGACATTAATAAAACCCATATTAACCTTGGGTATCCAGATCTTTAAATTCTATTATCGCAATGTAAGTATGGACATTGCAGAAATTTCAAATATTTGATTTTAGTTCGAAAAATCTATATCTTGGAACTTGGTGGATTTTACATTCTTATGACACGGTATTTTAAAAACATACCCATTAATAATGTCTGCTTTTCACAAGATTATGGAGTGTTTCTGTGGGAATTTTAGCCTATTCATCCAGTACAGTATTTGTGAGGTCAGGCACTGATATTGGAGGAGAAGGCCTGGCTCGCAATCTCTCTTTCATTTCATCCTAAAGGTGTTCAATCAGGGTTGAGGTCAGGGCTATGTGCAGGCCAGTCATGTTTTTGCACGCCAAACTCATCCAACCATGTCTTTAAGGACCTTAGGTAGCGTTCTCTTGGCTTCTGCCAAACCCAGATTCGTCCATCAGGTGAAGGTTGATTGACCACTCCAGAGAACACCATTCCAGTTGAGTGTGGGTATGGATGTGCGTATGTATGGGTATGATCAACAAAATGAGAACTTGTAGCAGAAACATATGTTGTTTAGAATTTGTATCAGATACGACTGCCTTCCCACCTTTTTGTTTAAGCAAAACTTATGTCCTGCATTAGCTTCAACTTGAATGACAACACAAGAATGGAATATGTGACCTCTGACATTACATTTTCCCTGGACTACGACTCCCATTATTGTTAGCCAGACTTTGTGTGTAGTCCATTGTTAGTGGTGTGCTATAGCTTGCACAATAATTAAATCCGAACACCAAGGTCAGCTATGTCTTATACATACACATATTAAATTGTGTCACTTAAAGAAATGTGTAATCTTTGCTCATGAAATCTTTTCGAGGTGGTTAAAGAGCACAAAGGGGACATATTTTTTTTTCCATATTGCATGGCCCCATCTGTACTGCTCCCTTCATGAATATGCATGAAATCAGATATGACAGTGCCTCTGCACCATTAATAATCCTGTCATCTGACTTATGCAGCAGAAAGCTCCTGCCCGTGGCTTCTAGTAGCAGAGGCAGCCTGAAGGGAAAAAGAAGGCCATGGCTCTTTTTATTGGGATTAAGTGTCTGAACATTTTTTGGCAGGGGGTTCCAAGAGAAGTAGGGGGAGGGAAGAAAAGAATCGGAGAGGAAGAAATAAGGAAGAGAAAAGTCTCTTATGAATGGTATGACTTGTTAGAAGCCTAAAGCAGTGGGTGTAATGGTATGTGAAGTGACCTTGTATATAGCCACTGTGGGTAGCCCTAGCAGACTTTTTTTTTTTTTTTCACGAAGCAATTGCTTCAGAGGTTTGGATTTCAGCCTTTCCAGTCATCAATCATCTCAGCCTTTTCTCCTCTTTGACAGCACAGTACAAGGCCTGACATTTGACACTCAAGACTTCAGGAGGAGTTACGCACGGGCACAAGCCGGGCACAAGGGTTGCTTCAAAAAGTGACAGCTTTTAAAGAAGCAACAGTATGTAATATATATATATATATATATATATATATATATATATATATATATACATACACACATTCACCATATACAGTGCACACACATATATATATATATAACACACACAGACATATAATTGAGATACAGTAGCTATAAAGCGATTAGTTTCGATATTATTATTATTATTATTATTATTATTATTGCACAGATTAAAAACAACCCAAATCATTAGACCCAGAGAGCCCTGTTTACAAGCTTGCAATCCAGGAGTTATAAGGAGAGCACCTGAGGAGGGATGATAGTGTCATGTTGGTATCGTTGCATTGGTACTGAATGGAAGCATGGAGGTTTGATCTAGAGAGGTCACTCAAGAGAAGTATTGTGAATGTGAGAATTTCTGGTAATGTGGGTAATGCTGAGACCTTTTGAGGTGGTAGGTAGAAACATGAGGCACAATTACTGCTACAAGACAGGCAATACTCCTTCTTTTCACCCTTCTTTTTAAAATTTCTGGTACCATCTTCATTATAAAAAAGAGAACTGTCCCTTACCCCACTAAACCCTTCAGGAAGCTATTCCATGAGTCATGAAGGATTGTAGGTGGTAGGATAGGGAATATTGTTTGAGGAACAACACCAGCTCTACCAATATATCCCTGTTCTCAGAACAGCCTCTGATACATGTTCATATGATTCTATTTCCAAAATCCTAATTAAAAACATTGGGATGTTATAACAGACTGTTCACTATCAAAGAAAATATAACGCAAGCAAACCAAAACCAGATCAAATTTAATATAATTCTGGCATTAATAAAGAGCTGAGAGTATTATTGTTTGCTTCCAATTGCTGACTACATTTTTGATTTGCTAAAATGGCTCATTAAATGAACTCTTACTACAACACAATTTAGATAATCTAAAGCTACAGGAAATTATCAAATTAATGCTCATTAGTACAGAGAACAAAGTGCTGTCCATTTGTCGGATTGGTGGACCAAATGGCAGGTTATATATTTACAGAGCGATATGGTGTTTCATAAAGGAAAACCCAAGACAACATAAGAAAATCACATTTTTAGAAAAACAAGATATTGTTCTGTTTTTAATCTTTTCAACTCCAGGCAGTGGGAGGCATATAGGTCAAACACCCAAGCTTGTTTTTATTTCAGTAAGCTCTCTTACTTTCAGAGAACAGCAGTAAGTTATACACAATCTACAGAGGTCAGTCAAGCTCTTGGGTCCAGAAGAACATAGTGCAAAGAAGTACATTGCTGTAAAACTACTAGAATATGTTACTGCTGTACATTTTACAGGTTCTTGGAACTTTAGGTCTGATGTAAAAGCCAATGTAGTCAGACTTTGTGAACTTACAATTTCCCTCGTGGTCTTAGTCTCGCTGGCAGACAAGTAAAAATGCTGAACTTTTGAGACATGGTCTTACTTTAAGGTAGCGTTTCTCACTTTTGAAGATTTCTATGGAGCAGTATGTAAGTTGCAGGGCATTATCTCTGAATATGTCAAGTATTTTGGGAATACTTTGGGTCTGTTTTGGTGTTTGGGTATCTGAAAGTTGCCATGAAGAACTACAAAAATGAATTTCTAAGTGGTAGATCCATGCTAAACAAGTAAAGATGTAACTATTGTCTTTTGCAAAGATGACAAGACAGAGCTAACACAGCGTAGTATTGAGTTCTCATCTGTCTTAAAGATGAATAGAGATTGTACTGAAAGTGACAACAAATATTTTGCTATCATGCAACCCTACTATTCAGGGCTGCCGTCAGAAATCTTTGGGCCCGGTACAGGCTTAGTGCCTAGGCCCCATGCACCTCCCATCTGCGCGACCCATGTCCATCCTATTGTCGCACACATAGCTTCATACATCACTATGGAGCCTGGGTGCAGTATTTCTTCAGGTCACCCCTATAACTAACATGCATACATACTAACACTGTACACTTTCATACATACACACACATTCTTTCTCCTGCTCCACTTCTTCCTCTTTCAGGCACCACTAACCATACACGAACACACAAACCCCCCAAAACATCATACACTAACAATCACCCACACACACATGCTATCATGAAGTACTAACACTTACACACTCTAACATATGCTAACTCCATACGCTTATGCACAGACATGCTAACCCCATACCCCAATACATGCATTAAATGTGGATAAACACACTCATGTGAATACCTTACAGTAACACCATACACTCACATAAGCTAACACCACTCATATACATACACACACTATCTAACAATATACATTAACACCTACTGCTGACTCTAACTGCTGTATTATGAGACAAGGTTTTTTTCAGAGAAAATGCTCTGAAAAAAACCCGTAGTCTTATAATCGAGGTTGTCTTCTAATCAGTCTCATAGTCAGACCTCTATTTGAGGTCTAAGATCCAGATCCCCCACAGCGCTGCAGGGGACCTGGATCCTCCTGTCTGGTAGCCTCAGCTGCTGCCGGCACTTCCACCAGGACTTCTATCACTGAGCGCCGGTGAAAGTGTCGGTAACAGCGGAGGTTGTCTACGCGCATCGCGCAGACCTTCCCCGGCGGCCAGAGAGGAGAATTTCCCGCAGTGCTGCGGGGAATTCTCCTCTCTGGCAGCCAGCGAACAACTGCTCGATGGATGCAGAAACCCCGCTACTGCTGGTACTCCATCATAGAAGCCCCAGCTTCACATGACCTTCTGGTGCTCAGTCATAGAAGACCCAGCGGAACTAAGGCTGGCCTCCCCCCGCTGCCCCCACTAGACACCAGGGAGTCAGAAGCGTTATATGGAGGGGCATAAGGCCTTTCTGGAGGCAGAGTGCCCCATGATATGCATTTTAACCCCCTTTATGCCACTCTGCCTCCAGAAATGCCTTTTAACCCCCGATATGCCACTCTGTCCCATGATATGCCTTTTAACCCCCTATATACCAGATTGGCATATAGGGGTATAAGACATTTCTGGAGGCAGAGTGGCATATAGACTAGAATTGACAGACTAAGACATTAGGTGGAAAGAGCCCTGCTCACTATAGAACTCTTTGCCATTTGGGAAAATCTGAGGGGTTGGGTTCTGAGGTAAATATACCACTGGCATTAGCACAAGTAATGCAAACTACATTTTGACATTTAACCAGGAAGTAAGGATATCACTGTTGTGGAAAGCTTCTCAGGTAATTTCTACAATCTCAAGTATGCATACATTTACATATACCCACACTCACATATACTGCCACATACAAAAACTCCATGCCTCACATACACATCTACAGGTAGGACGTTCTCTCAGCTTACCTACCTTTATAGGCTCAGCACGAGGCTCACCCCCTGTGCTCCAGCAGCCGGTTTATGGTGTATTCTCCTGCTCCCTCACAGCTCTCACATGTTGCCTGCGTCATATCCAGGCGCTCAGACTCAGCATGTTGGGACTTAGGGAAGACACATGGAGAGGGCGTTGCCGGTGGCTCTGCTCACCACTATTGGTCAGTCTCTGTGCAGCATTGCAACCATTGTTTAGGTTTTTTTTGTTATTTACTCGGGTATAATATACACCCCACTTTTTCAGGACTATTGAAATAAAAGGGGTAAATTGTGCATATTATAGCTGATATTTTAAAATACATGGGTTTTGTCACACGCTCTATATTTTATTGTATCCCTACCTGAGAAATGAAAGCATAGTCATGCTTTCGGTTTATTCTGCATAATAACTAATTGGTATGAATAACAAGGACTCGACTGAAGATTTTAGAAAAGAGGGGGCAAATAGCAGCTAAGGGAAAAATTGGATTCAGCCTAAGTCGCAGTGGTATGTCACATTCATTTTATTCCTCAGTACTTTCATGAATTGACATAAGGGAGGAATCCACATGTCATGACAGATAACATCTCTCTGCTGCCAAAGAACTCTATTCAGACATGCATGTTAGTGGGTTGATAACTTATTCTGTATTGCCGAAGACTCAAAGATAGACATTTCTACTTTTATCTATATCTATGCACTACCTGCATACTAAAGATATGGGGAAGCAGCAAGATGCATCTGACTATCTTACAGCAAGATGCGTCTTACTCAATATCATGGAGCTAGGTACATCTTACTACGCTTAGGCGGTCTGAAAATGTAACTCTTCGAGAGTTTGCTCAGCCCTGCTGGCACTAATAAGGATTAAAAGCCCATTGCTATTCAATGCCCACCATATATTCTTTCCACAATGAATTTTGCTGTGTTTAGTGTCAACACGGGCCAATGAGATACCTTGATCTAGCTGTCATTGTAGTTTTAAAGCACAAGTTAACTATACAGCCAATCTCTTTTTGCACCTTTACAAAAAGAAATGATATTTCAGACATTCATAGGTATATCAAGGTATTTAATATCCTCTAGATTATAAACTTGCAAGCAGGGCTCTCTACCAAATGTATCGGTTTGTCTTAGCCTGTCAGTTCTAGTTTTGTCATACCCTTTGAATGTACACCCTCTTTGAATCCTATGGTTTTATATATCCGGACACAATAACAATCATCTGTTCCTTAGTAGGTCTAAAAAATTAGGTAAATAAATACAACACATAACGCAGTGTAACGGTGTTTACTATTAAGGACTTACTTATGAGTGTTGGGATACAAATGAAATATAAGATTTACAGGATATCAGAATGCTTGAGGAGTCCTACTAATTTGTAAAAACTTGGAACTCACATTGGCACTGTTAGCAACAGGTACCGGGGGCCGGAAGACCATCATACATGTTTGGTGGTGGGGGGCACAGTGGGATGATGCCACCTCCCTGAAATTACTTTTTAGGTTGGGATGTCTGGAAAAGGGTCACGCCACGACCCAGAATTTTTCAGTGGTGACCCGAAGACCTAGAGAGTTTCCAGGTATGGTCATTAGGCAAGAAAAGATTGCGCTTGAGTTGCCTGTCAGCAACGCCTCTGCAACTGATTCTACTTCCACAAACAGATTCAATGTCAGCATGGGACAGGACCTCTGGTCCTGTACAGGCATCAAGGGCCCTAGTTACATCTCTCCATAACCGCCCTTGTTATTTCAAAACAGCTCCAGGAGTAGATACTCATAGTATCCCCCTGCTAGACCTCTACTTTTTTTGTTTGTTAGTTTTGATAAACTAACCGTTCAGTCAGAAGTGTTGTATGTGCTTCAAATAGTTAAAGCTACAAATCAGAACTAATATTTTTCCTGATAAATGTTCATTTTAGCTTCTATAATAAATGCGTACATCACAATGTCATTTCAAGATTCAAATAGCACTTGGCATATCCTCAGTGGTAATTTTGCCCAAGAAAAATAGTGAAGTTTCTGTCCTTTTGAGTCTGGCAGGAGACTTAGGCCTTGGTTTTTTCTGGCCTGGTTTCAGCTTAAGCATAAGCCTGCAAAGCCTTGCCATGTTTTCTTTGTAAAAGACAGATGTAAAAGGTTTATTACGCAGCAGCACTTTTCTGTCTAACGCAAGCTCAGAGGTGTATTTTTTTACAGTTTGATAATCTTCAGTGCCAGCAACGAAAGTTATTGAAAGACTTTTATGTATTAACAAAAGTACAACAAATTAGTCAGACAATTAACTGTTCAAGCAGGTGTTGCTTTCCTGTCACTCGAGGCAAGTTTAAGGTATTGGTGGATCTAAGGGAACACTTCTTTAAAAAAAAAAAAAAGAGAATAGTATATATAGATTGAAACAATGATTTTTGTATTAGAAACCCACCTTCTATGTCTAGATGTCTTAATCAATGACATAAATTGCTTTCAAAAGGTCACATTGATTGTGTACTCAACAATCTTCATTGGTTTGGCACTTTGATGGAATTCTTTTGGATATGTGCTTGGCCAAGTGGATGCAGAAGGCCAAGCATGTGCCCATATGTGGTGGTGCTTTGATGTAATTCTTTTGGATATGTGCTCGGCCAATTGGATGCAGAAGACCAAGCATGTGCCCAGATGTGGTGTGCTTAAACCTACTCTCCATGATCACCTTTAGCTTCTTGTAGTGATGCAGAGTGGCTGATCAGTTTCTGAGCCATGATCATTTTTTATGTACACGCAAGGCTTCTGTGCTAAATGGAGGCTTTGGGTGTACAAACAACACAAGTGGCCCTCCAGAGTAGAATGCTGCCAGCTGGTTAGTGACCAAGTGACAGCTTTTCTGAAGACTAAGAAAAAACCTTAGTGCAGCTGCCGGTTATCATTATCATCTTATCTTTGCTGTAGCCTTGCCAACATAAAAGTATCATTGTCCAGTCCCTACTAACATGCATTGCATAACAGGTGCCCCTCACAAAAAAACACATGTAAGTCTATCCTATGATATGTTGTATAGTGTCACCCATTTGGGCTTTGTGTATAATCTGATGTATGGAGACTATATGCAACGCTGTTCAAAAATTTGGCGCCATATAGAAATGTCCTTGATTTTGAATGAAAACCAAATGTTGTCCATTAAAATAACATTAAATTGATCAGAAATATAGGGTGGACATTGGAAAAGGGGCAAGAACGGAAAATTGTGACCCCCCACCTCTTTTTATTTTTTATTTTTACAGAGGGTTTTTTTTCCCCACTGCCTTTATACATACCTGCTCATAAACACACATATATACATACACTACCCTTACACGCTGCCTTTACACATACCTGCCCATAAACTATTATTATCTTTTATTTATATGGCGCCAAAAATCTACGCAGCACTTAATACAATACATATATTCAAGAGGTACGACAAGACAAGAATTGACAGACTAAGACAAACCGATACATTAGGTGGAGACAAGCTTACAATCTAAAGAGAATGGGGTGACAAACATAAGGTACAGAGAAAAGAAGGTCTGAGGTGTGAAATGGAACTGTGTGGAGTCAGTTCTGCTCTTACACACACCTGCCCATACACACATACAAGCTCAGAAATATTGTATATATGTGTATATATATATATATATATATATATATATATATATATATATATACATACACTGCCCTTACACCCCCCTTTCTCCCCATCTCTTACCTTTCTCATATTCCATCCTAAAATCCATGTTGGGCTGGTTAGAGGGAGATTGTGATCGGGCGGTGTGCACCCCCTCATAGTTGCGCCCGAAGCAAGTGCCTCTCTTGGCCCGTTGTGTTCCCTAACCCAAGTTTAAGTTTAAAAGGCTAATTTATCATATATATATACAAAGTCCACAAGGCTTGCATTCAGCTTTTCTGCATCAATGATTCACGGGTTTAATTTATAGGAAATAACACCAGTTGTATGATATCGACGTCTCAGACCACTGCATGGTCCTTTGACAAGATTTCTGGACACATTATATATATATATATATATATATATATATATATATATATATATATATATACATTTGAGGTTTGATGTATGCTGGAGAATAACATGAAGAGATATGTAATAACTTTGTTTTGCATTTGTAGCATTATTTACTAGTCTGAATATACCGGTAATCACTTTTAAGTTTAATGTATTATTGGATAATATATACCCTATACAATGAGCTGTCTAGGGGAAAATAGAAAGGTATTCATGCCCTGGCCTCTGAACCATAACTCAGGCACAGGGGATGCTATTACAAAGTACAGTGTACATCTACATGCATATAACAGATCGGAAGCACTCGCTGAGCAACCAGTGAGTTTCACTTAATATTTTATGATAATATTACAGCCATTTGTGTACCCTTATTTCGATATCTAACAAAACATCCCAACATGTACTTCCTTTCCTATAGGTGTCCCTATTTTCTGGGTTTTCTACAAATACTAGTAACTACTAAATTTGAGCTGGTATTGAAATACCCCCTGACCCCATCAGCAGCGATACATTTTACATAGGTGTTGAACACATTATATACCCTATACACAGTTCTATGAAGTTCAGAATGCACACAGGTGAATTATCCTGTATGCAGTAGCCAGGCAAAAGTGTGCTGTACATCTGCATTGCCCACAGGAGTTTGTATAAAAGTGAGGTAAGATAATGAATGTAAACTGGCTGGCGGGTACAGGCTTAAATGCCTGAGGCACTGCTCTTTCCCAAGACAGAGAAGCTAATATTTCTTTGCAATTAGGTCAATGCTAACAGTATAATGACACCCTACTATTATCCTCCTACTATAACACAGTGAGACTATCGATTAAAGAAGCGAGATGAGAGAACTGGAATGCTCTGTGTCAGTTTATCGCTTTGCCTTAAAACCAAAAAAAAAAAACCCTTCCTTTGTAAATGATGACATATTTAACAAGAGTACTCTTGTGATTTCTGTGGGATCTGCATGCCAGCCCTCTGTAATCCTAGAGACCAAATAGCACTATATAGCCAAGGGACTAACATAGTTCTTTGAACCTACACAGAATTCTGGATAAAGGTAGCAATATTTATTTTGTATCTAATCATATCATAATTGCCTCATAATCATAACTGGGAACCCTCTGTGTTTCGCTTGGAGACATCGGTGAGAAGTACCGCTTCTCTGGTTCTCCAGGTCGACACCCAAATCCTCCAGGTCGTGGGAGTTGGGTCTTGACACGCCCTACTTCACCCCCATTTTGCCCTTAAATAGGGGGGGGGGTCTCACGACTACTGCAGGAATGCCCACTGACATCAGTGGGACCACCTCAACGTCAGAGGCACCACCCACTGACATCAGCTGGTAGTCCTGGCTGCATCCCGCAAAGGGGGAACTCCGAGTAGCCAGAGCCTAAAAGTTCCCAAGTATGCTGATAATCTCTTTTCTATACTTGATCCCCTGGTGGCTTTATATGGAATTGCAAATAAAACAAAAGGAAAAAAAAATCAGAGCAGTCGATGGGCTATTAAATCCATGCCCACTTGCCAGCCTTCCTCATGGTCTGACAATTCCTCCAATCTCCCTGGCCAATTTATGTACCACACTACACTACAGGTACCAAGCACAGCAATCTACCTTCCCTAGTGGAACTCCAGGAAACATTCGTCCAAACATTTGGTAAAATAATTTATAGTTTTATAGTAGTAGCTCCTTGCTACAAATTTGAAAACATAGTATAAATCAATTTTCCTATTAGTTAAAACTAATGAAGAGTTCAGTTGGGACGAGTCCCTATTTAATTCACATTGCCATTCACTCACTGCAGAACGTGACATTGCTGTGCTATGTGTAAAACTATGACATGTAGACATGGGTTCCTCTAACTGTGAACTCTGCTACATATTCTCTAGAGTGTAAGCCTTCGAGCAGATCCCTCTTTAGCTAATGCATCCATTTGTCTTAGTCTCTCAATTCTAGTTTTTACCCTTTGAATATATGTATTGTAAAAAGTGCTTGGTAAATTGTTTTTCGGCTATATAAATAATGATAATAATATTAATCCTGGATACATTTCTGCAGAGTTCACTTGATCCTTCCTGGAAAGGACTCAGAAAGCATCTCTGTGTCTTGTACTCAGACCCCAAGTCCACATAGGCAATAGAATAGTAAGGGTGCTTCATACGTTTCTAGCATCATTCAGCTTTCTCATTATTAATAAATAATATAAATTATTGTCCTATGGAGCTTCTGGACCCATCCACATGGATGCCTCTGGGAAATTCCATTGTATTAGAGGAGAATATATATATATATATATATATATATATATATATATATATGTGTAGACTTTGAGGGCTTCAATAACTGTTCTATTTATGTCTTCCTTGATTGACTGTTGCCAGCGAGTCTGAGATATTTTATGCATTTCATCTTCATGTAATGAAAGGTGCAAGTGTATTTAAATAAATAAGAATATGATTGGATCTACTGAACAAATATGTAATACACTCATGTAACCCAATGCCGTCGAAATGTTCTATGTATATATATATATACACATAATTTCAGAACAGAAATAGCTTGTTTCTCTTAACACTGAACAGTATTTCTATTGTGCAACTTACTATCCTTGCATTTATAGCGTAGGGTTTTAATTCTAGCGTTGAGCCACCGCATTAAAGTGCGTATCCAGCTGGGAACAGATTTGCATCCTGCTGCCAGTGAACAGGCTGGGATCCAAGTGCACTTGCTTGATACGGTGTATTTCCCACACCCAGCTGAGCTGCCTAGCATTGAGGTTCTATCACTTGGATTGTAGTGGCAGCTGCCCCAGGCAATAAAATCCGGACTGTGACACGCCGATCCTCACAGTGAATACAGTGTAGTACGTCACCAGAGACATACATTTTCTGTAAAGTAGAGTGACACATTACTTGAGTTGAAAGGCCTCGCTGGATGCAAATGGGCAAAATTGGACCAACTTTCAACATTGATTCAAGTAATGAGACAATCTGTTGAGTTTGACATGAGCCTGATTGGCACAAATTACATTTATTTTCATGGTAAAAGCAGATTCTGTGGTGCAGATACAATCTGGGACAAAGACAAAAGCTGACAATTTAAACTTGACAAAACTTAACAAACATTAAGACATGCTGATAAAAGGAGAAGAGGGCTCCTCTCTTGCAAACGTACAAACTTTTGGATTCTTTAGATTGCAAGCCCTGCAGAATACATTGGTGCTTTATTAATAAGTAATAATAAGTGCCTTGGATACGCATTGCTTCTATAAAAACATAAACACTGTTTCCCATGTACCTCTATTATTACTATTATTAACTTTAATTGATAAAGTGTCTTTTGTTCAATGCTTTGGGATGCATGGTGGATGACTTAACTGACACCCAATACATAAGATTTAGAGGTGCCTGCTCATAAACTTACAATCATTTAATAATACTGCTGTATTGGTTAATATCAGAAAACGTGACCACTTTCACCCCATTTTGGCCAATGGCTCTTTTGTAAGAAATATTATTGCCATAATATTAGGTAGACTGTATGTAGATTATTTCCATAGCTAATCATGGGCTATAAGGAATCTACAGACACTATTTGATTAAAACATGTTAGAGGCGTGGGTGAGTTGGTCAGTGCATGACTATCCATCTCTTCAAAAGCCAGAGAAGAGCCAGATGTTTTCCTCGAGCCAACATCTGCTTCCCCAGCTATAATACTACTAATACAACTACAAACACTGCCGGACTAGCGATCATCAGATAGCCCCGGCACTAAAAGGCCATGGCTGCCTGATGACATAGGTGCCTTCTTCTTTTAATTATATGGGCATGTTAGGCAGGAGCAGATTTGTGTTTATTTAATAATGGAATCACACAAGCAACCATAAGAAAAAGGCACCTGAATTAGAAATAAATTAGACATTAGCTTTTTCATGAAATGAAAGAAATTTAAGATTTTCACGTTTTTTTGTTGCTTTTTTTTTTTGGATTATCATAGCTGGGTAGGTAGGGCAATTTTTTTTAATAACCACACATGTTATGGTTTAACAACGGAGTGCATAAGTCAAGCTTTTCACGACATCAAATAATTACCACCAATTACCAGCGGTGAACTTACCATTGACATCAATTGGATTGTGACATTCATTCCTTCTCGGAACATTCATATGTCTGGATAATGTAAAATCCCTCCAGGGAAATTCTAACTTTAATGCAACCCATTTACAGAGTATAAACATGTTTAAAGTGCTTGGACGTAGGAGGCACACCACCAAGAGACAGCTCGCATACAAAGGAAAATCAGAACAAAATTTACATTTAGTTCCGTTCTATGCTGTTTGATCTACTGTGGGAACAAACTTGCCTTTTTCAGATATTATATATTGATTTATATAGCGCCATCATATTCCACAGTGCTATACAATTGGTAGACAGGGCAAAACAAGTTGACAACACATGACAATTTGCACAGAAACAAAAGATGTGGAGGGCCATAGGTACCCTACCTTAAATATGAAAAACTTGCACTAAACTGATATAAAGTTACATGATTGAACCAAACCACTAAACATATCGCTAATGTATTCCGGACTCACATGCAGAGTGAGGATTGCTTGCACAATTTTGGTCCATTGTATTTCAATATTTTCTATTTTTTTCAGATATTTGCATGAGTTGTAAAGTAGTATTAAAACAGAAATAAGAAGTGGAGAAACAGGGCAAAAATCAAAAGTTAGGAATAAAGTAAATAGGTCATTATATCAGTGTTTCTTTACTATTTCTAAATGATTAACCTTTAGACAACTGAGTATCTGTTAGAATAAATTAGTTTCTCATTTATGTTAAAACATTTTAGTTGTATAGAAAAGTAAGTATGACAACAAAATGGCTAAGTTTCGTGTCATTGCTGCTACCCACTAAATTGAGCGTGAGCGCAGACACTATTCTATAATTTAATGGTTTTAATGTTGCAAGCCAATCTACCTAGCAGCCCCCCGCCGTGTTAAAGTTCACAAAATGTTTTTCTTTTTGTAAAAAAGGTGCACTGACCCTTAGAGTGAAGGCTTTGATCCTGTATTAACTGATAATGACCAAAAGGACCCAAATACTGCAGAGCTGTTAGTCAATCCTCAAATAATCCATGAAGCGTTTGTCAGGGACATGTAGGATGAATTAATGCTAGTACTTACCAGTATATTTCCACTCGCATGTCCTTGTTATAGTTTAATAATATTTTTCAGCAATACTTCTGTAACAAAAAGTATATATTTTTTCTGACTTGTGCATGCCCTTGCATGACACTACCAGGACTGCCCACTGACGTCGGTCCCGCTGAGGTCGGTTAGCTTTCCCGCTCCAGTCGGTGGGCATTCCTGCTGCCGTCAGTGGGCGTTCCCATTGACATCACAGGAAATACTCCCATTTGAAGGGAAATGGGTGAGGAGTGGGCCGTGTCAAGACCTTGTGACCCGGAGGATTGTATTTTTGACCTGGAGAACCTCAATGACGTAGGACATTTTGTCTACAGACAGCCTTTCAGAAAAAGATGCACTAGATATTTTGGTATAAAATTAAGAAAATAATTGATTTCTTCCTAAAACGCCCGTAACATTTGCTAATTTTTTGTTACAATTTGCACGTGTTCACATGTGTGTATATGAAGAAGTGACCTCTGAGGTCCTGAAAGCTTAGGTTACAACTAGACACCATAAGCTAAGGTATCCATATTTTTAGAATAGTCTGAATATAAATTGACCCAGGGGCAGGTCAGGGAAAAACTCTGACTTGGGGCCCTCAGGGGCCTTACGTTTGTACCTACCTTAGACACTATCTAGTCACAATCTGTCTCTGTCTTGACTGCAATATACAAAACCTGGTAACAGTAGTGGTCACTTGACTTGTCATTCAGACTAAGGACCGTTTCATTAAGAAACATAAAATAAAATGACTAGTTACTGCTGCCATTCTACATGTTTTTTTTTTAGAATTTATTTTCGTTATCTACCTAATCTGTTTTATTGTGTAGAAAAATAAACTGCATTTTTCTACATCTAAAATCAAAATAATGAACAGGTTACATTTTAAGTACAAGGGCAGTGGATTTTTAAAATGACTGTTTTTGGTGATGGCTTTGTACACAGGTTCAAGGGAGCGCAGGTTAAATGTTACTTGCTGCACAATTTTATTGTTTTTTTATTATTGTTATTATTATTATACAAGACAAAAGGCTCACAGCAGCTCTAGATGCTCTTAGATTGGGGGCTGAGGCAGAGAGGAGAGAAGAGCATGATTGATAGAGTTCTGGTTGGCTTATAAAGGGCAACGGAGAGTGCAGAGAAATAATCAGAGCAAAGGGCGTCCGATGCAGGCTTTCTCAGAGGGGAAAAATGAATCCAGCACCTCTGCATTATTAAGTTGTCAGACGGCCTGATGATGAAAATCTGAAGGTCAGGCATAACAAGAGCCACCTTATGGGCAGGTCGTGACCTTTCTGGAAGTGCTACACTCATGTTTATCTGCACCTAACCCTTATCAACAATTTTTCATTTGATAAGAAGATTGGGGAGAAAAGAGACGCGTGTATCTTCTCTGTACACAAGCCTAATCCATGGAATTAAAAAAAAAGAGTGACTTTTATTTAGTTGCTTTTAACATTGAAAAGTAGTATGCCTGTTATAAGTATATGCGAGAGAACAGGAGGAAAGTGTCTTAAGATGGTGACTCTGAAACATGGGCATCAGAAGCCCTTATGGCTTAGCTGCAAATAAAGACTTAGGGTCAGCTCTTATCCTTAATTATTGTCTATATTGAAGGGAATATTTCCGTACTTGGGAGCATCCCAGGGATGGCTGCTCAGATCACCCCTCTTCTGAAGGGGTGTCTGTGATACAGGAGGTAGGGTAGCTGCACACAGGGATGGGCCGATCTCCAGTTAGCCTTTAAAGGGCCAGAGAGTAGGCAAGAGTGGGTAGGGAGTGACCGCAACCAAAAGCTGCTCCCTGCCTGAAGGTTGAAGATCACCCCAACAAAACAGCTCTTCTGGCCAAGTCTCTTGGTGTTGTTCTTTCAAAGTAGGCATTAGGCAAGAAAAGAGGTCTGTGGTGTAGCCAACTCTAATTCTCTAGATTATGACACCAGTAAAACAGTTTTATGGGAAAGAAAATGTGGTGGCTGCTTGTGCTTATAGATCAAAAGCAACGTAATCAATGTTATGTCCACCTTTTATAGCAATGTCAGACTTCTCAATGTCAAGCAATTACCTTCCAGGAAAAGTCATGGAGTCCTGGGAGTTAATAGAGTCACATACCACCATCATTTCAGGTGTCCAAATTGGGACACATGTGTTGGAGGGGAGGAGGGTGGCAAGGGACAGGACCAGTCCCTGAAGTGGGTGGGTTGGGAGGCATGGGCAAAAATCAGTATTCTCCCCAGAAAACCAGGACTCTTGGGAAGTAGCCTCATAGTGGCCAGGGAAGCCAGATGTCTAAATAAATCACATAATTTAATTATCAAGAGGACTATTAAAGCCAAATGCTCAGTAGTAATCTATTGGTCGGTGTCTAAATGACTTAAGTTGAATTTTGCCCTAACAGTTCCATGAAAGAATATATAAAAGGGAAATGAGGGTATATACATCACCAGACATTTGCCAAAAGCAGACAGAAATCACTGCATAGGAAACCTTAGTGGAAAGCTTCCTGAATTAAATAACTCATTCTTGCATTAAACATTCATCAGGAATTGTCCTGAGATTTTGGAAAAATAATATTCTGCTCATGATCTCTCCAAAAAGAATGATCTACCCCTTACACTAGCTTTGTAAAATCAACCCTATTTTCAATTACTTTTTAAATTTGGTATATTTTTTATTATGTTTAATTGTACATATTTTTCCCCAATCACTGCAATCCTTCTTACCGGTTTTGTTTTTTCCAATCTCTACGTGCTACAATGTAAAAGTGAATAGAATCAACCGGACAATAAAGTGAAATAAGAAAAGGTGTGAAACATGGAGACCAGATTAATATCTTTTTTATCATTCCAGACAGGCTCCAGTAGCCACAGTGAAATGACTCAGTAAACTGACATACTGGGCTTTAGCTATTTCCATGTTCAGCACAGTGGGGGTCATTTAAAGATCGTAAGTCTTGGCTGCGAAATGGGGCTGAAAATATGCTGCTGTTGCTAACTGCGCAGTAAGCTGTGAAGGTTCCCTGATGTGATCTTTGCCGATCAGGGTTTATTAATCAGAATCCTGTTAGTTTGTTAGATTCTTCCCTTAAGAGACATTTTCAAGAACACTGTTTATGTACTGTAACAGCTTGATCATCATAAAAAAGTATTTTTTTTTTTTTCTAAGGCAAACTTTCAGGGGGGGATAATGACACAGTGTCACTTTATCAAAACACTTCATCCTAAAACATATAGAAACAAAATAATTTGAGGGTTATACTCACAACGTATACTCACTATTCCATGAGTAGGCAACATAAGGCCTAGGCATTGTATGTTACCCATTCAAAAATACCAGATGGACCCATTGAAAATGATTTGCCCAAGCCCTACCCAAAACTTTCCACTGTAGACTAACTTCTCACTAAAAGAGTTGACCCCAGCCCTTTGTTTCCATCACCTTTTTGCTTCTCTATGTGGTCAGCTCTCCTGTCAACTCTCACTTAAGTCCATATACTTCCATGTCCTTTCTCCTCTCAATTATCATCCTTGATTTCAAAGTATGCATTTACTATCTTATCCAAATAAGCAAATTAATGTAAACCTCTTCCTTTAAGGATTCTTCCAACAATACCTAACAGGGAAAGGAACAGAAAAACTATATAAAAAAAAATCACACATTATTGTTTGGAGATAGGTGGTAGATAATATGACACATACGTTTAATATCATTTTCATCTATAGTCCCTCTAGTGGATTGAACATGGTATTCTTTTACCATATGGCTGTAGATTAATTTATTTTTTGTCTTATCTTTTAAAGGCCTTATGATTGAGTTGAAGAACATTCGTAGTAAAATCAATTAATCTGACAAACTATATCACCCTTAGAGCACTCGGATTCTAAACACTTCCTTGACTGGTAAATACAGACAGCTAAGCTTTCTTCAGGAAATTGTACTATAAACCTGTCATTGAAGAAGTTCAGTGTTCGTAACAATATTCTAACAGAGTGTGTCGTGCTGACATCCCCATCAATTAAAATTAAACCAAATTGCCTTCTGCCACATTCTCTCATCTAGAGCTTTCAAAGCTATTGCTTTTCCTGCAATTGGTTTTAGAGTGACAACCATAAAAATTCATTCATAAAAAAATAAAATAGGTTTATTTTCATGAGCAGCTGTGATTATGTATTTTTTGGGGGAAAAAAATGAATATCTATATTTTATAGAATATTAATTTAATTCTGTGCTTTGTTCTTTGGTAGTACTTCTTGTAAAAAGGGAACAGGCTTAAATCCTAAATCGTATTTTGTCATGTAATCGAATTCCCTGTTCTTCGGTTTCTTGCACTATATACTAGTCTGAATAAATTGTTATGGTTAATAGTTGTAAGATAAATATTAGAAAGAAGAGCAGTAATACCAATGTGAATAAAATCATATGGATATCTCTGTGGCTGGATATATTAGGAAGGTGCCAATAGGCAATGACATATTCTTGCCTAGGCCAACAGGTCCAGAGGGAACAAGTTTCCCTGCCTGCCCTATCCTGAGTTCACCCTTGGATATTTGGTAGTAAGGACTTTCTTAGACAGATAAGAGCACATTATGTCACAGCAGCTTTAAAACCGCAATTGTCTGGATAAAGCAGAACATCCTTGTGTTTTGCACAAGAATGGTGATCATCATAACGACCTCCAGTTATAAGGAGAAAGATAATGCCTCTGTACTCCCCTCCATGCCCAGATCCAAATACTAGATACATGCTAAATTCTTCACACTCCTAATGGGTGGTTAAGCAGAATTATAGACTGCTTACTAGAGGTATATAAACTGGCCAAAGCGCGCCTCAGGCTGTAGCAGGTCCACCTTGATCCATTTCAAAAGTTTACATATGCTTTTCAATAATACAAGTAAAATAAAATACACTCATATAAAATACATCTGTCCTGCTCGTAATACTAAAAGGAGCTAAGTTATCAAAGCCCTCTAGGAGTTTCAGGAGGAGACGTTCAGGTAAGTACACACAGTATGCCTTTATTTGGTTCTTTAAAAAAAAAAAAAAGGATAACAAAAAGCAACTAAACCAATGTAAAATGCAGATAGGATAATATAAGCAGTACATTTCTGTAATATTCTGAAAACAGATCCCTAAAAACGGGCAAGCAATGTACAGTCTTTAACCTGCTTCCTTTGGCCTAATGCATTCATCTAAATGAAAGGCAGTCTCTGCTGCTGCTGCTTGATCGTCTGCATGATCTCGCAACAGTGGGTTGGTGCTCAATTAGCCCTAATAGACCTGAACGTACAGCTGTCTGTTCAGGTCTATTGAATATGGATCCTGCTGGAGTTAGATGGTCCCGGAGCTCAAACTGTAACCAGGTTTACAATTTATCCTTAGACATGAACATAACTTACCAACCTAGATAACAGGTAATCATTGATTGGTAGCTTAAGGGTACATTTCTCAAGGGTATTTTAACCCTTATGTGTGCTTCACAAGGAAATCTTGTTACTTTATTTAGATCGGTGATACCACCAAAAACTATTAACAGAATTTAGTGCGTTATGGCCCAAAGGATATAATAGCCCTACAGATACAGTGTTCCTTTAGCTTTATTGTTTTCGGAAGTCACAAGAAACAAAAGGGTTAAATCTGTCAATTAATTTTGAGAATAGTGTGTATTAGTGGAAGCTGAGAGAATAAAAGCCTAGACTGTAAATGAATGGGGTTTGTGCATTCACGGGGGCTATATGGGGATTAGAAGGAGAGAAAGATGTATGTTGTGGGACAGGTGAACAAGGCCCCTTGAGGATGACATGGTGTCCTGTCTGGTCCTCACTACTTCATTATGCATTAGTGCTATTTAGTGCGTAGAGCATTTTCTGCTTATAAAATCATTTTCAGCTTTGCCTCCTTTAATACACTTTGAGAATGATTTACATACCCCTTAATGCTCATTAAATGTGCCCTTGTCAATAAAGGGAAACCCTAGCATATTTATTAGTTTATTACTTTTGGAACTAGGAAAGAGGCAAAGCCTTGTAATGTTTTTTTTACTTGAGACAAAAATGCAAACAGAATAATCCTTGGGTTACATCAATACCTGGGAACTCTGGGTGAAACATTGCTTCTCCAGGTCAAAGCAAAGGATCTTCAGGTCGCGGGAGACATTGTTTTAGCACGTGGGGCTAACCCCAAAAGCAACATCAGCAGACCACCGTGTTATGTCAGTGTAATGCCCACCGACATCAACAGGACTGCATGCTGATATCAGTAGACCTGTCCACCGACATCCCGAAAAGGGAGGGCTCTGGGTATGGTTACATCCTGTAGAAACTCACCAAAGATTGTTCATGTGGTATTTAAACTTCCCTTAACTTTATCTTTCCCAGAGCAATGTGGCAAGAAACTTCCAAACTTTAATAAAACTTTAAAGCTTTATTACCAATGACATGTACTCAATACGTTCCATCACTGTCCATTAACCGAGGAGGACAGTCCTACTCTTTTATGTAGCTGCCCCACTGTCCTGCTTCTGCGTGATAATGGGCTGGTTGGGGACATCCTCTGATCTCCCCTGACTGGCCCAAGGAGCTGTAAAATCAGTGGAGGTCTGTGATGTTTTTGGAAATCAGAAGTGTATTTGAGAGAAGAAATCCCGTGAATAGGGCGGTGTTGGGGGGGGAGTCAGAAGGCATAATTTAGAAGGGTTTAAACACAGGGCTGAAAAGCATATTTGTACATGAATAGAAGTGTGAAGACATGTATGTTAATTTAACTATAACTCAAAGGAGTGTTTTTTTTAGATGTATTTTACATATGTAAAATGTTTATGTATTTTAATATCTCACAATACCACTGCCCTTTATCTATAATGGGGTCCCAACCCATGGGCTGCATCCTACCAAAACAATCCTAACCACAGTCTGTTTCTAATTGCCACTTTTATAGATATGTATTGCAATCAATATAAACATATTGTGTAATTTACAGATCCTATACTTTCTACAAATTGTGTCTCTTCTACAAATGGCTTCAAGAGAGAATAGAAAAAAAAATATACAAAAAAATACACCCAAAACGATTAGATTCTTTTGCATTTTTTTTTCTTTTTTTTTAGAAAACCTTTTTATTTTTTTAATTTTTTTTACTGAAATGATCAAAAAGCTTCAGATGGAACTCTTCCTCTGAGAGAAATCACAGGTGTGCAATGTGCAGGATTTCATGTCTTACAAATATTTTCCTTGAGTCTCAAGGGAGGAAGAGACCAGGCCAGTAAGTGCATGACCTGTTGAGCATGGAAGGTTAGTAATGATGATGTCAAAAATAACATCAGCACAGCAGAAAGTGCAGTGTAATTTATGTGGGGTCCAAAAAAATTGGCATTCACTCACTTCTGATAAACATTGTTTTTCTGTGAAATTGAAGCTGGTGAACTTCCAGCTGTTTAATGGGTGTTTTCATAATATTCTTTTTCATATCAATGTTTCCTTAGATTAACCTTGAATTATTAAAGCTTTCTAGTTTTTTTTAACATATACAGCTGTAGAACAAGATAAAAATTGTGTGCATTCAGCCGAAGCAGGATGATATAAAGATGTCTAGAACTCGAATCTTTTTCAAAAAGCTTTTAATTCTAAAAAAGTAACAAGGAACGTAAACAGAAGAATTGAATCCACATGGTACAAATGTAAGATCTAAAAGGGTGCATCTAGTATTCAGTGTTCAAAATTAGAACACTTTGGCCAACCAATAGAGAACGAGTCCAATATCCATCACAGTGGTACTCTGCACTATACTGTGACATACAATTATACCAGTAACCACATTATAAGCATTTTTCTTTTTGGATTTAATGATTGCTGACAGCTATTTTCAGAATGGTTGTCAAGACAGGCCGATTTGAGATGTTTGGAGGCGATTTCAATAATTGTTAATGGTCTGTACAAAGAAAACAACTACCATTCGATGGGATTATATTGATCAGCTCTATGCTGCCTAGTTATTGTGACTTCTCTTAAGAGTAATCAGCATCAGAGGTTCCACCTACATTTCGGAGTTAGAAGATTATTGAGGCACATAATCCTGGCACTGTGAGTTCTTGCCTATCTTCCCAGTAAAAGTATCAATGAGGCTGCTACCGATGTTCCCGTCCCAACTGGTGATCAAAAGGCAGCGCGCTAATTTATTTCCAATGTTAATGTAACCCTTCTGTAACCTCTGCTAAACTAGGGTTTCAGCTGTGGATGTCCACTCACCCCGCCCACCAACTCACTTAGTATTATGGGGTCATAAATGGGATAGTAAATCCAATGATAACAGCGCTGTTTGCAGTCAGTGCCAGACTAAGAACTAAAATTGGCCTGACCGGTTAAAGCTCTCGGGTTCACAGGCTAAGTGATTATATGCTCTCTGCAATTAAAATGAACAGACCCAAGTCTGTGATAAACTGGGCATTTGCCCTGATTGCACTTTGGCTAGTCCGTTCCTGCTCGAAATATTTACCCACTGTGACCAATCAGATAATACTTTTAGTAATAATTAGAAAAAGCAGCTACTTTTAGCTATTAGTAGCATTTACAACATAATCATATAAGTAGCACAAACAAAAATTATTTTTTTTTTCCTGCCACCTAACGAGTTTTCAAGAGAAACAGGTAAATTGGTTCTATAATTGCCACCACGTACAAAGAGATGCAGCACAGATATTCCTAATTAAAATCAAAATATATGTTTTTAAACATTGATATTTTTATACGGAATTTTAATAATTTGACAGCATTTGTAGATCTCTCCAGTATTTTACTTCCTTTCCTTGCACTTTACAATAAAAAATCCAGTCCTATTTATGAAGTATAATTAAGTTTAGTTTTAGTATAATAAATCTTAATGTGTGAAATGGTAAGAATGCAAATATTAATGTTGAACTACAAAAATATTCTATAGACTAATCAATGCTTTGGCATATCGTGCATGAACAGGTTAGAATCTTTACCAAATATTGAATTTCACAAATCTGCAAAAATCTACCAGTCAAAGAATTGAAAAAAATAAAAATATTGTACAATAAAATATTGTAAAATTTGAAACAAAAAAAATATTTACGTCTAAATCACTCTTTTTTTTAGAAAATTAACTATTAAATATAAATTGTTATGTAATCACAAAATAATGAGTGGGTAGGACTGCTACCTTGCAAATAATTGTATTGATTTTCCACTGGTGTTAAACAAGAATGCAAGCGCCATATAGGATTAAGAAAAAAACAAAATAATAAACAAATGTTTCATTTAATTTATAAAGCTACAAGCCCCTGAAAAATGATGTAATGACGTCCCATTAAAATAATTTTGTCACGTTAGCTAGGAAATATGTCGCAACCGACTGTATTTGAACAATTGCAGTTTTCAAACAACATTAATAAATCTCTTTCAAGCAGACGTGGTAAAGACTGAGAATCAATAATCGCATGTTATGGAGAGGGATATGAAAAGATAAAGGGGGGGGGGGGCGGGGAGTATTTGTTCATTCTGCCATGATAGATGCCGCTTTCAAAGGGTATAGGAGGTAAAGCACTTTTAAAAGACTAAATTAAGAGGTATTAAGCTATTGTCTGCCAGTCACGTCATATGCACATTACATTTCACTTTCTTAAGAGCGTGTCTTGATCTGTCTTGGGCCTGCAGATCTTCCATTATTGAAGACTTCGAAATAATCCGCAGTGGAATAAAGCACAGGGTGTTGCTCAGTAGGCCGCAAAAAGCCAAGGCTCAGTGGAGTTAGAAAGGGTAGCAAAAGCCTTTCAGTCTTGTTTCTCAGCCGATTACACTCATTCAGGGCTAGGTGGCTGGAACGAAAACAGAAAGATTACCTCCTGCTCTTGACTGCTTTGTTGGCAGCAGCCTACAGATGTAGAAACATTTTAACTAGAACAACAAAGGAAGAACTACGAAGGGACATAGTTCAGACCTGTTACCGGCTGAGACACATATAAAAACAGATATTTGTACAGAGGAGATAATGGCTGTTTATTGAATAGTGGAGCAATTTTTTTTTTCGTCTTGGTAACATGCCTTTTAACAATATCATGCACCGACGCTTCAAGTCTTTCACTCCGCATGGGATTTGCACATCTACATGATGTCTCACTCTCTCAGACGGCACAAGGACATTCTGATACAATCAGCAATTGTGTGTTACGGAATAATACCGAAGCCTCGCTTGAAGACAGGTGGCAACAGAGAGATACCCACAGAGAGCTTAAAACATCGGCGAAGGCCCGCAATCCTGCCTCCATTCTCTGCCTGAGCGTTTTGTGGATTAAAAAAAAAAAAGAAATGTGACAAAGTTGCCCCTGATAGGATGAAGTACACATTAACTCTCCTACACCATATATCTGCTGATGATATTAGCTCGGCAGGTTCTGCTAGGAACGGCAGGTGGGGCAAGCTGATTCTTTCTGATGTTCTTCCCACAAATATTTAATCTTTAAATTACCCAAAGTCTGTACTTAAGCTTAACCTAGCCCTTGATTGCCAACTAGGATTTTCCATGTCTATTTGTGTCTGATTATCTCTTTTATGGAATATTGATCCCCCCCCCTCCATGGCTGGCTTTTTTTTTGTCATTTCCAAAACTACTTAAGCCTGAAAATCCTCAAACAGAAGCATTTATCCCATGGTGCTATCTGTGTAAAAATTTGCCGCAATTATTACTATGTCCTTACTTGCTCTGCAAATGCTTAATGAGGCTTATAATTATCAATAAATATTTTCCTATAAAAGGCATTACATTAGAATCATAATATGTTTTTTTGATTTTAAATAGCCTTGCGAAATAAAGAAATAATTTTCATATCTACTGTAATAAATGATCATTATACCCTTTAAATATTAAATATTTTTTTAATGTAACCGTGTTGCCTCTTTAAAATTACTGTTTACAAGCTGTTACAATATATCATTTAGATTTGTCTTTATTACTTGCCGTAATACAGCAAGTAAGAGCCTTTGATGTAGGTGATCCATACACATCACTCTAGTATATCACATTTTAGGTACACACCAGACACAAAGACACTTATTATGATATAAATATATATGTTAGAGAATATTAGTAAAAAGGATTTTAAATAAGATGTTAAAACTTAACCTTTATCCTTTCCTATTAAAATGATAATTAACTTCATCGATATCTTCATTTCCATAGTAAGAAATACAGGTTAAGTTTTAACCTCTTATTTAAAATACATTCCTACTTTAATTCACTAAAATATATTTTTGGGTTGTGCTCTATTTATGAGTAATACATTGTGTTTTTCATAATAAAAATAGGCTTTTTAGATGATGTATATAAAGAAAATGTAGGTGGGCCAGAGTGAATCCAGTACGAAGGAGCGATTGGGTACAGCTATAAGACCTATAAATAAGTGCTAAAAATAATAATAAAGAAAAAAACCTGTAATATACACTTAACAAAAAAAAAACATTTAACACAGGGTGCAATGCCTTACATTTACAACGATTTATCACAGTAGTAAGCTAGAAAATTTATTTTGGCGGTTTGCATGTTTAATAAAATTTATATTCATATTCTGAGCAGGTGTCCATCCAAAATTGTTCAGTTGCCTAAAATATATACACATACACATCTGTACAGTGATTATAATGCTACATTTTAGCCCAAATGCACCTTTTACCTGCTGATTTTAACATACATATTTTCTTGTTCTTATTGACAATCATGAAATTAAAAGAGCACTCAAAAATAATTAACAAAACACTCACTAATATGGATTAAAAAGTAAATGTATCATAGTACAAAACACAAATGAAATACATCTTTGTGATCCAAAGTAACTCATTTCATATTTGTAGTTGTTCTGTTAAAATTGACCACTTTTATTGCGTGTGTCTCATGCACGGTGGCATTCTTTAGACACCCAGTTGGGGTAACTGTGTAGCCAATCAACACTCCTCTCAATGTCTTTTGGCCACCTAGGGTTAGCTGATGTGTCTGGAAGATATCTGTTATTAAACAGAAGCATGACATATGAAATCAGAGATGAAGGGACTGTTGCAGGCTGGGAGAAGGCTGCTGATCAGGTCAATGATCAACCAGCAGCATCTCTTAAAACAACAAACAAAAAGATTGGATCGATGTCTATGTGCAGGGATTGGTGCATGAGACTGGCAGCTTAGTGTAGCGGTTTCTATGGTTAACATAATAGATAATAAAGATAATAAATACAAGTTCTTGTTAGATCAAAGCATGTAGGAATAATTCTTGATGGGAGATGGGACCTATTATTTACCATTCAAACCGGTGGTTTAGTGTGTAGCTGCCGGCGGATGTGTGTGGTTGCATGTATCTCCTGTTGGTGGCCTCACACATGTCATTTGCTGGCCTTAAAGTGATTTCATCCCCAGTCAGTTTCTGGTTTTGCTGCAAAAAGGAATTATTGCTTTTAACCCTAGTTTATGTGTTTCTACTGTGGTATGCTGTGTATTGTCATCTACACGAGCTAGGTATATAAGTAAGTATAAGCTGCTTATAAGGTTGTCACCTAAATATTACCAAATGTAATACTACAAAAATTAGTTTCTCATCTTGGGAGGAGTTGATTATTTTTTCCAGAACACAGGCACTCAAAGGGTTAAACAATGTATGTATTTTATATAAAAGAAATGTAAAAAGTAATTAAAATATGTTATTTCTGTGTTTAACCTCGTTGAATACCATTGTGGCGCCTGTTGGCACTATAAAACAAAATGTAAAATGTGTTAAATGTGTTATATGAGTACGACATCAAGTTCATGTTTTGTAATATTTTTTTATTCTTCTCGATTGTGTTTAAATTTCAGACTTGACACTTTGTCTTGCATATTTTGTTCTCCGTAATCCAGGTTATTTCAGGGGAACTGAACCGGTTTCCGTTCTTTACCTTTACAGAAAAGAAAAACACACACACACAAAACATAATCCCCAGGCACAGATTCAGACAAATAGTAATTTTATTTACTCATATCCATCTTTCCCGAAGTAAGGAAAGAAACAGCCAACCTAATCCCAATACTAACACAATATTGATTCTCATTCAGTTTTAGTATTTATTGACGTGCGCTGCATACAATGGGAGCTATCAATTAGGTCTCCGCATTCAGGGAATGGCAAAATCATAGAAGGAAGAGATGGAGCGTGTAGTTTATACAACTCTTATTGTGTGTACTGTACATCTTACAAACACTCGATTCATGAGACTGAAAATGCATGTGCTGATGGAAAGCAAATTAACCCAACCCAAATTATTTTACTGCTGTTTACTGATGTTTATTATTATGTCTGGAACTGATACACCAGACATATTGTGGTCCAATGGAGCATTAACTTTTACTGTAAAACTACTTTTAATAATTCAATCCTAAAACTGCCACAATGCATGTTTTGTTTTCTTACTATTAGTTGGTTTAAAGAACAGCACCAAACTAACCTTTCTATTAACACATACAGGCTAAACAAAACAAGATTTACAATGATTTTAAATGTTTATGAGAGTTTATAATAACATTTTATATTGTTTTAGTTTTAAAGCTATATCAACCATGAACATTTATAACATATATGATTTCTAGATATCTACTCCACAGCTAGGAGAGGAAAAACTATATTATTTAAAAAATTCGCCAAAAGGCTGCCACAAATTTAAGTTTTTATTTAGTTATTATTATACTTTTTATTCGCACATAGGCTTGATTTTATAAAGTATTTGAAAACTCGCTTCATTAAAGTGGATGATGAAATAAGGATTATAGTGAAACTACATACAATATTGAAGGAAAATATCTAACAGACTGGTCAGACATGGCCCTTCATCCAGTGAAATGCAATTCCTACGGCCAATTCCAAGTTATATCACGACAATCAAGGGTATGTATGATGGATGAAGGTTGACTCTGTAATTCTGCACAGTTACGAAGCAATATCTCTAATATTTGTTTTCATATGAGATTATTACTCCCAAGTTTCAAAATTCAGGGACAGGAAATTGAAAAAATACAGAACAAGCCATGAAATCCAAGTTAAAGAATCTGCCTGTTTTAATGCACATCAAACGACCAAAATATCACCATTTTCTTACGGGTCACTGAATAGCAGATACACGTATGAACACATGTATGTAACGTATACATTTAGACATCCTTCAAATGCTATTCTTTTGTTATATCTTACTGCCCAGTCTACCTGGATGCCTAATATTTTGACATGGTATGGTTCTCCTAGAGCCATGTATGTGCTAGTGGTGAAGAAAATAACCAAATTACAAAATAAACAATTTGAACCAAAAGGCATATGTTTAAGAACAAAGAAGACACTGTCCTTTTTGCACTACACCAGTGGTGCACAAATTCTGTCCCCGATGGCTGTGAAGAGGCTACAAGTTTTGGATAGACAAGGAAGTGCTCCAAAGGTCCAGCACCAAAGGTATGGATTGTAGGGTTAAATTAATGGTAGTTTCAGTCCAAGAAGGTTGTCCTAATGGTAGGGTCTTCCAGTAGACACAATATTGAATTGCTTACCTTAAAACATTTGCAACATACATTTCATGCAAGCCCAACGCATTGCTATCATCACAGTTTCACTAAAAGATTTCAGGCTTGTTTTGAATACTTTTATGGTTTCATTTTGAATAATGCAAAGCTTTACGATGCTCTAACCAGGTTTTATTCAGCACACAGAAGATACTCACCAAAATTATATGACAGTTATGTGAAACAAAACTAGGCACTGACATCATGACTGAAAGGAACTATAATCTCATGTCCAACTTCATCCTCACTATGCGGTGGAGTAGTAAGAGTACACTCATCTAACACACGTCACATCCTCAATGTTTTAAAATGGCCATTGTACATACGCAGTGGACATCAGTCACTGGTCTATGCTAGTCCACAACTCTCTATTTCTCTTATACGACATATATTGAGGTACCTCTGCTAAAGGTGGTTTGAAAGACAGGATAGAGCTATGGCCAGCATATTATTTCTACAATCGAAATAGAACAATCAAATAACTACAGCTCCTTACACAGAAACTAATGTACGGAGTTATCCATCAATAATTTCTATTTGAAAACCAACATAGGAAGGAAACAATGATCTGGCACACCAGGTTTAAGGGGCATCTGGGACAAATGGATCAGGTGAACTCATATGGGCAAAATATCCCTAACAGGGTTACTACATAGTACAATAATACAGGGGAATAACCTTGTAGAGGAAGTGGAAAGTATACCATTCCTTGTAGGTTCTATGTGTAAAGAAAAGTAGTTTTATGTTAAGAATTTTTTTTTCACCAACAAGTTGTGTGTGTGCGTGAAATAGCGTGAGATTTTAGGAATGCCTGGAAGAGATGACTGCCCCAAGCAGGAAATAAAATTAGTAATGGAGGTTATGCTTTTTAACAAAAGAGAAATCTGGATAACATTTAAATCTGTTGAGAGATAGGGTTAATTTCCCCTACTACGCTATGCATTGCACTTAGTAAACTGCCCTCCCATTTTACTTTAAATTTTTCAAATATTTTGGCGACTAGGATTGTGTATTTTATGCATGTATTTCTTATTGCCAGAAATTACAATAATAGAATTATTTAATTATTGAATTAAAGCCATCGACAAAAATCAAAGTGTAATGGCTGATGTTTTAGACAATATTAACATGTCAAACTTTATATTGGAATTGTGGGTGGTAGACATTTGTTATAAGAAAAATGATACGCATCACATAAGATTTTTTTTACACCAGCTGAGGCATGCTGTGAGATAGTATAGCCAGCACTGAGGGCCATAAATCTGTCACAGGGTTCCATGTGTCTTCGGACTGAATGAACACTACTATATTTCATGCAAAGAACCTCCACACTGGACATTTAAGACGTGAAGCATAGCTTTGTGCTGTGGTGGTTTTCCCATAAAGATAATTTTGTGCTCACTGTGGACCTTAACAACAAAGTAAGGGTGGCTTATGACAGGTTCCTGCAGAGGTTCACATGAGAACTCAAGGACCTGTAAAACAACAGTTTGCAACTCAATTTGCGAACACAGAACTGTATGGTTAACCAACAGCAGATGGAGACCAGGAAAAAAGGTCACTGGCAATCCTGGACATTTCTTTTAATGCAGCAGTATTTAACAAAAAAAACTAAAATCATGCCCGGTATCGCAGTAATAAAGGAACTCTGTCATACAAGTATAGATACATTTCTTTTAGGTAAAGACTGGTGAAAGTTTAATTTTATAATTACCATTTTTTTATTTACACAATTTTTTCATTGAATACCAGATGGAAGCAAAATCCTCATCTATTGTTAATACAAATTCTCACTAAACATAGCTATTTCTTGTTATTTTACTCAATAAGACATGGTTGCATCAGTTTAAGCGAACCCATTGTTAACTGATGTGAAGAATTAAGCACATAAGCTGCCATCTCAGTGACTTTAAATGTGGCATTGTTATAGGACGCCACCTCTGCCTCTGTCTCTTGTAGAGAACAACGTTTCACATGTACTTTCCACTTGTCAGGAAAGTATAGCTTTTAACATTTATATTTGCTGTCAATTTTTCTATTGCAGTGTGTCATAAGGGTGACCATCTACATTTTCAGGGAACATCCCATGATGGAGACTTCCCACTTATCCTGCCCTCAGCACTTCTTAAGTCTAAAGGTAAATTATGTTTCAAAAACAACCCAGTATTTTGTTCTCAATGCTTTAAAACTGCTTAAAATCTCATTATTAAAAAAATCAATAATATATTTTGAGGCCTGTTTGAGGTGGCTCTTCAGGTATGGTTGGACGTGGCCACACCTCTAACCCACCCAGACCCACCTCTGACTCCACCCATTCCTACATCTAGCCACACCCCATCACAGGTGCTATGTTATGACAGAGCGTGGCATAAAAAATGACACATCAACATATCAATTGTCCTTGGATTTTGCTAATAACGACTTGTGCATATCTAGCCTTCCTCAACCAAGCTCTCTACTTTTGGCTTCCATATGTTGGGTGGTAGATCTCCATATACGCCAGGAATTATATTGTATACATGAAATCCACATCTTTGTGGCAACATCCCTTTTGAAAGGGAAAAATATATTTTTGTGTAATGTAAGAGATATTGGGTGTAATATAAGAGACCTTGTATATGATTTCAGGTAGATCTCTGTTCTTACGCCCATTAAAAAAAAACTTGGTCAAACTTACAGTATTTCCTAGATTTCAGGTCTTGATTTGCCATCTCTGGGTTCTGTTACAATTTGCTCTTTTTAATTTATTGCTTCATTTGTGACTGCTGCTACGGCAAGGTAAATTTATTCTGATTTGCACAACCTCTGTCCCAGCTCTGACAGTGACTAATTATTACCTGAGTTAAAATAATGAAAGTGTCTGAAAGTGTCCGATTGCAATTTGTTAGGAAAACATGTGCCACGCTGTGTTACAATGATCCAGGGAAAATCTAACTCAGCCCAGCCACGGAGAACTTTTCTTTTCTCCAAAGACCTCAAACCTTAATACGGCGAAGGCAACTCATGCATCAAAAATTAGTTTTTTTAGGAGAGTGAATATGTTAAGGTGAAGGTATGTGATTTCTTACTTTTGGCTTTAGCATAGTAGTAGGCACACTTTTGTTTTCCAGTTGTTGAGAAACCCCAAGTCCCATGGTTCTTAGCATGTTTGGACTGAATGTCAATAGAGGAGTCACCAGTCTGCTCTTCCTGCCATAAAACATTTCAGCTGTCCAAATTGGGACGCCTGTGTTAGAGGTATGTGGCAAACGGAGCTTGACCAAAAGTGGGCAGATGGAAGGCATGGCCATCCACCTCTTTTACCCAAACATCAACCTCGCAACACTAGTGTCGCCATGGGGCATATGAGTACTCCAACAGCACAGACTTCCATTGCTTTTTTACCTCCCTGGGCTGGTCAGAGGAGATCAGAGGATCTCCCCAACCTGCCCATCCTGCCCAAGTACCCCATAATCAGGACAGTCCAGAAAAAAACTAAGACCGGAAGGTATGATAATACAGCACACTTAAGTAGATAAAGAACTTTGGGGCTATATATATAAAGAGCAATTCTTGTGCAATTATTGGAGTATTCACCAAAAAGATTAACCCCCTCCTTACCGATGACATACCTGGTACTTCCTGGTTGGGTGTCACCCACAGACCGGGACATACCAGGTACGTCATCGATGATGCGTGATCCAGCGTTGCTATGGATGCTGGGTGTCCCCAGCGATCCGTAGCAGCCACTCCCCCGCTTTGAAGCGAATCACGAGCACAGAATTTAAATATTTAAATAAAACTGCGGTCTTCAAGTGAAGACGCAGTCCAAGAACGCCGGTACGGAAGAGGTTAATTAAGTTGGTAAAAAGAGTTCAAATAGGAGTTTGCATATCCAATGAGGTTACCCTCTATGTAATGCTCCTGCACTTGACAGCAGCTTACCGCCTGCCAAGTTAAACCCTATCTACATTGGAAGTTTGAAACTCAACTCAACTTGGCTGTTACTCAATAAAGTTGTTATTCAAGTTGTAGGCTAGTCAAGGTACCTCTGTTAATACTCCTAGTTTCCCCAGATAGAACAGGCTATATAATTGACATACTGAAAATTATACAAAAACCTCCTTTGTAACTGGGGGTATGGTTACATTATTTTCTAGTTGTTCTTGCTCTTACTCTTTGGGAGTAAAAGGGGAAGCTATATACGGCTATTGAAGAAAAATAAATGTTCTATCAATTTTTGTCTGAGATCCACAGGCCTAGACTAGCCATAGGGCATACAAATGCCAAGTGGGCACTAAACTAAATTGCAATAGCTGAGAGTAGTTCATGGCAACATACCATTGTTGCCCACATCCACTAGTGTCTCACAGCTCTGCTGCAATAAGCCGACCCATTGCCAGGAATGCCAGCAGAACCAGTGCCAGGAATGCCAGTGTGAACTGTAGGAACCTCTGCCGTTAACCTCGGATTTGGTGTCCTATAAAAAGCCTGCATCTATTCTTGGCCCCAGTCCAGATCTCGTGATCCTCATAACAGATAGATAGATTGATAGACCGATCGATAGCTAGAGATAGATAGATAGATATGAGATCGGCACACATCTGTCTATACATGTTGAAGTACACATCACAACACATGCTTTCACACCATGATATATACTCTGCGGTACCTTAGGGAGAATAACTCCCAGTATCAGATTATATTACATCAGACTAGTCAGTAACAGATATCATTCTCACGGCAGGCTGCCTGAAGTACCTGTTTTTAAATCAATTCAACACCTTCTTTGTGCAAGATCCTAGGCAAAATATGCCCATAAAACTGACATGCCCTGGGGCTGACTGTTACTGATGCAGGGGAAGAGAAGTGAAGGTGCACCGCAGGTATGCAGTGAAGTGGGAGATTAAAGACACAGAATATGTATAAGGCCCGGGAAATATGACAAGGTTGGAATTTAAAATGAAAAAAATTGAAAATACGCCCTCATGAGAGTTGCAGTTGAAGCGGATTGGAGTTCTTAATGCAATCATGAAAACTAGTAAGCGGTGGGTATTAATATGCTATAATAGGGACGCTTTTTTACTTAAGGCTAAACATGCCAGTCCTACGGTCCGTTCGTGCCCATTTAGGAATAGAGTTTGCAATTTTCAGCATAAAATACGATTTTCCCAAACCGTAATATAAACAGACAAGTTCTTGCGATCTATCCGATTTGGACAACTTGCAACTTCAGTTAGCAAATGATTATAACAAATGCACAAAGGTGATCAGACATTCCCTTTAAATAGAGACTGTTCACGCTCTATGAGATAGAATAGATTTTTAGTTCAACCCTGCAGAATTTTGGGTTAAGCCAAGAGTGATAGGAGTTGGAGCGTCACAGTTGGACTGCAGGTGCTAGTCTATCTCTTTAGAGATAAGTGTGAAAGGTGAAGGGAAAGAGATATTGAAACACCCCAGGAGTACGTCAGTTTATTAAAAAAGAAGCAGCTATCCAGGAGGAGAAACAATCTTACAAGGTATTGAATTGTTTTTTGAAACCTAAGGGTGGTGATCTAGAACACATAGGCACTGCATGCAGGGGTACTCACAAATGGCTAATGATGTGGTGTATTTATTATATAGGGTATTTATTATATAGTCCCTGAGAACGGTTAAGCCTTTGTTAGTATAGATAATACTTTCTGTAATAATTCCCCATTCTGTATACTATCTGTGTCTTATTTCTCAAGCTAAAGGAACTTCTAGATGGTGCTACATAAATCAATAAACAGTAACAAGTGTAGTTCTTATTGTTTTCCAGTTCAAGACAATTGCGTGTATGTATATAATTTTCATGCTCAGCATTTGCAAACTTTGGGAATGATGAACATAAGATAATTATTTCTGAAAATGCTTATAATCTGTCCATGCAGCCCTGGTAATTATATGTATATATATATATAAATATATATATATATAAATATATATATATATTACATTTACACTATGGTCACAATAAACTGATATTTATTGAATATGGATATGAATGACGTGGACACTTCCTGCAAAAATATAATGTTATTTCATATCTATTTCAAAACGTAGATCAATATAATAAATCAACCTTCCCCAGTGTATATGTATGTTTGGCACTTTTACAGGTAAATGGTATCACACATATTTGTATAATTCTACACAAGGCTATGCCATGAAGCAATGATGAAAAGCATGCACGAGGACGGTGTTTGCATTTACCAATAATACCTTTTACATGCTGGATGGGTACTCAATAACTGAAAGACTTTGAGCATATGGACACTAACGGGTGCATGTGTGATAAATGCATAAATGTATATTTCTAGACATAGGTTTTTATTTGCAATGATTATTAAATGTTAGAACTGTTAGTGATTTTCCCTGATTTACAAACATATATAGTAATGGATAACATTCTATGACTGAATAAAATACTGGAGAAGAACACAAATGTTTCGAAATCCGCTGATCACCCTACATTAATCATCTACCAATTTCACCTAGGAAATAGAATTTGTCATACAGATGTCTGCCCACCAGCTTCTGCCTACAAGGAATGTAATTTTTTGATCCAACCAGTTTCTCCTTATAAGATTGACATTTTGGGGAAGGTGGATAGGCAGGTAGGTGAGCACAGATCAAAACAGATTTCCACAACCTTCCTCTTTAAAGGTCAGGTTTGTTTCATAGCAGCTTTTCAAATGTACCTAGTAATATCAGACTTTACACTGATGTCATAATAATCATGCCCTATAGAAACCTTCTGCTACACTGTCTTCCATACATGAAATGTATTGGCTAGAGACCAAGAAAGGGTCAGAAGACATTTTTTTTAATGCTCAGAGGGATTATTCCATTTAATCAACATGTTCACAAAACATGAATCTTCAACATCAGCATCTTATTGCAATTGTATATTTTTATTAAAATCAATAGAACGTAGTATTTACATACATTAGTAAGTACTGAGACACAGTAGAATTCCTGCACAACACAAACCTAAATTATATGGTAAAGCCACAAAAGGATCTCATAATTCCAGGCAAAGAGGAAAATATGGCTTGAAACATCAAGAAAAGACCTAGGGAAATGGGGTGCTGGTGTGACAGGGGTAGGTGCGGGCTTGGGATGAAGTAGGGTAACTATGGATGAGCCTATGGCAGTCTTAGAGAGAAACCTGCTACCTTCTCAACACTAAATAACCCCTGGCAAACCAGAGAGCACATGAGGTCGATTGTTTGGAAAATGTAATAAAGAAGGATTATCAGATAGTTCCTGTAGATGCATAATGTATATTTGAAAAGATGGTTGTGAAGGTTTCTGTTGGAAGTCCATTGTTTTGAGTCAGTTGTTTGGATGGTAGACCAGTGCCCTACCTGATTATATGTTTGACTCCATGTTTATTATTGTCTCCTTGCTAGCTATGTGTTTTCTGTCCTTCCAATTGGACTTAATCAGCGCATTAGGTCCAGCCCAACTGCTGCTTAGTACCATGGTCCCAAAAAGTATAGCAACCTTTTATTGTACCATCACGTGCAGAAAGGCAATGTTTCGACTCAAGGGGTCTTTGCTAAAAGACTTGAAAAAGAATGTTTGGCACAAAAAGTATCCTGCATGTCTTTGATCCTATTATTTTTATGTGTACCCCAGTTCTTGTATCTAGATGTGTTCAGTATAAATTAACATTAATATAAAGTATTAGTATGTTATTACAGTATTTTAGTTCCACGAAGCTAAAGCTTTGAGAGTGTTATTTATAACACTTGCCACTCACTGTAAGTGGAGCTAAAGGGTTCATTTTACCAAGTCTACAACATGGGATGCTTATCTGTGATCGGTGGTGAGTGAGTCTCCGGCTTTTGAAGTCATGGCTGCATTAATAAAATGCCTTTGGGATAATGCTATGTTAAGTGCATGCTTTAAACATAGCATTTCGTGTTGATGAACTACCTAGATATTGTCACACAAAGGGCATATGCTGTCAGCGTCAGCTCAGTTTATACCATTTAACCCTTGTTTAATAAAATGTGATTATCTCTAATACTGCTTGACAGATAGAGGGTTAATCCAGCTTAATCTCACATTTTTTTTTTCTTCAGGAAACAATCTGTCCCTCAGATCTTTGTGACCTACTGGAAGGTTATATCCCCCAGGGTGCCATCAGACACAAACCCTGTTTCCTTCCATTGTATGCCAAACGGGCACCAATTAAGTCAACTGTTCTCCAATTAGACTTTTTTTTCTCCGAAATTGTCTTGTGCTCTCTGTTTAGGTACCTAAGTGAGGCCATTTTTGGAGTCAGTTACAACTCATTGAAAGACACTGAAGAAAATCAGTTATTTCCTGCAACATGATACTACAGAGTTTGTCCTGTTATCCATTTACACAACATGATACACGGCCATTTGGCCAAGTCTGGGACATGCTAAATGGATTCTGTTTGTATTATTTGAAAGACAATCAGTTAAAGTGGTTTTGGCTGAGAAAATGGTAGCAAGCAAGTTTGTTCTATAACTTAAGATTCTAACATTACATAGCTTTTGACTTCTCTTTTACATACCCCGCAGTGAAAATGTTTTGGTATTCTCTTTCAGTATCGACCAGCATGTTTACCTTGCTCGGCTGGATTAAAGAGGGGGGAAGCCCCTTACTTCACAATGTACAAACGCAAAGGAAAATGGGGTTTATAATTGAGCGTAATTAAATTCTAATTTCCTTAACACATAGCCCTTCAACAGATCTTCAGATTGGTTAGGGTGAAACATAAAGGCTAGTGAGGCTTTGCGAGACTGAAATGGATTTTTTTAGGAATATTGGTTGTTTTGGTAAACTATGGGAACAGAGAAGATTAAGTGGATCAACTGAATGTACTATTGTACCAAGTTGTTCTCAAGTAAGATTAGGTGACCGTTGATAGAGATAATTTTCTTTCTTTTCTATCCATCGCTACAGTAATTATATTCAAAATATGAAATGGGAAGGAATACTGTTTGATTCGTATGTTTTTTTCATGTTCTCTGTCTGCATACATAGTTGCATCATGAGTAACAGCAGCAAGAAAAAAGTATTTTTTCTCCCTTTAGGAACAAGCATTTTAGCAAATGACTCTTGTTATTTTGCGATATTCCCTATACATCTGGTTTCTCAAACAAATTACTAACAACATCATGCATAATTGCATTACATTTGTGAGAAACCTTTTACAGGAAGACTAGGAGGTTTTTATGGGATAAGCCCATTGGTAATATTTCCATCAGAGAAATCAAATATCCCACGAGAAAGTCCTGGCTAAGTCAAATCCAAAAAAAAAAAAACACTGGACATTTTCCATGATTTTTTTTTTCAGATTTACACTGTACTCAATTTTGGAGGTAACTCTTAATGTTTTCAAACAAATCAAACTATTCCAGAGATTCTGCAATGCTGAAACATTTTATTGCATTTCATATTTATATTTTTGGGCCGATTCAATTTTTGTTATTCGCCTAAATTATTTTATTATTTTTAATATTTATTATTAGTTTTATTACAAAGTATTTTATTCTGACACGGATATCCATTGAACATAAACATGAAATATGATAACATGATATGATAATTGTTTAAAAATGTTAATAAATAACAAGCATAAAGATTTTTAGCTAAAGAGAAAGGAAAAAATGTTGTCCTTAAACATAAGTCTAAAGGCATCCATACGTAAATGATGTAAAGTACTTATCTCTGAATTGCATCTAAATGAATCTATATTACATCATCTGTTCAGTCTTTTACTGCCATGACTATAGTAGTCACAAGGGTGGCTTTTGTGACCAGGACCTGACTTCCAATGGCGACCACTCTGCATACCTACCCACAGTTGTCCCTGGTGTTCATCTTGTGGACCAGGAAATCTGCGACACAAGTATCTCTTCCTTCATACCAAACATGATGCACACGATGTATATCATAGGGGAAAAATGGTTATCTTGCTTCAACTGCAAGACAGCAGGGATGTGGGATTCATGAGCAGCATGTGCCAGAGCTGGTACAACACAGGCCCCAGACAGCTACAATAACCTGCTGTTTTCCAAGCCAATTTATCATTATAACAAACTTACACCAGAGCAATGTATGTCCAGCCACTACATAAGCACTACGTTCGATTCCAAATAAAAACACATAGGCTTAAGGTAAGAGAAGTGTCACGTCTACCTTAAGCCAGAGCACTCACCGCGGAAGTTCTTCTCCTGGAGGAGTGCGCTGAGAAGCAACCCCCAGGTATTCGATGATCCCAACAGTGAGGAGGCCCCGGAGTAGGTAGATATGGAGAGGTAGATAGTCTCTGGGTACAGCTGGAGAGATCCACACAAACTAGAGTCAGACAAGCCAGGGGTCATACACGGGACGGGTAGTCAGCCAGAAGGTGGGTCAAATCCAAAGCGGGTAGTCAGACGATCCAGGTCATACACGTAGAGGAACAAACACAGCCAAATCGCAGATCAGAGGGTAGTCAGGACAAGCCAAAGGTCAGATTAATCATAGAACGCTATAGAACGGTAACCAGCAAAAGACCACACCAGGGTACAGGTAACAGGGCTTCCGGATTTTTAAATTTCCTTAAGACATTTAAGGAATGTAGCCACCACGCCCCCAACGCTGACGTCACACGCGCCCCCTACCTGCCAAAACGCGGCAGCTGCGGCTAAACCTAGCTGCAGTAACGCGCGTGTCCAGCAGGGGGAGCACGGCCACAATGCTGAGCACCCGGCCGAAGCTTCCTCCTGACCTCGTCACGAGGTAAGTGTAGCGGCGAGCCGGGAGCCGGACGGACGGACGCAGGACGACGGGGGACAGCGGATCCACGGGAGCGGGTGACAAGAAGTAGGCTTTCTTAAAGATTAAGTGGAAAGTTGCTTTTTGTAACATGGGTGACAATGGAGAAAGAAACCAACTGACCTCATGGGGAAAGAGGGTCATGACTGCTGACCTCTGTTTGACAAGGACACTGCAGTGCTATAAGCAGGCATTGGCCCATAGGGGCATCATTTGTATCAAGTGTTCTGTTATATGAAGGGTGATACTTCCTAATCAACTTTTTATGGTCTGCAGCAGGAGCAGCAAGAGTGGTGCAATGGGTCACATTTGTTGCTCTGCCAGGTGGTGGAAACCATGCCTGGACAGCACTTGCTGAGAGAAGGTTATTGGAGGTACAGTTTGGAATTTGAGGAGAGTAGGCCATATGCAGCTGGACTTCTGGGATTTTGGGGCTTATAACTGCCAAGTGGTGGCCCATCATGGGACTGCCACTAGGTTTTGGAAAAATGTTTGGGGCTCAATAAAAAGTCAAAAGCTATTTTTTCGGGGGTGGGGGGTTAACATGTTTTTTTTAAAAAGTGTTGTAGTCCTTTATCCTTACTCAGGAGTATATTTGAAGCTAATTGTGGTTTTGAATTGTAGAAAACAGGGAAATCAGTTCTCAGAAGAAATGTAATCTGAAATTAAACCAACTGCCTTATGCTTATCCAGTAAACAACATTCAGTGTCATGAAATGAGTGACACACTGATGTATTGAGTTGTAATCAAATGGATGCAATATATTTTTTAAAAAAATATTGTAGCTGGTTGTGCATTCTTGTTCTCTGAAAGAAATTAAGAAATAAGGGCTTTGAAATTTCTAATTTCCTAGAACACTGTAAGTACTGTGATTACTCAGCACAATAGGTTGTATAGATGCCCAAACATGTAGAAACATTTCCTTTACTACTAGAAATATAAACATTTGCATTGTGTTTTGTTTGGTAAACTTGTTGGCAATCATGCATTCTGCCCTAGGCATTTACAAAATCCAGCCTGTAGTACATTCTTCTATATACCTATGGCTGCAAAAATAAAATGGTGGGTCGTTTGTGTGCCTATGTGAAAAAGTTGCTAAATGCTGGGGTACTTTTCACGTAGTGACTTGCTAAGCAATATATGGCCATATAGTGTGATGGAATCCCCAATATTTTTGCCTTAGGTGTTTTTTAATAATGTTTTCGCAGTGAATTCTTGCTTTGTTGTGTGCAGAAATGTGCAGTGGCCTCATCCCAAGTGGACTCTTTAAAAGTGGACAAGTAAGAGTTACACTGAGCTATTCGGACATCCATCCCTGGTCTTAATGCTTTCATCCGACTACTCACCTGCAATGTGTATTAATCTCGGCCATCTCCCTCTCTTACAGGTATGATTATCTCGGTGCATCTGCTCCAGCCTTGCAACCCTCATCTGCCGTGACAAACCTTTGTTTTCACCTGGTATGTCTCCATCCTGCCTATCTCCATACCCTGCTGATTTCAGTGGGTTAATGTTGGTGCCATCTTGTCTAGCTTCATTGCAATTGTTAAGACAACGTGTGAAACAAGTAGACTCTTGTGGACAGATAAGAGTTACACTAGAGTTAGACTGGCGGGAAACTGCAGGGAACCGGAACACCATCTCCCCATGCAATCAACAGCCGTCATCCTAAATCAAACCATGAGAATGACCAACAACCTCTACAGATCATTCTGACTCGACCAACTCATCCCCATCCAAGCAGTCCTCTCCTACTGGTTCACTTTCCCTCAACCACTGACTAGATTGGAAGCTCATAAGAGCAGGACCCTCTTTTCCTTTTGTACCAGTTTATTATTGAGGGTGGAACCACTGAAACTGTGGGGTAATGGGTTTTGTCAAGTGGTGAAGGTTCTTCATCTAAGGCAGATGAGGGTGCTGGTATACTAGCTCTACTAGGTGGGCAGGGGTTTCGTTTATGCCAGTCTCTGCCCATCTATGCAAGCTGGTGTAAAGATAAGAACACTTTAAATTTAAATGTTATTCCTATACCATTCACTAAGCCTAACCATTTCCTGAACGTAAGAAATTATTACAGAAACATGCCATGTAACACAAAGAATCGTACTTGCTAGACAACCATCATGTGTACAAGAAATATAACTTCCTATCATTGCTGAAGTCGACTGAACAGGCTATTTCACATAACTTAATTCTTTAAAATTTAAACGCTAATTTTGTGTCTTTTAGCTCATTTTACATGCAGGAGAGAGAAATTTATGAACTAGCTCTTTCTGTTAAATGGAGTGCTAATGGGCAAGTACAACAATTCAACAGGTGCCAAGGAGATATATAGAGACATTATTAAATCATTATAAATCTCGATGGCTTAGAGAAGCATATTCACATTTTCTCTTTTCGTTTTAGAATCTTGTGCCAATTTATTCTGGGAAAACTCACGACATCCCACACATACAGCAAAAGGATCCATATGAATAGATTATTCAGCAAATAAAGCTAGCATCTGAAATGACTTTCAATTACATTAAGCATTCAAATGAACGTTATCTGAGCAAATATTACAAAGCACTATCCGACTTCGCTATAGTGAGTTAAATCTGTTAACCAGAAAACCTAAAGTATACGGATCTTTTGAAGACCTGAAGGTGCTATCGCAATTTGTTTTAACAAATACTGGCATATCTGGGCTGGACAAAATGATGTACAATCAGGAGCCACACAGACAATTTCTTAGGACACTGGAAAATCATAGACAAAAGAAGTATAAAAAGTTGTAAAATAGATACATTGGCTTCAGTTATTTGTCCAGCTGAGAAACATTGCAGTAAACAATGCTTTTTCTGACAATCGGATATTTGCCTGACAGTTATAAACCTACTATGCCTAATTATAAACCACACAATTCTGTTGTACTAAGGGCATTTCCAAAGAAAGTTTCTTTTCATGATTCCATGTGATGGCCACCAATAAAGTGTAGTAAATGCGGCACTTAGAGATATGCAAAATCCAATTTAAATATGTATATGTAGATAAAATATAATAAATCAAAAAAAAATCATGAGTTCAGACTTTTCCGTTTCCAAAAAGTAATTATTAGAGCAAGTTAGGGTTAAGTCACCGGGGCTTAAATACTGTAGTATGGGAATTTGAGATATATGATATACTGATAATTATTTGCTCTTTGAATATGAAAACAACCCAAAAACAATGGATTAATAAATAAATAATTCTGAATTAGATAATCAGAGATATAGACCAAAAACAACAATCCAAATTCCACGTGTAAAGTGCAAAAAATAATAAATAATAATATAATTGAATGCTCCCCAAGATAGCAGCCTCCAATGACACTCTTCCTCAAAATGCTCCGAAATACAATACGACAACCATGGAGCGCATATACATAGGGAGAAACAAAAACAACACCAATAGTATAATATGTACATTTTTTTTTTTTTGTCTCAGTCTGCAGTCTAAAGATTTTAGAAGATATTAAAATTCTGCAACTACCCTACTGAACCTTGATGAGCTTAATTTGTGCTACTAGTTTGTGAGTGGATATTACACCCCTTTTTTATTTTTATTGTTGTGTACATATTACACTATTGGTGTTGTTTTTGTTTCTCCCTATGTATATGCGCTCCATGGTTGTCGTATTAGATAATCAGAGTACATATTAAACTCAGTTTTTAATGGAAGCAGCAAACTTTTTCTAAATGCTCAAAATCTTGTGTTCTATTAAAAGAAGTAATGCATAATTATAAAAATAATAATAATTGTGGGTATATTCTACAACAAGTCCAGATGATTTTGTATAATCAAGTACTAGGTAGCTCAATTTATAAGCTATGTACTTTAAAAAGAGCACTAAGCCAATCTGCGAAAACGTGAATTCATTACATCCTGAGCTATGACTTATGCATTAAAACAATGTTTGAATAGGCATTACAAGGTTTAAATAAAATGCCTGCACAGCATAAATTGACTGTGTTAGATCTTAAACACGTTCCTCAGATCAAAAAGATGTATGTAATCTCGCTAGGACCAGACTGTAAAGTCCAATTTACGACTCATGCCAATAAAATGTTACCATGAAGAGGCAATCCTTGGCTAAAGAATGTAGCCGCTAAAGAAAAATAAAAAAAATCTGCCCATTTTGTGAAATCAATGGGGGGGGGGGAGGTCTGCATCTATTTAGGTCATTTAGCAAGTCAGTCTTTTGTAATAAAATGTAAACATATGTAAAATGTTCTGGCTATGAAAAAATATTGAAGAATATTCTCTATATTCAGTATATTTCTCAGACATGCGCACTATTATCATTTATTATTGAACATGGTTACTGCAGTGCATGGCTATGGAAGAATATCCTATGGAATGAAATATTCTCTGAAGACACAGTAATTATTAGTAAAAATATCTAGATTAAGAAGCCAATGTTAATATAAAGCGAACATTTTCTAGAGTTTATGCTATGGGAATTATTTCTTGACATCCACCAGAAAGTTAATAACCTAAAATATTTTCATAAAACCTTCAGTGCAGATTGAATAGGTATCCTTTTACTGTCCAAACTGATTTGGGTTCACCCAGAAGATACAAGTGGCCCACCTGTGACTCAATCTGGAGTGGACTTTGATCTTTATAGTGGGGAAGTTTGAATGTTATAGTCACACTCTCGATCTGAACTATAGGGGTTCGACTAATTGGAGAATGCCAATAGCTAATTGGAGACATTACCGACTGTTCTCTCCCACGACCTTTGAAGGTCACAGCCAGCAGTGTTGGAAGTCAGAGGTGCCATCCAGGAGGTCAAAGGTGATTTTCAGCCTCCCAATAGGTTTGGATTATAACCAGACCATGATTTCTGGACTAAATCCTTATAGGATTGTGTGAAAAGACTTTTTTTCCCCTTATAGAAAACCATCTCGAAATGCGATATACCCCACTTGGGTTAATCTACCCTTTAAAATAAAATTCAAATTGGAATTGTATCCAGTTCACATTTATCTGCCCCATGCATAAATAACATGACACGTTACTCATATTGTATAAAGGCTTATGAAGATCAGTGAAAGGGATGTCATATCCATTTTCATGGGCAACATGAAAGCAATATTACAACACACAACAGCTAAAGCTTCTCTTGAATACTCCATGAATGCTTTTGTCAGTTGACCAAGCAGCAAGATAAATACTCCCACCATAAAAATAAGCAAGATTTACAAAATGATAAAATATCTTCAAGTTACCCTAAAATATGTTACTGTCAGAAACCATCATCACTTCAGACTCTACGGCCATTTAATATTCAGAATTATTATATATTAGGAGAACTTATCCCGAGACTAACAGTTACATCTAAACAGCAGAAAACACGATTGGTTGTTAACACAATATTTTCTAACACTCCAAATTATAATCTGTTGCTTTTCATAGCTGTTGAAAATTGATACATTTCTTTACCGTAAGAAACAGCAGATGTGTCAACATTTTACAGTCGATAAATAGAAGATTAGGAAACTAAAGCTAAGAGATTGGAAACTTTAGTCAAAAATAATTACTGCTGTCAACAGACATGTGTGAATTATTTGCAAGATCCCCAGTGGATCAGAACAATTTGCTATGGCGGGTAATCTCCCTGATATACTCCCAGTCATGTTGTATGTCATATAAAAATAATCTCAGTTAATTTTTTTTTTTTTTGCAGTTCTACAGGCAGAAGATACACTTATCTGCCGTAATATTGTGTATTGTTCCAACGTTCCTTTATTGTTTACACAGCTGCTTTTTTGAAAATGATTTTAATGACCAAAATAATTGAGACTTAAAAAAAAAGACTCATAAAGCGTCTTTTAGAAACAACCGTTAGACATTGTTTTTTTATTAGAGATGAGCAAGCTTTTCATCATGGCTGGGCTTCAACAGTTGTTTGCATCATGGGTGCTGTTGGAGACATCAAGAAGCAGCCATCATCAGCCCGGTTTTCGCCCCATTTCCCAGCTTGAATTATTGCAAGGTTTTTTGTGGTAACTCCAGAGGGATTTTTTTTGCTCTGTTCTACATTTATTTAGCTTTTTTTAACTTAGTGTTCTATGTGGCACATTGTTATGGGAAAGTCGGACTGACAGAGCCTAAGCAAAATATGGGGTCTTCATCTCAAGTTTAAACTGTAGAGAAGGGTAAGAGAGTGTAATAAATTATTATTTAGAGGGATGATGTCTGCTGGGGATGGATGAAAACCAGTTTACTAAGTTATAGGCATCTTTGGAGAGGTGAGTTTTAATGATCTTCTGGAATACAAGGGAGAGAGAAGGAAGGTCTGTGATTTTCAGAGGTATGGAGTGGTGTAAGATTAAGAATGAAAAGAAATAGGTGACGAGAGGATGAGGCATGAGATGGTGATTAGTATATTAAAGGACATGTGGGAGAATAATTTATGATAAGAACAGAAATATATAGGGCAGTATAAACATGGAGAGCTTTGTGTGCTTGAACCATGATTTTAAAATTGACTCCTTAGACCAAAGAAAACCACTGGAGGACCTCATGACATGGAACTGCAGATAAGGTGTGATGTGTGCAAACGTTATGCATGGCGGCAGCATTCTAGATAGATTCTAGTTCAAAACAGTGGGGTCCTACATTTGAGTATATGTACTTTCCATCTGAATTAAAGCCAGCTTTTTAGAGGCAGGTTGGCATGAATAAAGTATATTCTTGTCCAGTGATCTCTATTAACACACATTCCTCCAGGTTGAAAAGACACCTCAGACACACAAATAGTTGTAACACTTGGCCTGTTTTTATTTGTTCAAGACAGCTACATAAAAAAACATCCTCATCCTTTGGACCCCTAAATGTGCAATCCTAACTGTAGTTGGTGGCTTGCCCTTGTCCAGGCACCGACCAGTGTTCAAGGCACAGACCCCACTCTCTCTGGAAACCAAATGATCTGCCTGCTTAAAGTTAAGGAGGGTATTTAACTGCCTCCCACCATTAATTAATAAATGCGGGTGAGAAAAATTAGAGTATGTGTGTACTCCTGGACTGGATTCCGCACCTGCTCCATGTCAACAACATGAAAACTGTGGAGTGGAGCACTGGCTGGTCCTTCTCTCCAACTGTTCCACTCCGGGGATCCAAGTAAACAATTTATTAAACAAAGATAACATATCCACATATCTGAGGAGATACAATATATATATATATATATATATATATATATATATATATATATATACTCCACACCCTCCATCACCATCCCATGCATTCTGTCACACCATGTTACACTAAAATAATTATCTACACAAATCTAGTAGCAATGAGTGTCCTAATTGTCCAGTTACAAAAAAAAACCACAGAAAATGATATTATTAACTTCCGTAATTAATTAAAGTATACTAATGCTCTTGAGGCTACTCGAGATTCTTAAACACTATAACCTGCTGGTTTCTAGATCAGAGGCCACTGTTAGTTGGCCGTTGCTCGACTTACCAGTCTCAGGGCTGCACATGGAATAATTATGTTGTGGAAAAAAAGAAGAATGATTGTTTTTCTCCTGCAAATAAAGGAACGTAAACTGAGTGGTACGTTTTTATGGGGACAACATGCCGTTTTTTAGTAGAGAAGCCATTGAACCACACGGCTGCAGACTGAGCGATTTTCTCTGACTCAGTGGCTAGTCAGCAGAAGCTAAAGACTTTATCTAAAGACCATAATATATCTCAGACTTTATTGATTTCAGACACATCTTTATGGCAAAGGTTGCTGTGTCGGTCAATGTGTCCAAAAGCTATTGCAACATTATTCCAAGTGATCTCTGTGTTCAAGTTGAAAGAACCGAAAAACAACATGAATTTAAAGCAATGTTTCAAAAACATATGAATATTGAAGGTGTGGAAATTATTATTATTATATATTCGCAAAAAAATGTACACATCATCTGTATTTTATTTTTGGCATTTTTTCTTTCTTTAAAGAGGGGCTGGTAGATAAATAAACAGCCTCCCATCAGAAGTGGTAGATACAGTGAGGAAATTTAAACATACATGGGATAAACATAAATGTATCCTGCATCTAAGACAAGATCAGGGAAAAATATTGCCATTTGTCACTAACACAAAAAAACAACACAAATTTGAGAGATTAGGAGACAATTTATCCTGCTCCCTTCTGTTTGTTCTAACCTTGGTTCATTAATACCCAATGAAATTAATCTTGGATGTTTGAGATCATGGTGGCCATGAGTCCAAGTGAGCAGTGCTAAAAACTGCATGCCAAACTTTAGGCCTACCAAGAGACCATGACTTCCTTGGTTAAAACACAAGAGATTTCATCGATTTCAGCTATTTTCATTGAGCTACCAAAGATATCCTAAAAATCCTGGCTTGTTTGTGGCCATCAAAGCCTAGAATTTAATACCACTGGCTAAAATTATCATTTGGTCTTCTACATGTGATTATACATCTGGACTCCAAGTGCTCTGGGCCAAGTTATTTAATGTTTGATAACCCCCAACTTTAGCACTAGTTAAATATCCTTTTGATTAATGGAGTTGACAGGACAAGTTAGGACCTCAAGTCTTGTTGGAGAACCATCCCATGTAACCTTTACTATAAACACCTGCATGTTTCTAGCATAAGAGAAATCTTCGTTTTATTGGTTTAACAGCTGCCTCCTGTTCTTAGAAAAAGAAGCAATAAAGTTCTTCTTAATTTGCCATATGGCTGACGGAATTACAGCATTTTGAATACTGTTGTTAAAACAACGAGAGTTTGCAATATATTCCGTTTTTGAACTCATAGTACGTAAGCTGTCACGGTAGCCTTAGATCACAATTTCCTCCCGCTCTTATGCAACGCAGCAAAAGTTTTAGACGAGATATCAAAGAAGCAGATGACAGATGAGGCTGTGTATTTCCTCTGAGGATACATTTCATTCATATCTGGTGTGTCAGTACGACTGGTGCTGTGTCTGCTACAACAGATCCATCACTTGTGCTAATATTGTTTATTTATAAAGATACAAAATATTCCTGCTGAGTGGAACAATGAGGTGGAAGCAATGATATAGCAGGAGGAAAAGGATATGATGGTAGATTGTCCCAAAGGTACACCAGATCCTGTATCAGAAATACTTTAGCGTTGTAGGGTCTAGGACTAGATATGAGTTCTCATGTCCTGAAGAATGTGTATTAATTTAAAACAAAATTATGATTTTTAGTCCATCTTCGTCTTCCCTAATTGTGCCTTTCTAGTTACAAACAGTGGAATAATACAGACATTAGTTTGTATAGTAAAGTAGCACCTTTAGGGAACTCCAAAAAGTGTAATATACAAAAACATTTTTTCTTCACAAAATCCTTCTGATTTAAAAAGCTCCTTTCAGAGATTGGAATGAAATGAAGAGATTGGATCAGAAATGTAATGTTACAAGTACGAAGCAGTGTATAAAGGGAAGAGATGGCGATCGCGTCTGGCCTACAGCGTATATTTCCGATCAATGGATTGTCGAACTTATGATCAGTATAGTCTTGCTTCTCACTATATCAGCCTAATTAATTGTCTTAGTGGAACTGACAGTTTACAACTTAATGAATTAGTACAGAAAAAAAGTAATGCAGGTACCAAGGCATTTTTTTAATTATACATTTATTTTGATGCCTGGTCCTTTGAGGTATCTGATCCTGCACCAACCTCCTTCTCCTAATTGGTTGTGTATATTTGAAATAATGTAACTTAATTTATAAATTATGCTAAAATGATCTACTATAATAATAATAATATGAAACATAATGGCATCTCTTCATTATAATGCATGGATTGGATCTTGCAAAAGATACATGTAGAATAATACAGTTGATAGATTCCTATGTACAGTGCTGTGGAATATGATCTCGCTATATAAAAACAACAATAATAATAACCTATTAAATTGTGTAGTACAATATGCTACATTTAAGTTTTTTCATCCATCAGCGCCTCTTTATTTTATATTCTGCTATATAATGCCATTATTTTTTGTATTATTCTTTGGTACATATACTTTCTATTATTCGTAAAACTAAGTCTAGCAATTGACACCATGTGCTGATACTCTAGCCTTACAGTATGTGCATATTTCTTCATCCATTAACAAAGGCATCTTTAAAATCCCAATATGAATGAAAGACCCAACTCTCAAACGACAATCTGTGTTAAAAAGAGGTATGTAAAGATTTTTGGGACTATTTTTCTAGAATACTTTGATGATGTGCCCATCATTAAAATGACAATAGGCGTACTGTATCTGAGGGGCCTGGGCTGCACAGAGCATATGGACTGCAGAGGCAGGGAAGGGGGTCGCTGGGACAATCTATCGCAGCACTCTGTGTCGATGATACTGTAAAGTCTGTGTTATGGAGACAGAAAAGAAACTATGGTTTTACATATCTAGATTATTGGCCTTTAAGAAGGAAGAGAAGGACACTGAAAGTTATGTTGAATGCCATTGCCAATATGGGATTTGCCACATACAAGGAATAAAGGTTGCAATGCCAGAGATACAGCAACATTGTGATTATGGGTTATAGCTCTTTTGAGTGTTGTTCACCCAACATAGACCAGTCCACCATACCTCAGCATTACAAGTTATTTTGATAACTGTTCTTGAAGGGTAATGCTACTTCCAGCTAAATGGCTCTCTACAAGTGGGTGGAGAATTCAGGGTGGACTTTTGTGACGTGATCGCGTAGTAGAAGTGTTAAAGGACTCTACTCTTGTTCTAGTAAAATATGATTGCTTAATCTGCTGCTTGTTACTGTCCCAGTTTGTTGGATCGTGCACAAGATTCTATCAGAGGCAGTGCTAGAACCTACTGTTTCATCAGTAACAAGGAAGACCCTTGATAATACCTTTGAACATGGACTTATATATCCTGAGGTGGTTGGCTGCAAAATTAGTTAATTGCATGTATTAGGTACTGAGTAATTAGCAGTTGTTGAAGTACCCAGTGTCTGTTCCAGCCTCTGTTCTTTTCTGATGATCTAGTATGAGGGTGTAGGAGACATGTGCCACCAGTGATGGAGACCAGTGACCAAAAGCCCAGCAGCTCTCTTCATAGATGTAGCTAATAATATAGGCAAACAGAAATTTTATGGGAACAAAGAAAGATTAGTTTCAGACCCAAGCCAAGGCTTCAGGCCAAATAAAATCACATGGGCTACCATCCGCCACCTCCTTTTAGGTATCTGAAGGTATTTATGGAAAGTGTGCATCTGAGAAAATTGCTCTAAGATTGTGGACCAAGCAAATAGTTCATACCAGTGCTTGACAGACCTGATATTGCTCTTGCTACATAATGACATGTGCAAACAGAATTAGCAGCTATTGTTTTTTGGTGCAAAAGTACAAAAAATACAAATGCATGTTCCCATTTATTTAACATGTTTACACCGATTTGCATCTACTTTTCTGTGAGACTTGCTACATTCTTACACACTTTTAAGCAAACTCCTTTACATATTGCTGGAAATGTTTTGTGCTTTTTTTCACATTTCATCCTTTGAAACCTTCAAAACGACCCCCTATGACAGCAAATACAAAACCATACTTCTGTGCTAAATGAATATTAAAGAGGTTGAACGGAGTGGTAAAAACCCAATCAATAATTCCTACAGATATAACAACACGGTGTGTAATTTAGGTTACGTAAATTGTGTAGAGTGGCTGCCAGTGGAATGTTTCTAAATGTATCAATTATCTATAAACACTTTGATACTTTCCAGATGTTTAATGTGCTTTATACACTAATATATGAGCAGCACATTTGTTAACCAACAAGTCAGAGTCCTCGCTTACTGTATCACTTCCCCCTCAACCATCGACTAGATTGTAAGCTCCCAGGAACAGGGCTCTCTTCTCCTTTTGTACCAGTTTGTTACTGCTTGTGACTTTAATTTATTTTACTGATTCTGTTGTAACAGCGCTACAGAATCTGCTGGCACTATATAAATAAACGTAATGTAATGTAGAGAAAGACATTGTCCCCTTTGGCAACAAAACTGTTAAAACAAATGCAAGCTCGGTGTCTGCAGACCCCCCAGCATGTTAAATCTCGTCTTCTTTGCTGGAGAGCTTGTATTTCAGAAGCAAACAACCAGAGGGGACGCGGTTAACGAAACAAAACCCATTTGATCGTTGTGTGTCTCTGGAAGAGACATCCAGGAAGAGTCTGAACTTCATGTTGTGATCTTTGATATGACAGAGGCAGCGAGCGTAGTTTTCTAGGCCAGGAAACAAGTGGTTTTGAGGAAAGGGACATGACACAGGGTGGAAGTCAAATGTTTTCATAGCACTGTAACAGGAACTAGCAGCAAAGGGCTCGGAGCCTCCTGCCGCCAGGTTCACAAACTCTAGACAATAGCAATAACTCTTAGACAGCACAATGAGAGGACTGTACTGTACAAAGCAAGGCACTCCGATGATTACAAGCACATTTATAGAGTAATAGTCCCTATGTTACACACGTCCATTACTCAACTGTCAGAGATAAAACTCTTTTTTTTCCAGATTACTCCCATCTAGTCAAATGGAAACTCTTCCTGTAAATGTGTTGCAACCAGTTTCATATATTTCCCCTTTTATGGGAAAATGGGCAACTAAATGAACTAATTAACCAAAATAGTCCACAATGATTTCTTCTGTAAATTATTGGGTGGGAAGGGTTGTTTGTGCTTTCACGGCATACGTGGTATGTTTGTAATTATGCTTGCACATGGTATTGCAGGACAGCCCTGGAGCTATTGCAAAAATAGTTGACGCAGGCAACAAGATCCGTAATGCCTGGTTAACAGTTGCCCATTGTCTTCTTCTAAAAATGTAATAGTAGGTATTAATAAAGAACTATACTAGTTCAAAGTGGTACATTTGGTGCAGTAACCATAGCAACAAGTTCAATGTTTTGCCGTTTGTATATAAATCTGTAACTTCCATTGTTTTTCATGATAAATCACACCATGCTTGCATTTGAAGCTGTGCCAGGTCTGCCGTCCTTGCGGGACAGAAGGTGCTTTGTATGTTAAGATGGTCCTGAAGAAGGACCTAAAAAGTGAAAGCAGAGCTGAGCCTTCAGTCATCATGACTTTAAATAAGAGGTGGTTCAGCTGCTCACCCAGTTTGATAGATGCAAGAAGTGGGTCAGGTTCCAAGTTTTTTTTATCATAAAGTTTTTGTTGTGTTTATATTAGCCTTTTTTTTTAAGGAATTGAAAGCCTCCAGCATTTCTGTCCTTGAGCTACAGTGCCTGACCCACGCGTTATAAGGTGATTATAGAGAGCTCTTAATATTTATACTGTAGATAGACGATACATCTGTGTTAGACTTACACAAGTTTTTCTGCACAGACTTAGAATTTGTGCTTTGGTTCTACCTTAGTAACACACCATTAAGTGTGTGTGAGTATTTACTGCCTTAATATGTTTTACTTTTCCATGATCTGTCTTTTAAAGGCACATCTGAATCCATTCCCATCCTCATGTTTCTCATGAAGACTTGGCAAGCTCTCCAGGACAACTTGCAAAGCTGGGATGATTTCCAGGCATGAGTAACTTGTTAAAAAGCCACTATTTCCCTAACACTAACAGTAAACAGAGTTCACATCCGCATTAACCTATTATGTGACCTCCAGGGAAAGGAGTTTGTTAAATGAAATCATGTATTTCCCCCCTTCCATAAAGAAATAGTTGGGAATGTAGCACTCATACGAGTCGGGATGTGAGAGAACCGCTGCCTTCTTTATGGGAAAGATTAGAGGTTCTCTGACTCTTTCTCATGTTTTTTTTTTAAAGGGTGAAGTTTTGGACAAAAAAAAAAGTCTCCATAGTGTTTTTCTGTCAAATCAAGTTGAGTCTAATTTAAGCCACCTAATTATAACTCAGAACGTTTTAACCATACTTGTTCAGAATAATCATATACTATTTTTTCAATTCATATGAAACAACTATATGATCATGTAGTAAAAATCACATGTTATGTACAACTGATAAACCTTTATTTACACAAACCTTTTAGCTTCTTCTTTATGAAGAGGTTTTTAATTAAATTTGCAATACTATAGTTAAAATGCTATAATCAAAGCTTAGTAGTTAAATATTACATTATTATATATATATATATATATATATATATATATATACTTATCACATATTTGCAGCTATACCTGGTTAACATTTAGAACATATTTATTATTATTATTAATTAGGGACTTATTTATAATTATTAATTTCATTGTCCGTCAAAAAAAAAAAAAAAAAAAAAATATATATATATATATATATATATATATATATATATAAATACATCCAGTACTACGTTGGCGCACTTAACGCTAATTATATGACAGCGATCTGCCCAATTTATCACTGCTTACAAAATTTCCGTAGTGGGCTACAAAGGTTTACACATCAAAGCCTTATTCAGATAAACCTTAAAACTGTGCAGATTGTAGCAAAATAATCAGAATAAGCCAGTTTCACGATGATGGTGAACCATGTGGGGGATGTTAAGCACACCTGGGACTCAACTCATTAACCCTTTAGTTCACGACAAAGACTCTATTGTAATTGCTTGCTAAGTCACCTGCAAGTATTTAGACTGTAACATACCAGTAAAAAAAAAGCATTAGCTGGGATGCTCAGACATCATTAAGTCAGAGTAGAATATGAAGTATTCTGTTTTAGAGCGCCCATTCACCCAGCAAATTGTATACTCAGAGATACGGGGCAAATTGTGAGAGCTCCCAGCCATACGGTTAACCCACGGGGCTCTTTGCCCTTCTGGGAGCTAAATAATGCATGGAATACCAATTGAAACAGGAAAAATAACAGGCCATGAACCACAGCAATATAAAGTATTTAGATTATTTATCAACTTTAGTCCTAGATATTCATGGAACTGTTATTTCGTAATGCTATCAGAAAGCTCCACTTAATTCCAAAGCCCTGAATCAACTTTGCTAAACATAGCCCATTATCCTCTGAACAAAAGGGAGCCATCCCCTGCATGTCTTAGAGTAACCGAGAGCATGGGAGGCCTGCTTCGTGTTTGAAAGGGCTGGATTTGATCAGACTCGTGAGTGCAAATACAAATGGTGCTTAATTAATGTATGCCTTCTTGTGCTCCATTTGAATGGGATTCTGTACAAATACATATAAAATGCTTAATGCAACAAAAAAAAATGAAAGAAAAATATTTAACCAGGCAAAACCTCATTTACCCGGAAGCTCAAGCGACAGATGCTGCCCTCTCTGGAAATGAATAAAGAAAATAAAGAAGTAGATGTCCTTAACCCGTTGATAACATAGGAATTTTCTGATTTATTGTCCAATGTTGCTGCCCTCTGTAAGCCTTTTGTGAAATGCTGATTTTCCGTGTAAATGCTGTGAAAGAAAAATTACTGGCTCAATGTAATCTCCTCGGTAAAGTTCACTTACGTGGCAGATAATTCACAGTTTACAAATATTATTATATCCACCCAATGCGATTTTTTGTGTTAGTGTTAATATCTGCCTAAGTATTATCAATATTATATTTCATTTCTATAGTGCCAACAGATTCTGCAGCACTGTACAATATCCCATACAGACAATAACAAAGACAGACAAACACGTGGAGCATTCTGGTAGCTAGACCAATTTAGGGCTGACCCGACCATATAAGTGACCCATATATTTTTGCTGCTGAGTGGTTTTGGAGCCCCAACACCAGTTCTCTTACATCGGCAAGCAAGTGCAGGCAGGAGGATAACAAAGAGACAAGAGACATAGTTCAGATCAAAATCATGCACATACCTGGGAACGTCCCAGGGTAGGCATCTTGGAGGAGGAAGTGGGCAGGCAACAGACATGACCAAATGCTGCTGCTTTGCACAGAAAGAAAAAAGTGGCTTGGAGACCCATGGAAGAGGTTCTTACTCAGAAAGTTCACAAATATGACCGTTGGGTTGGCTGTGAGAACACATTTTTCACGAGTGCTGCTTAATAAAAGAAATGGTGAGCCCTAAACTGAGGTATATTTCAGGAGCGGCCTGGCAACATTAAGCTAGACTGCAATTCCAGTCAAGCAGCCCAATAATAAAGAAACAAAAACACATTTAACAAATAGAACCCTCAATTCATACCAGCCCCATATACAGAAAGGGGCTTATTACAAAACACAAAGTAATGGTCCAGTCATCACATGTCTACCATCTACAGCCCTTATTACGAGAGACATTGGCACAGTTTGTGTTATACAGTTAAAACATTGGAACTCTCAGTGAACCAAATCGTTACATATCTCATACCAGACCAGGGGGCCATCATCACCTTAGTTTAAAGAATAGGCCTACCATTCTCACCCTACCCATAACTGCAAACTTAAACTATTGCATTTAGAAAGACAATTTCTGTAGTTGCTGGCATGTTGTGTATTTGGGTTGATTCATAATCACTAGAACTCTTAGATTGGGCCGCACTTGACAGTAGATCTACTGAACCAGCCCTGTACCTACTTATGTTCTGCTGGAATTTCCAGCAAAGAAGAACATTTACAATACAGAAGCAAAAAATCCTGTAAAAGTATTTGCAGTCCCTCAAATCCCAAGTGCACAATGGAACAACTAGGCATTTGTGCAGCAGTTTCATAACCTTCTAATTTTGGGTCTAAATACACATTTGTATACATTGGCAAAACAATACTTTCTCTTTTAGAAATGAGCCATAGGAAAGTTTTCATTTTATGTTTCTTGAGCTTTTTTTCTTAAGTAAGTAGATCAATAGACAGAAAGACATGGTAGTCAAAATGTCCATACAAAGCCATGTATACCCACAACAAGGCTTTTGGAAGTGATTGGCACATGAGGACCTTTTAAAAATTTGCCACAAAACCTTTTAGTAGTAATGACTGTAGCGTTACCCAAACTGCTTTAATAAAACCATGTGGTGGCACTTTTTTGTATTTCCTGGCAAAGGAAACAAGTGTTCCCCTGGCCTTGAACTTTGTAATGATGTACACTACAGTGGAAACAAGTAAATTGATTTTGTTCACGGTCTTCACTAACTTGTGGAGATTAATGACACTTTGCCTGTATTGTTTGGAGAGTTCCCTGACTTTAACCATGATGATGGATGCTACTAAAGGATTTCCTTGCCACTGAAATGCTGCCTTTTATACCCCACTCCCGGATATTGGTTTCTATATGCCTCTTCTCATTAATGTCCAGAAAACAGGATGTTGATGATAGATTCATTTTGCAAGATTCTGTTTCTATATACATAGGTATGTGAGTAATTTTGCTTATTGCTATTTGATATAGATATGTTTGTTTGCCGTCCAGTCATACTAACATGGACAATAAAAACTGCCAATACCTTCAACAATATTAGATATTCAGCCGTCAATGCTTTGGTTTTATAAAAAACAATGGGGTACGAGTGCTTCCGAGATGACCTGATCACCTCTTTATGCCTTGGTAGAAATGTATTCCTAATACAGAAATGATCCCAGCACTTTACACAACACATTCACATTCTATGACATATAGTCAAATCACAATATTGTACACTTTAGTTAAAGGACATATTAATGCTTAGAAGAATTGTAAGCCCATATATAATGTAAACTTGTAGAGTTGGTAGCCCTTCAGTCTCCATGAGTTTCCAACAGAGGACAAGGAATCACAAGAATGTGGGTTTTCCTACAAACCAACAAAAGAGAAGAAGAATATGTTAAAATAGATAAATAATTTGAAAATGTCAACTAGGATGGTCTATCTAGCAAAATGTTTTTCCATCTTTGTAATTTATTGTTTCATATCCAGAATGGTTGCTCATTACAAAGGTTCTAGAAATAGTCCATAAAGTGTGGTTTGTGTTGGAGTAGAGAAAGGTATTCCAACCTTACATTTACTAGCTGTTACATGTCCAAATATGACAAAGAACAGGAGCACTTAATGGTGTGACAATTTTATGTTACTCTTTGTACTAAAAATATACTCACCAAATCTATCTACTTACGGAGTCTGTTCGGTGTCAACCTGCCTAAGCTGCCATTGGCTGGAAGAAGTCAGGAATGTAAATAAAAACGCGAGCGAACAGATGTACCATCCAAACATTAAAAAGAAGAATCAAATTCTGTTTAATTTAGTTCTTGGCATCTTTGTGTTACTTCTGTCAAACTGAATCAAAACCTGTGCTAGAATATGAAGCAAAATCTCTGTGATCATTTCACATGTGATTGAATCCAGATTTAACCTAAGGGCTTTAAAGGTGAAAGATCAATGAAGCACTTTACTCCGCTTTACAATGTTGTGCCAACCCGCATGCCTGCTATCTACAAGATTTTACCTGTTGTCAGCCTTGGGAATTATAAGTAAAACACTTTCAATGAGTTATGGGCGATATTAAAACAAAAAAAAATATTATTTTTTTTAATTGTGTTCATAATGTCAAGATCAAAAGGTAGTTTTTTTTAACAGTAAGTGATCATGATACCTCAAGGTTTTGAACATATAGTCATTAAGTCCACTAGTCTTAGCTATTTTGTGTAGCTTGGCTCAATGCACTAAGCTCATCTACCCCCAGTTGTATCATATGATATGTGGTCACAATATAATGCTTATTTTTGGATGTTTGAAGTAAGATCACTGTTACTATATAAACATATTTGATTAAATCGTGTACCCAATGAGATCTTTTGAGCATCTTCTTTTGGATCGTAACCTACATGGTCCAAGTGGGACATATGTGTTCATATGCCAGCATAGACCTCCATAGAACTGCTGTCTCAATATCCAGCATTTACTGTACTGGATTCTTGTTATGCCTTAAGGTGCCTTGTGTTAAATCCACAGAAAGGTTGCCCCCAAAAAAGAAGAAAGAGACACAAAGCAACCTACACTGACCGACATAACTGTTGCGTGCATTATGTATATGTATATCATACATAATCATAGTCTTTAAAGAAATTCAAATACTGAATAGAACATATTCACATACATTGTCATACAGACACTGATATTATCAGTAAACACCTAACTCTCCCTCTAATGCCATCTTTGGTGGCATTGCATGGTCATAGTGATGAGACAGCACCTCCTTCTATACTGGTTATATACCTCTAAGACCATCTTTGGTATTGTATCCTCATTACCTCTGGGTATTATGTATAAAAGGATGATATTATTTTGGCTCACAAAATATTCTGTTTTTACATATTGTAGTTTTCAATTGAAAAGCGCAGTTGACCAATCTAACAGTGTATTACGCATTTTCATTACGATACAGATATTTAGACTAATAGAAGCATTTTGTCATGAAAACCCCCCAATATATTTTGCTGGAGAATTAACTGTATCCAATCATCACAGTAACATTTTCATTCAACGTTTACCAAAAATTCCATTTTATTCTATGGGTTTTTTTTCTAGGTGACCTGCAATATAAAGGAAGACCTTATACATATTGGAACTTTGGAAAGAAGGAGACATTTGCAATAACAGCAAAGTGAGGTTTACCACCACGTAGGAAAGAAAAATCACTAATAATAGTGTTTGTCTCATAGGCCCCGAGCAGTACTTAATCATATCCGTCTGCACTGTTTTTGACACCAGGCTTCACTGAAACCCATCCATAGCTTTGTTGTTTGGAGTTTTTCTGATTCATACCAGCTTGGATCCCATTGCTACAGCTCCTGACGGTTTCCTGAAGCCGTTCATTGTTATTGTGGCAGAAGGGTTCATTCGAAGTGACCTTCTCTCTTTATCTGGACAGTCTGGGCCTGACATGTTCTGCTGACCTCTAGCACTGCGGATCAAGTGCCAAATGGTACATAGTTGGAGGGTGGATTATGCTAAGTGTCAAAGTCTATGATAATTTAAAAGCTATTGTAACACTTTCCTGTGATGAAATGATTATTGATGTTTCATTTCATGCATAGTGTATGGTTCACCAGATAACCTGTTATTATTCAAATGCTGGAATTTTTCAAACCTATTCCTTTCTCCAAAAACTATTAAAGAAAAATAACAACCTCATATTCCCACACCAACGACTTGTATACAATGGATCAAGACCAGTATTGGCTTACATATCCCAACGCTTCACTGAGAATATTAGGAATTAACCTTTTGCAGTGTGTCACATGAATTTAGAAATTTAAAGATATGCCAACAATTATAGAGGTTTTCTCACCGTTGATTAATATAGAAGGTTACATTGTATAAGTTTTGACTCTCAAAATTAAGAGGGGCGAAGTCTTATCTGCTTTTCATTCTCCAACCTGAGAGTTAAATATATGTGAATACAAGCATGACTATCTTTTGTCATGGGAAATGCCATCGTTTTAAAATATGTTACCATTTTATTTATTATGAATCTGTAGTGTACTGATTACAACATTCAAGTCATAAAATGATTAAAAAAAATAATCTTTCAGTCTTTTTCTTTAGACATGATAATCCTTAGATATCCAGGAAGTGGATTTGCAATTGTGTTCTTAAAGTATAAACAGACATTAGAAAACTATGCTTACACAATCTAGAAGGAACAAAAAACATAGTAAACATTTCAAAATCCTTTCACATATTTAACACTTTTTGTTCATTTTAATTTTGGCATCTTTTCCACGGTCTGGGTAAAATTGTGGTGTGGTTGTGTAAAACACTTTTTTAACCACAAGAAAAGAGCAAGTGACTTGAGTTCTCCTTACATTCTCCCTGACCAATGACTTTACTAATGCAAAGATGCGGTGAGTTTTTGCCCAGATCTGCCAATTTATATGATGTGAATTAATAGCCATGACTGCTGCAGCCGATACCTTCTGATTTAAGTCCTTAGGTTGATCTTGTAATTAGTTGTGGAGGTCAGGAGGCACTGTGTACCTAATAATTAACCAAATCTGTCTTCATCCACTTTAATATTTGGGGTTAGTTTAGCTAACTCTTATACCCAACATGTTAGGGGTTTTCAATAAGGAGGAGTTCTAGCTGGAGTTGTCCCCAGAGGAAAATTGTGAGCCTTTGTGAGTTTAAATAGAAACACATCCTAGTAAAAGAAGGTAAGGTGATCTGGTGCTGCATTCATTGCAATGGGTTACCACGAGGGCCAAACTGAGGTTGTATCAGTACAACAACTTGAACATTTATTATGAGACCCTGATGAAAAATCCTTAAGATTAAGGAAAACATTGCCAGATGTCTATGCACAGTCAATTATTTTTAATCCCATAACATTTAAATGTGAAAGACATGTTTACTGACTTATTGCTGTGGTTTGAAGGCTTGTTAACCTAAATTACTATCTTCAAATGGCTGTAATGAAAACAGAGGGTGTCAAAGCTGATCTTTAGATTAAATTTGTCTACATAAAACATCCATTCTCCTACTGTGTACTCAAAAATAAGCTAGCTTTGCTACAAATTGGCGTATGATTTGAAAGATACATATAAAACATTGTGCTAAACTCAGAACGTATTAAAACAATCGTACGGCATCAAATGGTATTAAAAAGTATGTTTCTGATTAATTCAGAGAGGCCTGTTTTATGCCAGGCATGGAGACATAAAAATTATGCTGTACACCTTCAGAGGTATAGCTTATTTGGACAGTTTGAATTTTATATATATATATATTTTTTAATTTTACCCCCTGAAAATAAGCTACAATTGTCTACATAAATACATCACAGATTGTTTTCACTATATTATATATATATATATATATATATATTTATTCAAGGCAACCTTAGGACATAGTATAATGATCACTAGTTGATCATGGCTACTGTGATCAGAAAAGCAGGGCTATAGCAACCTGCTTGCTGATCACTGTGTGGTCAGCTGCTATTTAGACCAGATGGAGAAGAGAGGGAAACAGAGCTTCTCCATTATCAAAAAAGAAGGAAAAAAAATAGTGAAAAAATACAATACAAACAAAGATAAATAATTATATGGATCCCAAGATCATAAGATTCCAAAGCGACCTCCAGTCAAAATTGTATACAAGTAAATTAATAATATTTTTAAAAAAGTGAAAAAAAATAAAATACATTTTACATGTTTTATATATTATATATATATATATATATTTATATATTATTTTTTAAATTAACAATAAAACTACACAACTAGTCATTGAGGGCATTCTTTCCTGGCCTTCCTATCTTTGCCTGCAACTCATTTACCTGCAGTGTCCCAGCTTCTGGAGGGGAGAAGCTTGAGATGCCTCTAGCCTGATGGCAACTATCACTAGCTATTTTGCTTTCTGGGGCTGGAAATAATATTGCAATCCCTCCTAACATGCCAAAAGCATGTTCTAGGGTACTGAATAATGAATAATTATAAATGAATAATGCACATGATCTGTACACAAAACAGTTCATTTCACAGTTTCCTTAGCTTTTTGTTTCTTGCTCACAGTGAATAATTATTATTTAATGGTAGCAATATTTTTTTTTTAAATATTATATATATATATATATATATATTATTCCACTGCAACTGTTTGGTCCCTATGGCAAATGTTTCTTATGGACATTTATTATATAGTAGATGACTGCAAATTGAAACATACAGTTAATAATAACGAGACTTTGGTATTTCCCCACAGTCATCTTATTTATTTCTTTAGGTTATGTGAAGAATTTGTCTTAACGTTGGGTTTTTCTGCTCACGTTGGTGACGCTGGCAGCAGATCAACTCGAGAAATGTAATATGGCCCTGTGTTTAAGACATATTTACCTTTCATCTAAGAGGAGAGAAAGTACTTTAAAAGGAGAAACTCCTGTGTTTATTCAGTACACTTTTACAGCTGTGCTTTCCAGTGAGGGTTGGCAAGGATGCCAGATTTACCGAAGTGTTGAAAAGAAATGTGAGCTTGACAGAGCATGTGATATAAAGCTAATTCACTCAATTAAACCATTTTGCTGAGGACAGCCTAGGATGACTTTTATTCACTCTGGCTGATGCTGAACTCTGAGCTAAGAGCCACTTATGCAGAGATCTGTTCTGTGTGCCTGCAAGATCATTAGCAGTTTATTCAATCTAACAAAAAAGGCAATTTTAATTCAAACAGGGGGCAATCTAGCACTTTCTTAAATATGCAGGAGGTCCCTTTTTTAGATATGAAATTATCCAAGTTAATGCAGCTTACCAGACAGGTTCAAATGTAAATAAGCCCAGAATTTAGGCAGTCATTAGTATCACTTACTGGTAATAGCATTTTATTGGCAAGTAGGTATCAATTTAAGCCTCTTACTTAGTCCAAGGTGACAATTCCAGACTGTCAAATCTTTTTTTTTTTTTTTTTTTCTTCAGCTCACCGAAGAATGTTTCTTCGGACAAAATATTTAAAAAAGAAAGACTTGAGGGAAAAAGGCTTGAGACAAAATTAGGAGGAATGTTTAAAACAAACACAGCTTTTGCGGTCTGTTTCATTACTTCCCACACTAGGACGTCATCACATGTGAACTGCATCAGGCAAGGATGTAAAGATACATTTGTTGTTCTTGGCTTGGCCTCAGTAGAGTTTAATCCTATCTAGAGTTGCCTGATCCCGCATCCTTATGCACCACATTCTAAACATGCACTCTCAAGCATGTTAACGTCACAGTGGTGAAGAAAGAGGATTCGGCTGTTACAGCGAGCCAGCCTGCCATCAAAATATTCACATTTTGCTTCATGACACAGTGAAAGAATATTCCTGTGACTCAGTCTGTACCAGGGCCAAGTGTACACATGTTCTGTGCAAGCTTCCCACTTAAAAGCCACACAGATTTAAACCAGGAAGGTTTAACTGGGCAGGCTGTAACATTTGATCACTGTAAGATTTCACAGATTCTGCAAGAGGATTAACACATTTCAACCTCTGGTTTTAAACTTTTGCAGACCATTTTTTAGTTAAATAAGATATTCTGGTTATTTGGAGCTAGTGCTGCTTTAGGACACTAGAGGACACTGGCAAAAGGCTTCAAGAATGAGTCATCCCAAACAGAATTTACAGTAGGTATTGATGGAAAACATACATAAATACATTCTGTTGTGTGATTCTCCCCTCTGACTAGTGCACATGGAGGACTTTATAGTCCACTCTCACGGCCACCACATGGAATTTAGGTTAAGAGCACTGCAAGGTGTCAACGTGAAAGCTACAATGGGAGGTCGGTGCTGCAACAGCAGTAAGGGGCGATTAGAAGATCTCTCCAACTGGCCCTTGATCTATAACTTTTCCAAAAGACAGAGAGTGGGGCAGCTATGTGGGACAGTTCACAAAAACAGTGAACTTGGGAGGTATAGGACATAGGGCCTGGCAGCAGAGTGTTTCCAGGGCACATATATTGTAACGTTCATATATTGCTGACAATTCTTGGTTGAATGTCTATAAGTTCATGCACCATAATACATCTCTTCAGAGAGTCCATACTTCCATGTCATGTGTAGCACTTTACATGTGCTACACCCGACATGGAAGTATGGACTCTCTCAAGAGATGTATTATGGAGCATGAACTTATAGACATTCAACCAAGAACCAAATAAAAATTCATATAAATAATTCAAAATCTAATGGGAATTAGCAGAACAGGTATCACCTTCTTACAATTTTAACTTTTTTATGGCTTTTACACTCATGATTACAGAATATTGATGGCATAAGATCTTTAATATGGGCTCTTGTATGGTCAAATGGTTTGTTTTTTGGACAGTTGAAGTCGTGATATGCAATAAAAGTGAAAACAATGCTTCCATATAAGAGCACATAGCCTATGCTCTGATAAACTCTTTATGTCCACCAAATATGCAATACTAAAACATAACTCTATTGAAGGATCTCTCATTTGTACTCCTAATAATTTGATGATACTCCTAGCAGACTTGGCTCAATATTTTGTAATGTGCCATTCATCTGAATGGCACATTACCCCCAGAGCCTTTTTCTGCACAAAATCAGGTACAAATGCCCTTTGATCTACTTAGACAATCCTTGTTGGCACTAAGGGAGACCTTTACTTTGGTTAATAAACATCTCAGTCCTATAGCTTATTTTTTATTATTTTAGTTGACTACACATTTATGGAGTTCTACATAACTTATTTTAATCAATGGGAAGCTGGCTAATATGATATCAAACAGGAACTAGCAGCCCATAAGGGGATGACATATATATAGAAGTCCAGGTGGCCACTTTTCCCCAAAAGGTAAGACATTGTAGTCTATCTAGTCATGTTCAACCTGCTATAAGTAACCAACTTTTATAATATTCAGACAATACTTGGCAACAGAGAATACAGTGAATAATTATCAAGCAATGGTTGAGAACTCACAGTTTTACTAGTAGCTATCCCTAAACCACACACAGTTAGCAGCAAGTTCAGTAAATCTAATAGTTTTAATTATTATTTTCTATGTTTTAATTTTACATACCCTTTCAGTATATGTATTGTAAGAAGTGATACAATGTTGGTGATAAATAAATAAAAGATACTACTACTACTACTAATAATAATAATAATAATAATGTTTTGCCCCAGTTGGATAATACAAAATGTCATGCCAGAATATATATTTTGTAGATAGATATTGCCCAGTTTTGTTTGTACTTCTAGGACAAGATGAACCAGTGTTTGCTATAGCATTCCCTAATGTATTATAATCCATTATTTCTAAACCACACACAGGTAAGGTGACATAACAGACAAAGGAAATAAAAGTGTGGGTTAAAAAATGATGGGTGAATTTTCTTTCTTGTTCTGGCTTCAGTTTGAATGAAATCTATTCAGGTGTTTTAAATCCTATCCTAATTTCTTGTGGCCATTAAAAGGTACATTTTTAAGCACAACCTCTATCAGAATATGGTATTACATGACACCGTAACCTTTTTCCTTCTAGAAAACCACCCTTTATGAATAAAACATAGGTGACCTTTAAAAACTTTGCAGTTGTACCAGGTGATTGCATATTAACAAGCTTTTTGAAGAAGTAGGACAGGAACACTGCATTTCAGTTAAATTCAGATAATAGAACTATTGGAATAATGTATTATTCCAGACAATAAGTAGAGTGTAACAAGCACTACGACATTAGTCATCTCCAATCTGGTGCATATAATTTTATTGAAAATGTGCTCTCCACTTATTTATTTAAATTATTATTATTTTTGCCCCAGGATGGACAATAGCTTCAATTATTGCCTAACATTACATTGGGTTTACTCTCTTAAAAGGACACTCCAGTGTCCTAGGTAGCCTTCTATTTAAGTGTTTTAAAAATGACTCCTACAATTTGTGACTCCGATTGGCTGCTTGAAGGAGCCAATCAGTGGCAGGAAGGCCCTCCAATTGAAATCAATGGGACCACAAATGTCCATGGGAATGTCATTAGATCCCCTCTTCTATAACACTTGATGAGCCAGCACTGGACCTGACTGGCATTATGGATATCACATGTCAGGAGATGTGCCTGGCTGGGGCAAAAGTATATATTCAATATACGTAGAAAATTATTGCCGGAGGGTCCCTTTAAGCACAACCATACCATCCTATTTATAGAATCTTTCAATAACTCTGTAGTTATTTTTTTATTTGTATTTATTTGCACTGATGTAGTATACAAGGACAATGGAAAACCAATCTTATTATTCTCCAGTATGAATTCAGAGCTAATTACACAAATATTGTGACACATCCACCCAAACATGTGGTTGAAATAATTACAGATATTCAGAGTAAGTTATAAATTATATTATGTTACTATCATTTTTTGTATAATTTGATTGCCATCAAAGTCTGTTGTAGATATTTCAGTTTGCTTCTTATATTTTCAAACCTTAAAACATGAAAGAAAAGAAACAAAAAGGCACTGTACGGTATGCAACTCAGAAAAAAATATTTTTATATTTTCTTTTATGCATGATCACACTTGTTTTAATATTAAATTCACATCTTTTTTGCTCTCACTGTTACTGACTTTTGCTTCAGGCAATGTTGCCCCTTACACTGCATTTCCATTACTTCTGTCTGCTGTATATGCTGGCAAACCACTCACTTCAACTAATAAATATAATAAAAGCAACCATATATGCTAATTATACAACTCCAAACTCTTCCATCTTCAGTACAGCAACAATTTGGCTCTGTACGTTATGTATTTAATTACATCTATCATGATGTCCAACCTCCTTGCCAATTTGGTAACACATTTGACACTGTCCTATTCTAACGTTTAGCTCTACCTACAGACCTGGGAGTTGTATAGATCCCAATTCTCTCCTAAGTTCAAGTATATAATTTACCCCCTCTTATTCTGTTCCTTTGACATTCACATTATTCTTCATATTTGGGTCATGCAAACACCACAAGAGTCTACCTAACCAATTTGTGAGCCGTTTCTTTTTGTGCTTTTTTCCTGTAAAAGAATACCTGCCTATATCTGTTCCAAGATGGCAAACCCTGATTCCCTGCCTTACAATGTCCACTCTTAACTGATGGCACCTTTCATCCTCATGGCATTCTATTTGCTCCATTCACTCCACTATGACTTATGTGAAATGCTGCTGCCAGGTTCACTTCCCTCACAGGCCACACACTTAATCTACTGTTCCGTTTTGTAAAGCCCTCTGCTGGCTTCCTATTGTTTCGATAGTCAAGTGTGCTATCTGTATTCTCACACATAGCCGTCCATCACTCCGTCCATGGCGCCTGTATATTTCTGCGCAAATTACAAAATTCTTCCCTGCACGATTATTATACTTTTCAGCAGCCTTTAAATTCATCCCCAAATCTCCCTTTGAATTTCCCAAGAAGTCCCTAAAAATTGGAAATTATTCTAGCCTGGGTGCCCGAATAATTATAATTTTAATAAAGACAGGAGGCGAGTATTTTGCATATCTTCCTTTACTTCTCACCAATAGCAGCAAAGAAAGAAACATTGACAAAGAAAAAACAACCAATAGGCATACACCACAAGGTATATACACCCTAGCCAGTCCTTCCACTTCCTCTTGCGACCGCTGCGAACCGGAACCTACGAAGAACATCCAAACACCGGCGACGAACACCGGACACAAACTGGAACTCCAACCAGAAGTCAGAAGAAGGCGAAGAACAGCCGACGACCTCCGACAACAAGAAGACCGGATCCATGGCAGGCTCCAAACAGGAACAGGGGAGTCCGCATGGGAAAGAACCTCAACAGCAGGTAACGAAGGATCTCAACCCGGAGGGGTACCACCCGGACAGGGCATCAAGCTGAAAAGCAAAGAGAACATGTAACAGTACCAGATACCAATGATACGGTAAGGGAGAGCACAGGTACACAGAAGCTGTAATATCAGAGGCAGTAATCACCACAAAAGCGCCGAAATGCACTAATGACAATAACAGGAGTAAAAGACACCACAAACGAAAATTACCTCACCATGGATCCCGAAGCTAAACGGGAGGGAAGGGAGGGAAAATACTCGCCTCCTGTCTTTATTAAAATTATAATTATTCGGGCACCCAGGCTAGAATAATTTCCAATTTTAAGGCAAGACAGGAGGCTTCCTATTTTGCAGTTTTAACGCCTGACACCAACGCGGGAACTGCAGAGGATAGCGGACGAAAGTAAAAGGTGCGAAAGGTAGCTGCACGAGACCAGTCCGCCGCCGACAAAATATCGCTCAAGGCCCCCCCAGCCCGAAGAGCGCCCGAGGCCGCCGCACCCCTGACCGAGTGGGCGCCAAAAGAGGTCGCTACACCCGCCAGGGAGAGCAACCAACGAACCCACCTGGCTAAGGTAGGGCTCGAGACCGGCTGAAAAGGCCGAACATACGAGATGAGCAACTGAGAAGAAGAGGGAGACCGAAGGGCCGACGTACGTGCCAGGTAAGCCTGAACGCATCTGGCAACGCAAAGTTTAGGATCGTCGGACAGGTAAGGGTAGGCTACGGAAGAGGACAGAGATTTAGTCCTCCTGTGAATGGAGAAGCGAATACCGTCAGGCGAGAAAGAGATAGCCGAGGCATCGAAAGCCCGAACGTCAGAGACCCTGCGAAAAGACAAAAGACATAAGAGCAAGGTAAGTTTAGCTGACAACTGACGTAAAGACAGGGAATCGTTATCGGGCCAGGCCCGAAGGAAATCCAGGACCAGGGCCACATCCCACAGGGAGTCATACCGAGGGGCCGGAGGCCTGGACAATCGAATGCCCCGTAGCAAACGGCACACCAAAGGAGCCTTACCCACAGGCTCACCCGAAAAACCTACATGGCCAACAGAAACGGCTGACCGAAAAAGGTTAACAGTCCTATAAGACTTACCTTCCTGAAACAAGCCGGCCAGGAAATTAAGAACACCCTCTAAAGGGGCCGAATAGGGATCCATGTGTTGTCCCAAACACCAAGAAGCCCATCGTCCCCAAGCCGCCCGGTAAGACTTCCGGGTGCCCGGAGCCCAAGACTCTCGGAGCAGGGACTGAGTGACCTCCGATAGGCCCTGGACAAGCTGGGGTCCCCCGAGATTGTCCACAGGACCAGAGATAGGCGTACCTCTAGGAGGAGGGGGTGAAACCGCCCCTCCGGGTCCGTCAGAAGAGACGGAAACACCGGAATGGCCAACGGATCCTGAACCGACAGTTCCAGCAGAGCCGGGAACCAGGGCTGCGCATGCCAAAGCGGAGTCACCAGAACCAAGGAGCCTCCTGCACGCCGAAGAAAGTGGACGACCCGAGGAATCAGGGCGAAGGGGGGAAAGGCATAAGCGCCGGACACCGGCCAAACCTGAGTGAAGGCGTCCGTCGCCAGGGCCTCCGGATCTGGAAGCCAGCTGAAGAACTCCCGGAGCTGGCGGTTCGTCCTCGACGCGAAGAGGTCTAGGTGTAGAGGCCCTCGGAGACGCAGGATGTCCTGGAAGACCCCCGGGTGAAGCCTCCAGTCGCTTGCATCTCTCCAATGTCTCGAGAACCAGTCTGCTAACAGGTTCTCCGGACCCGGAAGGTATTCCGCCTGCAAGGTGATGTTGCGAGGGAGACAAAAATCGAAGATGCCTTTCGTCAGATCGGCGAGAAGCTTGGAGCGCGTACCTCCTAGGCGGTTGATGTACCGCACCGCCGAGATGTTGTCCATACGGAGAAGGAGACAGCAATCGGAACGGTCCCTTGCCAAGCTGCGGATAGCGAACGACCCCGCAATCAGCTCCAGACAATTGATATGGAGGGATCGCTCCTCCAGCGACCAGGAGCCTCCCGTTGCCTCGGTGAGGGATGCTGCACCCCAGCCTAGGGAACTGGCGTCGGACTCCAGGATGAAATCGGGCTGGGACCCGAATATGGCCCGGCCGTTCCAGGCCTCCATATGACGAAGCCACCAATTCAACTCCTGACGAGCTTCTTGATCGAGCCGGATCGGCTGATCGTAGGAAGGAAGAGAGCGGAGGTGTCGCGCCTTCAAGCGCTGGAGAGCCCGGTAGTGCAAAGGGGCTGGAAAAATGGCCTGGATGGACGCTGAAAGCAGACCCACCACTCGAGCTAGCATGCGAAGGGAGCAAACCTCCTTCCGCAAAAGGACGCGGATCTCCTTCCGAATAGTCACCATCTTTGACCTCGGGAGACGCAGCATAGCCGCCTTGGAATCTATGATGAACCCCAGGAACTGAATCCGCTGACGAGGAACCAACTCGGACTTGAGCGTGTTGACGATGAAGCCCAACTGATGTAGCGACCGGACCACAAAATCCGTCTGTCCCTGGAGGAGAGTCCGACACCTGGAGAAAAGAAGAATGTCGTCGAGGTAAACAATACACGTAATCCCCCGAGAGCGGAAGAAAGCCATCACCGGCTTGAGGAGCTTCGTGAAGCACCAGGGGGCCGAACTGAGGCCGAACGGAAGAGAGCGGAATTGCCAAAGTTGATCGCCCCAGAGAAACTGAAGGAACTGCCTGTGATCCGGGTGGATAGGGACCGAGAGATAGGCGTCCTTGAGGTCCAACCTCGTGAACCAATCCCCTTCGGACATAAGGTCCCGTAAGAGATGAATACCCTCCATTTTGAAGTGACGGTAAGCCACGAATGCGTTGAGGGACCGGAGATTTATTACGGGGCGAAATTCTCCGGAGCGTTTCCGGACTAAGAACACAGAGCTGAGGAACGAGACGGGACCCCTGGACCGTTCGATAGCTCCCTTGGCCAGTAGAGACCGGAGCTCTGACTCTAAGAGATATTGGTCTGACGCGGATCTGACCGCCGGAGGAGGTTTGCTTACCTGGAACGGGGGAGACACGAAGTCTATCAGATACCCGCGAACCGTTTGGAGGATCCAAGGGTCTGACGTAATCCGCACCCAGTTGCGGAAAAAACGGGAGATCCTGCCAGCGACCTGTGGATGGGAAGAGAGACAGGAAACATCTGTACTCACCGAACCCTGAGCGTCCTCTGGGGAAGCCGGTAGAAGCTCTGCCTCTGCTGCCTCCACGTTGTGGAAAGGGTCGCTGCTGGAAAGCCCCACGGTAGGACGGTTGAGGCTGCTGGGGGTATCTGGAGCCTTGGAAAGAGTAACGGCTGGCGACCCGGCCCCGCGGTCGTCCAGCCCTGGAGGAAAAACGAGGGGCTGGCTGGAAAACCTTCCTCATGGAGAGCTTCGCTTTATTCCACGAAGACAGGAGGGAAACATGACGATTGAGCTCTTTGACAAAGGCGTCGCCAAAGAGCATTCCGTTGGCGGCTGCCCCCAAATCTTTGGAGCCCAGTTCTGCCAGCCGAGGATCCATACGGAGCAGGACCGCCTTACGCCGTTCTGTGGCAACGGCGACATTGGCGTTTCCCAGAAGGCAGACAGTCCGGAGAGCCCATTCCCGGACAAGCTTGGGATCGAGGGGAGAGGCCTGGAGATAAGCCTTGTCTGCTAAAGACAAAATTTGGGTAATGGGGCCAACAAGATCCAGGATCTTATCCTGGGCGGATTTAAGACCCTGTTCCAAGCCCTTTCTAGGGTAGCGCGAGGCGGACAAAAGGGCGACCACATTAGGGTCAAGCTCAGGAGTGAGCGCCACCTTGTCGGGAATGCAGGGACGGGGACATTCAGTCCGTAGCTTATTGTGCACCTCCTTAGATAACGGTTTGCGCAGCCATTTGTGAATATATAGCGCAATGTGCTCAGGAGGAGCCCATTCCGTGGCTCTGGGATGGCGCATTGTGGTGGGGTCGAATAGGGCAGAACCGGAGGGGTCTACGACCGGTAGGTCCGTAGATGTAGAGGCAGAGTGGGGGGTAACCGAGGGGCCTCCGGAATGATGGGGTTCATTAAGAAGGGGTTCCTCCACCAAACACTCACGTACGTATCGTGAGTCTAGAGTCCTGGACGAGGCCAGGTTAAGTGACGCCTCAGAATTATCAGAACCCTCTGCCTGCCATTCGTCTAAAATGGAGAGGGGTAGTTGGAGGGAATCCTCATCCCCAGCAGCATGGTGCACGGAGAGCAGGGAAGGGGCAGGAATTTTCGGGCGTTTGGCAGGAGCCTTGCCCTTGCCCGCTGAGGCACTGTTGCCCTTCCAGGGGCGTTTAGAAGATCTAGTCTCCTCCTCGGACTTGTCAGACCCAGAGTCTGAGATGACATTAGAAGGAGCCACCGGGCCTGGAGGTGGAGGAGGGGCTGACTGGGGTATAGATGCCGACATTTTAGAAATGAATGACTCCACAGAGGAGGAGAATTTGGAATCTAGCCATGCCATGAAGGCGTCTTGGCTCGGGGCATTATCCTGGGACATGATAGGATCACAGGGGCTCAGCCTGATGTATATAAGGATATGAGACAGGGACTCAGCCTGCCGAAAGCCAATGTGATAATGGCCCTCATTATATATGCGCAAAACAGGGGCTCAGCCTGTATAGTGTGACAGGGGCTCAGCCTGTCTGAAGCCAGAAGCAATAGAGGCTCCAACAATAAACTCTGAGGCACACAGAGAATAAAATTCAGGGGCTCTGAAATAGAGAAACCTGCAATAAAAAACAGATGAATAGAAATGACAAACGAGTAGAAAATATAAACAGACTGAAAATAAATCATAAATGGCGACCAAATCATGAAAATACCCGAGATCCGGACGCCACCAAAAACATGGCCGCCGAAAACGGCATCAAGGAGTCAAAAAAGGAAACCAAGATGGCCGCCCCCACAGAAAAACCGCGAAATATCAAAAATGGCGGCGAAATCTCGCGAGGCGAGATCTCCCCGTCAAACCAACATGGTGTGAGGGAAAAGAGCACCAGAAAAGCCCGCGAAAACGGCGAAAACCGCCGGTAGCGGCTCCACCAGCACAGCGAAACGGCGGCAGACAGAAACGCCGACAGCAGAGTGAAAAACCAGAAAGTGTGGTACTGATCCTGGGGGGGGGGGGGGCGGTGCTAGTGGAGAAAACAAAAAGCCCTCAGGAGAGGACTAAAATGACAAGGAATAAAGCCTAGGGAATCATTCCATAAAAGGCAAGAAACATACAGAAGACACAGTAATGGATAATATATCAAATATTATTAAAACAGAAATCTGTAATAAACGAATCTGACCTGTCACTATCGGTGAGCAGCAAAGAAAGAGGAAGTGGAAGGACTGGCTAGGGTGTATATACCTTGTGGTGTATGCCTATTGGTTGTTTTTTCTTTGTCAATGTTTCTTTCTTTGCTGCTATTGGTGAGAAGTAAAGGAAGATATGCAAAATAGGAAGCCTCCTGTCTTGCCTTAAAATTACTTTTCCCCAATGATACCTGCAATAAATGCACATTCCTTCCTTTATCACCCATCAAAGACCCCCAAATACACAGATGTACATTCATTTCAAGGCTTGGGTTGATGCAAGGATCATATATTGGAATATTTATTTAAGAGAATTAGTTATTGGAAGTATTGGTCAATAGAAAGAATTATGTGAAAGAAGCACTATTTCCCCAAACCGCCCAAGATTCTGTTTATTTTAGTTGGCACAAGGGTTAACCTAAGAAAGAAAAAGTTAATGTGTTGCACCAGACAATTAAGGTTGTTTGAGATACTTTCCCCTTGGGGAACATTGCTTGCTGCACAAACCGGGTGATGTAGATTGAAAGATGCATTCTTCAATTGGTTTTGTAGCCAATAAACATAGTAACTCAGGTTATCTGGGCTATTAATTGTGTTGGCTATATTACGGGATTATTTATCCTGAGAGGATTTAATTTGTACTTTATTTGATTGTACAATTTTGCTTGTACAAAGTTTATTACCAATAATGAAGCAAACTCAATACAGCTTAAAAACTGCAAATATGCTATCATGTGTATCTTTGCACACAATATACAGTCTCTCGAACTGTGGTAAGTAAATGATTATCATTTATGCTACATTTACCATCTAAGTAAATTATATGTTGCCTATTATAAAAAGGTACGGTATTGGTATGTTAGTTTTTAACATTAGCACCCTGCTTATTATAGAAATATGAACACCATACTTACCATCAGAGCTGATTTTCCTGTTTAGCCAGCCATGCAATGACAGTACAGCTGAACATGAATTGCCTCAACAGGTAAAACCAACAATCGTGCAGCAAAGTGACCCGACACTGAATTTATTGTATCCAGAAAGCAGCCAAGTGATTAGATTATACTGTATTTATGTCTTATTTTTCTGCTAAGGATGTTTCCTGCCAAATTTAAAGTGGGCTTTTGGTAATCATAGCCAAGGCCAGATTAAGGAGCTTTGGGCCTGGAGCAATTATACAGGAAGGGCCCCTTCTCCGAATTTCCTGCCTCTTCTCTTTCTTCACTCTTCCTTTCTGCCTCTTGCGGTCATATACACACACACACACACACTCACAGTACTTACCGCATTTTACGCCTCCTGTAATTTCATTGTGGCCTGTAGCTCCCGCACTGTGCTGCGCACCCAGAAATGAGGATGATTGGGAGCTGATCAGGTCACTGTTTATGTGACCGATGAGATGTATGGAGCGGTCATAACGCCGGGGCAATGGAGAAATTGTCACAGGGCCCCCAGAACACTGTGCTCCATCCAGCCCTGCTTGAAGTAGCTATATAGTAAAATTGCACTGGGAGATCACCAGCATGTATAACCATGCTCATAATCTCTCTCAGTGTACAAATGGGCAAGTGACACACACTGCTAACTACTCTTAAATATACACATTTAAAGACTTAAATCACTTTCTAGACAATTACTAGAAGAATATTCCATCAACTACTTTGCTCCACTGTGGATAAAGTAACATAATTACATCAGAGAAGGTAGTGGAAACGAGTGGATAGACACGATCAGTAGAAGACACCATCTTCTTCTTAAAAACCACCAAATAGCCGATGGTCTCCCGGGAACAGGAAGCTGCTCCCTTTGCCACATATTATCATCTTATACACACAAATATAATGAGCATGACATATTATGCAATGTAATATTATATTTTACAAATATATAACATTTAACTTTTGTGATTGGATGCAATGTTCTGTAAATTAATATAATCAGTGATTTCCTGCATGTGCTGGGGGGGGGGGTGAACATTCTAATGGTATACATAATGTATTCTGTATAAGGTTTTCCTCTATGATATAGTAAATACTGTGCATCTACGCTGATATTAAATGAGATTTTTCAACTTCTAGTGGTACTAGAGACGGAAAAAGAAAAAAAAAATCCAAAATTATGGCAATAAACTTCATTCATTTGTATGTTTTATTGAACAATATCACTTACAATTGCCTCAAGGTGGCTTTGATGCTGCTTTAACCTTCTGTTGTGCCAGTTAACTCCTCCGAGAATAAGATATATGTCCTAGTACTGGAAAGACAAAATCACTTACATTTGTCATTTAAACATTTCGGGCTCCCGGGATTGTCTGAAGGTGTGCACTCTACTTGAGACACGTGGAGGAGCCAGTCTAGTGTGGTGTGTGAGTTCCCTTTTGTTTCCACTCAAGCAGACACGATACTACTTCTTCCTTTAAACAAAGAGTGTTGAGCGCATTACAACAGGCTAACCTGATAGGTGTCTCTAAAGTGTCATTAAGGTGTTTAGGTATATCTGCCTTCCTGCTACTAGTACTGGATGAGAACACAACACAATCAATTTCAGTTGAGAGCCCTAATTTATCACCTTGCCATTTTTTATTGCAAGATTCGGAATATCTGCCTGCCACCACTCTTTCTAGTTATTCACATCTCTCAATTTCCAACCTGGATATGTATTATCTTCTTCATATACAGACATGCTTTTATTCTTTACTCTTAGATTTTTACTACACTTCGTATGCAATTGTTTTCTGTATGTATAATTATTTCAAACCTGTACCTGGTTAAAATTCAAGGTAATATATTCTTCCAGCATAGAAAAATTGTATAGTATTAATTTGAAATATTGTTTTGACAAAAACACATCTTTTAGGTTCAAGAATAATCAAGTCAGATTTTACATTAATAAGAAAACTATTTTTGAATGCCTTAATCTACATTTGTTCTAAAAATAAAATTTGGGATTAAGTGTGATGGTAAATAGTAAATTGTTTCACAAGGTGGAATTTATATTAAACAATTCCCATATATAGACCCTGCCACAAAATATTTTCTTCTGAAGTATCAGACTTTGCATTTGGATTTGTATGAATTTTAATTGCAAATAAATTTGCCAATTTTGTTAATTCGTACAAATGTCCAAAAACAAAAAGTAACCTAACAAAATTTTTTTAATAAAATGCTCTGTTTACTATCACTAGCTCTGTTTCTTCTCTTGCCCCTTCTTCTTCTGTTTTTTTTCTTCAGCAGCTTCTTCCTGGTATCAGCTCTGTTAACCAGGACTCCTGGAGCACTTTTGCAAAATGGCGGCACCTCCGCATATACCTTCTCACTTAATTGGAGAAACCCGGGAGAGGCTGTCCCTTAATGGTGTGCGCCGTGGCTCTGCCTTTTTGGAGAAACATTCCAAGAGGCCAAAATATTGCAGGCGGATTTGTGAAGAAAGAGTATTTCTGCAACTCTCTTTCAACGCGAGTCTGCCTGCATTATTCTGGCTTCTTGGAGTACTTCCACAAAATGGTGTGAATGAATACAAGTGTGAGAGAGAGTGAATTGGAATGTTAGAGAGAGTGTGATAGAGTGTGAGTGAGTGACAAGGAAACATTTGTTGAAATCATTTGTGGTCCATTTGCACAAGTCTAATGAAACAAATGCATTCCTATATACTTTAGTTATCTTTTCATCTGTTTTCCATTTTTGTATGGATTCTTGATACTAATAAAAAGAGCATATACGTTTGAAAGGTAGCAAGGGTTAATCCATGGCTGTCGACTCCAGCTTTAAACCAGTGGCGCAGTATTTTTTCCCTACAAATGTGTATAAAAATGGTAGCATCATTTGTCACAATGAGATGGCATCAGTAAATGCCATGATCTAGCATTGGGCAGTAGCATAATTTCTCTCAATAAACCCATCATGCAGTAACAGTGGAAAATCTCCTAAACTACTAATCTGACTATTTTTGACAAGGCCAACTCTCAGGCATAAATTATCAGCATTGTCCCCTCCTGTCCTTCCCCTCCCTTTGACCCCTCAACCCCCTGAACTCATTTTCCTTCCCTACATTTAATACATTGTCTCCTATCGAAGATGGGGTTTATACTGTTCTTCATTCATCTTGTTCAACCATGTCTCCTTGATCCAATCCCTGCTCACCTTATCCAGTCTCTCTCATTGGTCCCTACAATAGATCATATCTTTAACATCTCACTCTCTATTAGATCTGTCTCATCTTCCTTCAAGTATGCTATCAAAACTCCTATCTTGAAAAAGCTCTCCCTGGACCCGACCAATCTGTCCAACTACCTTCCTATCTCTCTATCTCTTTCCTCCCAGCTTCCCATACCCAACTCCGTTTCTTGATTCTAACCATCTTCAATCATGAATTCCGTTCATAAAGAACCGCCCTTTACTCACTGCTAAATCCAAGGGCTTCTACTCTATGCTAATCCTACTTGCCCTTTCTACTGCTTTTAATACCATGGACCACCCTCTTTTGCTTTAAACTCTCCGTGATCTTAGTCTTCTTGACACTGCTCTATCCTGGCTCGCATCCTACCTTTCTGATCATTCCGTCAGCATCTCTGTTTCCAGTAACACCTCCCCTATCAGTTGGAGTACCCCAAGGCTCAGTTCTAGGACACCTTCTGTTCTCTCTTTACACTACCTCACTTGGTAAACTAATCTCATCCTTTGGCTTCCATTACCACCTATATGCTGATGATACCCAGATCTACCTATCCTCTCCTGATCTCTCTCTCCCTCTGTCTTAGACCATGCAACTAACTGCCTTGCTTCTGTCTCTAAATTGATGTCTGCACATTTCCTAAAACTTAATCTCTCAAAAACTGAACCTCACATATTCCCTGCCTCTAATGCTAACATTCCCTCATCAATTTCCCTAATGTCTCCATTCAAAGCTCTTCATAGCAGTTCCCCTACTTACATCTCCTCACTCATTTCTAAATACACTCCTAACCGGCCTCTCCATTCATCTGATGACCTCCATCTGTCCTCTCCTCTGATTTCTAGGTCTCATGCATGTGTACAAGACTTCTCAAAGGCTACCCCTATCCTCTGGAATGCCCTCCCACTGCCTATATATATTTGAAGTAAATTTTGGAAAATACCGCTATACAATGCTTAACAATATAGGACAAGTATAATTTACAGGACAGGCTCTAAGCAAAATGTAACTGATGATAATTGGTTAATAAAACATTATGTGGGACATACCATATATCTATATTCTAATGTTTAAATTGTAGTGGTAGGGAGAGATAAATTGAGGGAGTAAAGTGATTCCCTTGGCTTTAGGATTAACTCCTTCCGCAGAATTAAAATATACCATTTATCATTTCGAGTAAGCTTTGATTATTATATCATTTGAATACCAAAAAGTACAGAATTTTATAGTGGTTGTAGTTAATCATGGTAAGTATTCTTTTTTTTAAAAGATATCGGTACACCAAATAAAAATGATAGCTTTCTCTGAGGATAATAGCAATGACGCTTAAATACAGCTGCAGAGTGAATTTCTTTATTACAATCAGTATACCATGTCTCAGAAGACCTTAACCATTGAAAACATACAGCATATATGTATGTATGTTTGTTATAAATATATTGGTATATATTTACCATTTTGTATTCATACCTGGGAGTGAAGCTCTGCCTCTGTTTCCCTGCTCCCACCAAGTTCACTCCCACTAAAGAATGTCTAGGGCTAACCCTGCCCCAACTAGCTGTCCCTGGGAAGATCTTGAATATGGATGCACTTGATATGGTGTCACCCACAAACTGCGCAAAGGTTTTTGGATATTACTAGACAGTCTATAAATAAATGCTTCAGGGCATGACACCCTATGGACAAAATGTCTCAGACCATATGGAGTGGGGCTGAACAAGAATAAAGTTTTGATCACGCCTATTATTTATTATTGAAAGAGGGGCATGGTTTAGAACGGACCTATTTGAATATTTGATTGGCGTAAGGCACTTGCCTATCTATATATACCAAGCTCTCAAATTGGTGAGTTGCTAAATTGTGTAACTTTTGAGCATGATTGTGCAAGGCTCACTTTATGGAAGCCTCACATTTACACTAAAGGCAAGTCTCAGTTCATGTGGCATGAGTACTGCTCATCGGTCGGAGAGTGATTAGCAGCCTCAGAAATGCTGAAAATAAATAAATAAATATAGATTGCTGCCTAAAGCCACCAATCAATGCATGGAGCAGGCAGACTACAATGGCCGCCTGCTACCATTCCATCAACAATACAAAAAGTGTCCCGACAGACTGCTAGCTAATGTATAGTTGATCTATAGTTTGCACATGTTGTTATAGTAAGAGCTAGTAAAAAACACACATTAACCCATACTGGTCCAGAGAATGCCCTGCTCTTGCAAGCTTACAAACTAGTCAGTGGTTGAGGGGGGAATTGAGTCAGTAGGAGGGCTGCTAAGAGGAGGATGAATTGATTGAAGCAAGGATGACAAAGTTAGAAGTTTTTTTCTTGCAGGTGGCTTGATTAGTATTACCGTATTTGCCCGAATATAGGCCACACTTTTTTCCCCCCACTTTAAGTCTTTAAAGTGGGGGTGCGGCCTATATTCGGGGTCTAGCGCAATTCGTATCGCCCGACGCCCGGGACATGCAGTTCCGGGCGCCGGGCAGGCAGCAGGGTTAGGATACAGATCCCCCGCAGCCCTGCAGAGGACCTGCATCCTACTCTCCGATGCGATGAGACAGCCTCCCCTGCTGGCACTTTCCACAGGGGAGTGCCGGCATGGGAGATTGTCTAAGCGCATCGCACAGACGTTCACCGCAAGACACCGGGAGAATGCTTTGATAAGTCTAGGGGTGGGGGGGCACATCTTGGCAGCATGTTTCGGGGGGCCACAGAGTGGCAGCATGTCTCGGGGGAGGGCAGAGTGGCAGAAACATTTTTTCTTTAGAAAAGCACCTAACTTTTAGGGTGTGGCCTATATTCGGGTGCGGCCTATAATCGAGCCAATATGGTACTTTATAATCTATAGATTTAATATTTTATAAGCGCTTGTTTAGAGAAATATTCTTTTTACTGTTTTACATTTGTACTATTGCATATTTAGTTGGGGGAGTTTTTATATGCACTTTTAAGAGCTTCTCACCATAGCAGCTTGTTAACTATTATTGGTTATCTCATATCTGTTATTTTAAGCGCAGCCTTTTTTGACCTCTTTTTGATCTTTATATGGCTTGATTAGTATGCAAGTTTAGAATGACAGCAGGAAAGGTTATATGCTTCTCAGAAAAAGGTAGGTTTCTAGAGGACTTTTTAAATTAGCATAAAAGGGAGAAAGCTTCACAAAACTGGGTATGGAATTCCAGAGAAGTATTACAGCACATGTGAAATTCTGAACAACTGAGAAGACGAAATAAAGGTTGGGGAGAAATGCAAGTCATGGGAGGGGTGAAAATAGAGCTCAGGGGTCTGTTTGGATGTGAGGGTAGAGATTTGAGGGGGGTGCAGAGATGTTAAGGCGCTATAGATGAGGGTCAGACATTTGAAATTAATGTTGTTTTTTTCCTGTTGCAAATGTATGATAATTAATCAGAATACCTCCTGTGCATCTGCTCTATTTTCCTTGACCCCCACCCTATCCCCTGTTTTTTGGCTTGTAGGAGATGTGGTCAACTGAATTAACCTCCTGCTTACCAGAGTGCACCTATGGCAATACTCACTTCTAACCAACTTAAGAGCTGGCATGTATGAGATTTCAAACAGGTTAGAAAGTGCTTCTATTGATTTGCATGGAAACACCTTAATGTCAATGTTTTTTTTCTTTTTGCAACGTAGGTTGCCATGGTAGCAAACAGTCATATTGGGCGACCTGATGAGGCCTAAAACAGTTGGCTTTTGCTCTGGATTCAGGATCATAGAATTAAGCCAAAGTCTGTGTTTATGATTTTGGCTCTGCTTCCGAACTCTGGCTTGCTACACATGTCCTCATATTTAGGAACTCTCCAGTTTCCTTTTTCTGCAGACAGAGGAAGGGTGTTTGGCTTTGCCCGATTGGCACCTACTTTCCTTCTGCTCTCCACCCACAAAAGGCTATCTGGTGCTAGCCTTACATGTGGCTAGCTCAATCTCTACACATAGTTGGTGCTGCCCCTGCCGTTTCAGAAACAGAAGAGTTCCCGGTAGCCTATTCTGAGAATATCCCCTGGATTTATTCACACTTGGTTGTAAGCTTGTTTGAGCAGGGCCCTCCTTGCTTGTTGTTTCTGTCAAATTATTATGTTACACACTACTTGTTATGTCCTGTTTACCAATTGTACAGCACTGTGGAATATGATGGCGCTATAGAAAACAATAAATAATAAAAATTGAATTTGCATCACTGGGGTTATCATTCAGATTATCTCCATTGTACAAAAGATTCCTCACCTTGTAGGTGCCTTTCCAAGGTGCATTTGGAGTTTACATTTCAACCTGTATCTGTTCTTTTCTGATTTAATAAGCTCCTGAACACCAGCATTATTCAAAATCCTGTTTGGAGTTTTAACTCCTTCATCACCTGAGTAAATGCAGGTGTAAAACACCATCTTAATAAGCAGATGAATACAATTTAGATCGAACTTCACATTAATCATAATATTCATGAGTTCATTATAATTTTTCCAGAGCTGCTAGCGGTAGATACTTTATTTCAAGGCAAATTAAATCTGGCATTGCTATATGGCAGCTTGACTTTACTGCATTAAGAAAGTCTGTATCCAGTAGTTAAATCCTTCTCTTTGTTTCATGATGTGAATATGTTTGGTTAGAGAAGCTCTACTGCCTAAGAAGAAGACAATTTTCATAATTGTAACCCACATATTGTGACAGTCTGAATTTTTTTAAATATATTTTTCACAATGGACTTTTTTCCTTCCACTTCTTGCGAAAGAATTAGAAGCAACCAAAATTAACCCTAGTATTTTTTCGACCAATGAAAAACAAACTGGTGTAAAAATAGTATTATTTCTTATAAGAACTCTTTATTTACTTAATTCTTGCCTGGCAAGGTGTATTGTTACATACTAAGAACGCATTGGTTATAAATGAATACCTAAATATAAAAAAAAAATATATAAAAAAAAATGCCAACTTACTAGGAAAACATTTTGTAATTTCCATGTTGTACTTGGGGATATACTTCAGGGACAGTAGTGGAGGGGAGCTATATTTTATTGTGCCTTGATCCTCTTGATGCAGATGTGAAATGTATAAATTGCCATGCAAAATTAGAAATCAGGTTCTGGGGATAAAGATCAGCACTAGCCCTTCTTGGTACACACACAATGCTCTTAGTATGTGTATCAATCCAGCTAAAGGTCAAGATCTGTTGTAGGAAATGCAATTGGCACCAAATTGAAAGCCAGTCTGGGCATGGTTAAATATGTTTATATATATATATATATATATATATATATATAGATATATATATATAGATATAGATATATATATATATATATATATATATATATATATATGTTTAAAAGTCACTATTTAATACTGACAAACCCTATACTCACAGCCAAAAACGTAAGTTATTATAGTCGAAAATATAAGGTCAGAAGGCTAAGTCAGTTCCCTAAGTTAAGTATTTCTATATATGCTTTTAGTGATTCTGTTAGCAGAACTTAAGGACATTGGTAACAATTTAGCCCTGCTCCAATATATAAAGTACTTAATCATTCACGTGGCTGTCAGCACTTGGAGGGTTAAACCCAAGAGCGTCGGCTCTGTTTCATTATTTCTTTGAATCAGTAAACCCCGATCCCTGTCATTGCAGCTCCCAGCATTGCTCTCTGAGTACTTAATTTTCCAGAAAAGCTCTATAGTGATCTTCTTTCTGCAGCCAGGCACGTCAATAAACCAAAGATTATTGTGCTTTGTCAGGTTTTGTTTTGTAACATTATGGGACATTTTCTACTGTTTTGGATGAGTGCATAAACTCTTATTGCTTGACAATTAACAAAGCCAGTAATAGAGAAGCAATGTAATTTACCTTAATACAAGAGATCTTGGTTAAAAAAATTAAACTATTGAACTCTTCTTTTGTAATAAAATGGAAATACTCTTAATTTAGTTTTTTTATAACAAATTCTAATGGGACTGGATTGTGCTATGTATGAATAGTTCTGCATGGGAAGCAGAATTAACTGAAATCAAGAGCATTTTGCTTTAGAAAGGCATTGGAGAATTGTCTCTATAAAATAACGTGTAGGGTTGTTGTGTTAAGTGTTTTTCTTTTTTCATTCTAGTGGGAGAATTTTTGCAAGCCACAATGGCTTTCTTTGCTGTGACCGTTGTCCGAAATAAAACAGAAATCGTATGTCCCAAGAAAAACTCAAGCTTCAGTAATAAAGTATCATTGTGTATCTAGGATAAAAATAATGATGGGGTACTATTATAAAACTTTAAGTCCACTAAAGGCTATGCCCAGTTCCATATTACTTTGGGGAACTACCCAGTTCTTTTACACAGGACAAAAGGGGCCCCTCAACAGCCTCCACAGTCCTGAGGTTGCGGTGTATACACCTGTCCGCAATGTTGCCTCTTAATGCTTTCTCCCTTGAGTCCTACCCACCACCTGCTGTTGAAGATATGACATCATATCCCCGAAAGCAACAGCATGAAGCAGCATTAGAGGAGAGGTCTGTGCCATTAGCTGCACAGACCTCCACGCAGGTACAATTGGGTTGGTGGAATGGTCAAGTAAGTGCCTATGTACAATGACTTTATAATGGTTTAAAGCAACTGGTGGGGGGTCAAAAGGATTGCTTCTCCCGGGCCCCTTTATGTCTAAAGACAGCATGGAACCACATGTTGACCAGTTCACTCAAATATATCTAACACCACCACTTTAGGGGCACTGTTCTGCATACACAAAACATTATTTGAGCTGTGGGGTTCTGCACCATTAACGATTTGGAGAGCATCTAATCTATAGGTCTTCTTCTACTGCTATTCAACCAGTGAGCTCAGGGCCGGACTGGCCGACCGGGATACCGGGAAATTTCCTGGTGGGCTGGGCGGCCGGCAGACCAACATTCATAACAGCCGCATATAGGGGGTATAAGGCATTTCTGGAGGCATAGTGGTATATAGGGGGTTAAAATGCATATCATGGGGCAGAGTGGCATATAGGAAGGTATAAGGCATATCAGGGAGGCAGAGTGGCATATAGGGGGTATAAGGCATTTCCGGGGGCAGAGTGACATAACTGGGGTGTCAGGTTGGCAAATAAAAGGAAATAAAAACAAAAAATTTAACTTTTTCATTTAAAAATGTTTGCAGTAGCAAATGTTTTGATCCCATTATGTCTAATGTATTTCATTTATTAGGGCCTTTTAACACTTTTGCCTTCTGGCATTTTAATACAAATAATGTGATAAAAAGAATGTTTTAGAGTTATTTGTATGGCAAATAGTGTGACTCGGGTGTGTATAAGAGGTGCGTGTGGGTATAAGAGCTCGACCGCGAGGTAAACTATATGGGGCTGCTCTCCAAATGATTCCAGGGCTGCTTTTCATTCCCAGTCTGGCCCTGAGTGAGCTACATTAGGATTTGTCTACACTTTACAGGACAAAAACAGGGGTTTACCCAACATCTAGCTATGGGCGACTACAAATGATATTAGAAGATTGTAGCATGACTACTGTCCTGTAATAAGGATAATTATGCACACATGATTGTAATGTTGATTAAAATATATATATCATATCTTACACATTTGTTACACACACGTGCACACAATATATTACACAGGACAATGTGATTAGGTCCTCTCTTGGATGCTCAGGTAATGAGCAGGAATTGATAAAATTCTACTGGTCTCAGCTCTGGAGAGTCTCTGCCCTTACATTCTATAATAAGGCAGTTATTTCCCAGGCTTTTGGTGGTAATGGCCGTTCAGCCCTTGATTTTCAATATAATCTCTCATTCGGAGATGATAATTTAATTACATACATTTAAAAGCGCATAGGCAATTTAAAATAACAGTTTAACAGCACTCCAAGCTTTATTGGATGAGATACAGCAGAGAAATATATTCATTTCACGAGACACAGAATGCAAGATTGCTAAATAATAATAATTTAAGGCTATAAAGAAACCAAATTTCAAGTATTAAAGAAAAATAAAATTGAATATAACTTTTTAACAGGCTGGACTGTGTGTTATGTTAAATTTATCATAATCAGGTGTGTTTGTAATATTTAATTGGAATTTTTTTAGTAAGATTTCACTGCCTAGCAGGCTATACACAGGAATGCACATTTAAGAAAAAAGAAAAATGTTTTAAATAATATTTTTCACGGAACCTTATTTTTGCTGTAAAAAAAAAAAAAGTATTTTTATTGGCTGAACAAGGATCAAATCTAACCATTGTGTATATGGATTAAATATGTGAAATTTTATGTAGTATATGAGTTAACAATTAATATCAGGCACGGCATCTTCAAAATAACAAAAGATAAGGTGAGTTGAGATGAGATAAAAAGACATGTGAGTGATGCGTTATACAGAGCCAACTTGGCCTTTCTTCAAGGAGAAACAAAATGCTTTCAACTCAGCCACAATTTATTGTATAGGGAATAAGCCTTAAATGTAACATAGGAAAATACATTGGTGCTGGGTTGCTGTAAAAAAATCACACAAGATGTCTCTAGCATTATTTATAAAATACTTGTTGATTAGAAAATGTTAATGAAGACCTCCAGCTTTTGAGACTGATGACTTGCAGGACATTGTCATAGCAGTTTAAACAGTGGTTACAGCAGAGTGCTTTAAATTTTATTTTTATATCTGAAATTGACATGGAAGGTGTTTAGCATGAGCCCACTAATGATGGCACAGTCATTTTGTATCAGAATGAGAAGTCTTTCTATGTGTTGTGCATACTACTTGGGGAAAATGTAAACACACTGGGTCTGGGATGAAAAGTGGTCCTGTCACTTTAAGGCCAGCAGCCACTCAGTGACGCACAAGTGGCCACAAGTTATATTTTTATACTCTCACAGCTTGTGTCTACGTGAATATGGCCAACAGTCACACACACACTACAGCACCTGATCATTAGCATTATCAGCCAGCAGCCTACCCAACATTTGGCCAGTGTTGAATTAGCTTTTCCGTGCCTATAACACATTATTCCAATATCTATGTAATATGTGCACGTGTTGTAAGACATGTCTCTACTACTCTACTGAAATCAAGCAGCCTTTTTAGTGAAAAAATACTTTGCTTTACAGATTGCTGTAAAAAGATATTGGGTATAACTACAATATATGACACATCTGAAGATGGGCTTTCTCATCTCCAAGGAGACTTGTGAGAAGAACCTTTTCCCAGTATCTGTGACTAGTACATCACAAGCATCTTATGCAACAGTTCAAGAACAGGTTTCTAATACCCTATACATGTGTTAACGCATAGCCAAGCGTTGTTCCAAAAGTCTCCCTGATAAATAGTTTAACTGGTGACTTTTATGTATAACAACACATTAGAATAGATTGTGATATAAACATGGTCTGTTAAATGCCTACGATGATTTCAGCGAGACATTTTGTAAATTAAAGTGACGCGTTGTCCCAACTCCTAATATATTTTTAGCTAGACTCGGTTAGAAGTTATACTCATCAGTCAAGGTGCTTTTCTTTTGCAATACAACCCCCAACAATGCTTTACAAAGTCTATACCTGAGCCAACTCTGGACCACTGTGGAACTTCTCCAATTCTATGTATGTGGTTATCACACCCTATGTATACCGAAGTATGACAACAATCCCACGCAGTTTGAAGAAATGTATCTTTGAAGCTTCAAAACCAAGAACTGGTTCTGTATTCAGATTTTGCCTTAACACAAGCAGCCCCTGCAGGCATTAAGATAGCCTTTGCAAGGATTTTTCTTCACCTCTCCTTGTAAAATATTCAAAGGATACAGATTTTAGGCAGGGCGGAGGTGGATCTGTAGATTCCCTCCAAAAAAAAAAAATAGTAGAATCAAAGGTACATCAGAGAAAAGTACGCCCGAGGTAACAGTTTCCTTCATTTATTTTTCTTTCATTTTATTTAGGAGCTGATTGCTTCTCCACTCATTCTCCCCGTGTGATTAAGAAAGATGATTAAAATGTATTTCTACCCTTTCACTGACCTGTTATGCTTTGTGAAGTAATTTATTTGCACCGAGAGTATTGAGTAAAGAAATGTCTGGCAAATGTTAAACATACCAATGATAGAAATTCACACATCTTCCCTATTACAGTTTTATGTTTGCGATATTAGACTCTTGTCCCAAATTTCCAAGGTCTGTGTCCTTCATTTGGATCCTATCAGCCAGAGAGGAACGAATACTGGTTATTAAGCTATTATGCTAAGCACATTTCAATGAGGGCTTTTGGTTTTAACAAGTGAGAAAAAATGCTCTCATAAGAACAGCAATTTTCATTAAAGATTCATTATGAAAAAAATTACCTGCAGTTGAAAAGTATGAAAAATCTACTGATTCATTTAGCTAACAATAATCCTCCAGCAATTAGGAAATGAATCTCCAGAAGAAAAAAAAAGTGTTTCTTCTTTGCGGTCAATAGGCCTCATGTGGATTGAGATTTTGAATAATGTTTTGTTTTGTAGCAGGTGGAGGATCAGTTGTACTAGGGTCCAGCATGGCCTGAGAAGACCTTGTAGTATGTGATACGTGATGGAACCATGCTACGAAGGTCTTGTCTCACTTCAAAAAGTGGATTTTGCTCTTTGCCGTTATTCTATTTTTTTTAGGAAATGTAGACAATATATTATGGAAGAACCTAGTTAAACTGTTACAGACTACATCTTCCATCAGTCATATGAGTTGCGAAGAAACTAAGCGTGCCGATAACCGCCTATCCTTGGCCCCAACCACTCTCCTATGTTTCAGCAAAGAAGATAGGAGCAAATCCAGTGAGTTGCTCTCTTCATTGAATGAAGGGCATTAGCGAGGTAAACAGTGAAAACAAGTGCCTTGGTGTCCCATTAAGCATTATAACACAACATATTAAATTATTTTGTGAATCTTAAAGGATTAATGCATGAATCACATTATGATATCAAAAGGGGTTAAAGTGCGTTTGCATAATTCAACAGGGTATTATATATTCCCCTTTGCTTTTCATTATGTGCACCGTTAATTTGTTTACTTTATATTAAAAAGGCTGAACTTTTGCTGCTATATTACAAACGGAACCATTTTTTAGATGGAATCTTTAATGTAGGGGTTCATTTTTAGGCCAAAACGTCAAACTAATAATTTCAAAATCTTAACTCAATTACACATTTGAAAGCACAGGCTATGTCTAAGTGTGCTTGATGCGAAAATACTGCCTTAAAAAAGTATTATTATTAAAGTACAAATAATGTTTGTATGATTTAGAAAACCGAGAGAGAAAATACATCACAATGTTGAAAATGTAAAATTTGGTGACCTGATTCTATGTAGTCAGGTCACAGACAATAACAGTCTGCAATCCCCATGATGAAGCAATATTCTTGTGTGATGTAATATGAAGGTTCTTGTTAAATGATACAAATCTAATAAATATAGTCCACAAAACCTCTATCAGCCTGTAATGCCTGCCAAAGAACACAAACTCTCTTTCCTAAAGCGACAAAGGGAGTCTCGAGGACATAATACACATAAGTGATGTGGCCTTAGCAGCTGTCACAGTTAGAGGACTCATAAGGCCAGCCATAGGGTCTCTAGTCCCCTTGGCAAACTATGTCTACACCTCTGGTACTATCCTCCATGAATCATTTGTTTGCCAACATAAGAAGTCATTTCATGGCAATTGTGTCCCCTTAGTGTCCTAGACAACCACATTTGATCACCCATATGGTATGACTGGCCTTCTTGACAAGAACAAGAAAAGGAGGCAAGATGGACTTTTTGAAGAGATACCAGACCAGCATCTGCTTCACCAAGGGAAATCAAAATATAGACTTCTAGCTGTCATTAAACAACAGCTACCTTCAAAAAGTCCATCTTAGATAAGGCCATATTTGCCAATATTTAATAACAGCTTTACCTACTTTACATCACCTTAGATGGCAAAATGTGCTTGTTTTGTGAATCAAATATTATGAGAAAAAACATAACCATACCTGGGAACTTTCCAGGGTAGGCTACCTGGGGCTGTCGCTCCTCTGGGGGTGTGGCTTGGGAAAGGATTAAGGCTATATATGCATGGATGAGCACAGATGCGGGGCTAGCCCCAGAAAGACATTAGTATGAGGCAAGTGGGTGTGAGTAGGTGGATTAGTGGATGGGGAGTGGGCTTGGCCAAACACCGCTCCTCCAGCCTTAGAAAGAAGAAACTGACCCAAGAAAGAAGGGTTTTATCTTGAGACTCTGGGTCAAACTCGTAGGTATGCCCACAACAGCATGGCTAGCAGATATGAAATTTATCCCACCACAGCTACAATACCACAGACTAACACCACCTCTTATTATGATTTTATAGCAGAGCCCAAAGTAGTTTAACACAGATCTTCTGGTGGTACAGAACTATTCTAAAAGGAAGATCTTTTCATGCCATGCTGGCCTCCTAAACAATAGCCCCCATAACCAACTACGTCTCGTGATTGTGGGTAAATGGAAGAGTTTCATGGTAGCTGTTGTTTAATAACAGCTAGAAGTCTATATTTGATTTCCCTTGGTGAAGCATATGCTGGGAGGCGATTCAACTTTTAGTCTTTAAAAGGCCCTCAGCTGTTCTATGTAGGTTAAAGGGACAAGATGGAAAACCTGATATATGATATCATAACAATAATAAAGATGTGTTATTGCGTTTTCATCTTTTCGTTGAAAAGCAACATACATGTATTGAGTGCACTTCAACAAACTTTACTCCCATCTAAAACTACCTGTGATCTAGATCTCTCTCCAATAATAATGCTCCCTTCAAAGCCTTGAATCGGCCTCAGGCTGACTAATACAGTTACTTAAATCAAGCCACTGCCCAGTGAAGCCCCCACAGGAGGCCTTCATCTCTGCAGATATATCCTCAGGGGCACAACTGCTTCTCCTTTTCAATTCTCTTTGTCAATTGTATCATACAACTGTGTTTGTTTTGCGTTCTCATACATGTAAACATCATCTCTGGTCTTTGTTGTTCAAAGATAGGAAACAAATTCGGGATAAGCAGAAATCAGGCAGCGCTAAAAAAGATGTTCTCTCTTGTGCAGATTTGATTACCTATTATATACTAATTTGCCAATAAGTCAGTTTGATTTTTGCTACATGGAATTTAATTTTCATTAAACCGAACTTCTATTTCAGAGCTTTCCATGTGGAGCTCCCAAAAGTTACAGGAATACACTTGAATGCTTAATTATAGGATTATGGAATCCACTTCTAAAGATGACACCTGTTCCGGAACATGCATACATAGTTCCGTATTCCAGAATCATGATCAGAAAGATTCTGCTATGGTGATGCCAAGATGAATGCCAATGCAATGTGTAATACATAGGTCACAGTGTCATTTCTATATCATCCAGTACTGAGCTGGAGAGTTTAGATTGATCCAGCAGATGATAAATGATGCATGTGCTGCTCCACGCGTTGAGCTGAAAGCTAGTTGGGGGAGGCGCTGTCAGGCATTGGCGCACCATGTATTTGCCCAAAGTGTCCCATAGCCATGTCTAAGCATGTGATCATCATATTGGAGATCAAAGGTTTTTATTGTACATCAGTGCTTAGTAATTGATCCTATGATGATGCCAAGGTGAACATCAGTGAAGTATGTATAACCTGTAAAACATAAGGAAAACCCAGACTTTTTAATTTTTGGAACATGAGGCCATGATTTGAAGGTAAAGTAAGAAAGGGTAAAAAAATGGACAATTTGATTGTAAGCTCACAGAAGCAGGACCCTCTTGTCCTTCTGTACCAGTATGTCATGACATGTCTGACGATTTTGTATATTGTTAGTTCTAATGTTATTTATATTTTTGGCCCTGTATTGTAATAGAGCCATGAGATCAGCCGGCGACTTATAAATAAAATGTAATGTAAAATGAAAGTATAATCAGTGCATCAGTGCTCATCAAAATAAAAAATAAAAAAAATGAATTAATCTTTAAAATGCAACATAAAATAATACAAACGTGAAAAGTATAATATTCTGGATGTTTGAAGGGATGGATAAACTTTATAAAATCTTACAATAGCGTTGAATTTGCTAAATGTTCTCCAAGAATAATAGATCAATTATCCATCCCCAGATACCTTCATTTATTTTTTATGGCAAATTTTGATAGCTTAAGAAGGTAAGAGAGGGTTAATATATATATAAAAATACAATTTTTCTACATTTACATGCATATGTATATAACACAGACATATGTATATAACACACACACACACCTATAAATATATACATGTGTGTATATATATATATATATATATATATATATATATATATATATATATATATTACACTTATCTACATAAATATAATTTTACAGAATCATATAAAAGTACCTGTAGAAAAGTGATGATTTTTTAGGGGAGATCAGTGTTCCATTTTATGCACATTAAAACAAAGATCATAGAAATCTCTCTACCAAGTTCTATTAAATGCATACTGTCCACAAATCATCTGTGAGTTGAAGTTTTGGTGGCAGCCGAGAGAAGAGAAGAAAAAAAAAATTAGAAAAATTTCAATTTCAGAAGCATTATTATTTTCATTAATCATTGGAGGCGCTGTCACCTCTGTCCTTACACTTTAGAGGGAGATCTATTAGACGGTCCATTTAGTCTGAGCCATATTACCTCATATGTTTTCCTGGCTGACCAAATAAGACTTAAGAGATAAAACAATTTACTGTTCATTATGATTCGTGTCACTGGAATCAATCTATTAACCTATGTTAACTGGATATGTGCCGATACCCCTCACGCGAGCGTTCTAGCTTTTTAAAAAAAATATATATTTATATTTAGAAAGCAAAAGAATGAACAGAAACCAGTGCCCATAAAAAGCGGCAGACGTATAATTTGCCAAGCGAATACAACTTCATTTTCTAACAGTAACGGCTGCTCCCTCCACATCTTCATGCAGCCTCTGACCTGTGAAGAATTCTAACAAATTGGCTTCTATTGTGAAGCCAAAAGGTGTCATCAATGAAGGAATGGTTCGCTGGTTCTAAAGTGTGATGAGGAATCAGGAGCTGGAATAAATAGCCAAGCTTTATGAAATTAACCCTATACACATCTGAAGAGTCCCAACCCAATCCTCAGCAGGTTCATACCCTCACGGTATGTTAGATGCCCTATCCTTTGTTTTATTATACCAAGGCGTGCGAATACCATATGTTCTCGCTTTCTCGGTTGTAAGGATTGTAGAAAAACTAAAATGGAGTAGCCTGTCACCTACACTGACCTTTTTTACCGTTTGGTGCAAGTTTTGTATTCTTAATTGTTGTTATTTTTCTACATATGAGACTCCTGCTCCAATATTGAGTTGGTGAGCCACCATATATTTATAGGTGCGTCCTACAGCACATGTGATTTAATAGTGATGATAATCACAGTTATTTCCATGCCAGCGCTTTTTAATTCATGTTTTTTCAGCGATATAATCAAATGTGAGATGTAATATGGCTGTGCAGTTCTGTTTCGACAAAATAATTCTAACTTGTTTCTGTATTTTCATGAAACACCAACAGAATGGATATGGTAGATGGATTCAAGTATGGTTATCGAACATAAGGTTTAAATTAAGGAACGCTATTTGTATCACTTATATTCACCTGATATATGGTTACTGGGTTCCAGTATCATTTAAAACCCACTTTGTGTTACCTTGTGTTTTTTTCTCTCCCTGATGCCTGGCAGAGGAACATCAGCTGATCCGACCAGGGTTAAGGGTTAAGGAAGCATCCCATCTCTGTACCAAGAATAGAATCGTGGCAAGGAATATGACTTCATTCACAGGCAATGAAATGACCCCTGCTGAGCCACAGGCCACTCTGTCTCTGCTTGAAGGATCATAAGCATCCTCAGTGAGGAAACAGAATCAATAGGTGGTCTTGATGCACTCTTGCGCAGCAAAATAACTTTTGAGTAAACTGTAGATGAGTTAAAATGGGTCCATTCTGCCCAGTTCAGTCATTCCATGCCTTGCTTCTAATGGTGCATTCACTAATACGTTTTCAGACAATCAGACTGAAAAGCACCGTCCAACCATAAAATAACTAAATGTTTAGACAGCTCCGGAATTACTTTGGAAAATATATACAATTCTCCATTGTGCTTGTGCAGTTCTCATTAAATATCTGTAAAGAGTCATTTCATACAGTGCTAAATTTATCCTATTCTTTACCCCAGTTAAAACGCATATGATTCTCCCAGAATATTGAAAACGTGTAAGCCTGTACTATTGCGATTAGCCAATCCTAAACGGTAGGAGAATAATACATTTAACCCTTTGAGAGTTTGGGTTGATATGGAGAATAATGCATTATTTCCAAATTGCTCAAATCCAAAACATTACATATAAATATACGGGTATATATGTGTGTGTATATACATTGCTGCTTAAAATTAGTTGTGTGTTACTCTGAACTAGGTACTAAAATATTCTATGCAATCCAGAAGTGCGTTTTATACAATAATTAGGTCTAGAAGCATCAGAAGACATTATTGTGTTTTTTTTTTTTTCAAACCATGATATAATCAAGCATATTTTCTTTAAAAAAAAAGAATAATAACCAGAAACATAAATTATTTCTGGCTGCAAGATAATTTTTTTTACCACCTCGCAAGTAAAGTACTGGTAAGATTGCAGCCTTGGTGTTTTCAATTAGACTTTTTCTGAGCTCACCGCGTCATGCAGCTATCACAGGGAACTTAACGATAATTTTTTCTTAAATGCTGAAACCCACTTCATTTTAAATGAACGCAATTTGAAGTTACGTCCTGTGCTGCTAGAGAATTTGGTTCTCTTCTGACCCTTCTAGTACTGGACGGGTCAGTGTTAATTTCTGCGTAAGGCCCTTTATGCTCACAAATCCATTTTTTGGCTCAGCCACGGATCTTTTTCAATATTCCCCACAATGCTCATTACCGTAAAACAGCTTCGCTATAAAGTATCATTGTTTGTTTCTGCAGCGGATTATACAACAGAGCGCATTGCTCCTGAAATATAGCATGGGCAGCGCTAGCTGGGAATCTCGAAAATTGCTTGTGTGCCTACAGGGACGCCGTACACAATCATTAGGCTATAACTGCCTTCATCCATTCCAGAAAAAAGGTAACAGTCGAGCATGGTGGTTGTGTCCCTCCATCAGTAGACTTGTATGAATGATAATCATGTTAAATCAACCGGACACGTGCAACCACGCGGCGCTCTGTCATTTTAAAGGTAATTTGATGTTAAAAATATTAAAATAAGCACAACTAAGGGACATGTTTACAAAACACATTTTATGTGTAAGACACAGAGAGCCGTATGTACTAATATACGGAAGCCAAGAGCAGCCTTTTGGTGTAATAAAATTGCAAGTAAGGGGGGCTGTGTGGATATTCAAGAATAATGAATGGTGGTCTAGGTCTCTAGGATATATATATATATATATATATATTGGAGTTGCGTATATATATATATATATATATATATACGCAACTCGAATATTAATGCACAAAACAGATCCTGGATTAAAAATCTTATGTATAGCTTTAGACCGCACCTCGATAAAACCCACAATTTCAATGAACACACATTTTTAGATTTAACTGTTCAGTTTCCAGTATGGGTCAATTGATTTGATGGCTGTTTTTTCCGTACCAACCACCACCTGGAAGCATGGTAGCTGAACCCACTGATTTCCACGGGCTCTGCATAATGGTAACAACAACACTCTAATACAGAACAGTAAAGGGTTGCAAGACTAAGCTAGGTGAAAGAAAACATAAGCCTAAAAAGCTAGACCATTCTTGTTTTTTTTTCTTGTTTTTTTTTTTTTACAAATGCACAAACTAGACCTTTTTGCTGTACAATTTAACAAAATATTGTTTGTCTATCTGCAAGTTATGGCTCTTTTCACATTTCATGTTACATAAACCCTGATACCTGTTATATGCCCTAGCGCATCTTCTTTGACACAGGCTTAGACATGTGTATGTAGTATATGTCTGTGCATATCCAAGAGGGATGTTTTCTTTCCTATTTTGTTAGCCAGGGTAAAAGAAATACAATTAAATACAAATAGTACATTTTTATCTTCAACTATTTAGGATTAAGTACAATCTAGCCATATGGGCAGATGTTTCTTTTCTTTTTTTTATCAAAAAAGATTTATTTTTTTTGCAAGAATTTTTGACATGGGAAAGAGGGGATATCTCTTTTTTTTTCTTTTTCTTTCTTGTTCCACAATCTCTAGTTTAAGCAAAAGAAAAATTGGATTCATAGCTAATTAACCCCTTAGTGTCCAGGTAGTTCTTACAGCACATAAAAAGGCCAATTACAGGCGTGATGTAATTGTGTGGTATATTTTTATTTATTTAGTGGTAATAGATACTTTTAGTGCTTTGCAGATTACAAAATCAAAATTTACAAAAGTGTACAGTGTATCGTATGAAACTTTATGAATTGGGTATGGATATATTAGGAAATTTCTTAGTGTTGTGTAGTATCTTCATTTATCATTTCGTAAATCATTCCTTCTTGGATTTTTTTAACCCCTTAAGGACAATGGGCGGTCCCAAAACCCATTGAAAACAATGCATTTTGTTAAGGGGTTAAGCAACTTAAAACAGGTTCATCCACCTCTCTACTCGCCTTCCCCAAACAGCTTATAAAACATGCCTTACTACTTACTATCAATAATTATACTTGATTTATATGAAAGCTACGAACAAAGAGATCATCATTTACATTATATAATACAATATTTTAATGTATAATATATTTCATAGAAATCCTGTAGCAATACCATCATTCTATATGTCACAGAAAGTAGCAAGGCACAAAAATGCAGCCCGTTGCTACACCTGCGAATGATGGACGCTTAATACATTGAATTTGTAACAGTTCTAGGTATAAATAACAGAGCTTTGACATTTAGTTCTTGGGATTTTATGAACTCCATTTATTCTAAGTATGTTAGCTGACCGTCTTTGAGTGTTTCTGTCACAGGCTTTTAATTAAACACCTACTCGGTCGTTAAGATTCTGTCCTTGGCCAGCACTGGCAGAGGAACAAGGATGTTACATGGCATTGGCAGATACCTGCTCAAGTTGAATAAGGGAAGGGTACGAACAGCAACCGCCAGCAGCAAGAAGAACATAAACGAATGACATTCCTTCCTTCATCAGCGGTATGCCATTCTTGGTGTAAAAAAAGAGCCAAACAAAAAAATAAATAAAACAGAATCTGATATGATAGAAACCTTCAAATACATAGACACATTCAAAAAGTGCAGGAAGAAAGTGTATTTAACCCCTTAAGGACAATGGGCGGTCCCTTAACCTATTGAAAGCAATGCATTTTTAGTCCGTACATGTACGGGCTTTGTCATTAAGGGGTTAAAAAGAGAGCAAAAATTTGATAAGAGGTCATAGTCCAGAACTACAGGCTCAGAGGTTTAGATGTAAGGTGTGAAATGAAAATGGGAAGAATAGAAGGAAGATTTCCCACGTCTTCTACATGGTAGATCAGGAGAAATGTTCCGTTGCCCAATGGCTAAATCACAGCATGCCGTCACTTCATGAAACAACAAAGCAAGAATGGACAGCTGGACTTGTGTATATTAGACACATGAAAATGGACAAAAACAATTCGGAAACATTTTTAATTTCCTGCCCTTTCAGGGGGAAAAATCAGAGAGCATTCTACATAACTGGCAAGGTCATGCTATTTTCTGTATTATTTTATGAATAACATGTGATCATTTTCATCTGCATTATATGTGCAGTAGGTTATGTGTATCCAGGATATAACACGGAACATAGCTTTATTGCATCAAGATGAAGCCCTATGGGAGTACAATGGGTAGCTCTGTGGGACGGAAAAGTGTGAATGTCTAACTTAAAATAGGACAGTATGGGACATTAAATTACCCAATAGTAAAAATGATTTGGATATTTTACACTATAGTACTGAATATTTATACACAAAGATAATGTTTTATATATACATGAGTGAGTGTATATAAAAACGTTAAACTAAGAGAGGGTGTGAGGCACCCTGCCCACTAGAGCACTGGAACAGAGAATACTAAATATTTCGATGTATGTGAACCATATTCTTTTCTACATATCCTTATTTTAATAACGTTTAATTCACCAAACATATATTTTTAGTAATATTATCATCTATCTAAATTAAATAAGCTGTACATTAAATAAGCTATATACACACCTCAATTGTGACCATTGAAGATAATTATGGGTGTCATTGGAGAAAAGTATTATGCTCTCATTAGGTTTTTTGGACATTTTCCAAGATCTTGACTTAAATTCACAGCTACCTAAATCATACACATCACCTTTTCATATCATTGCAGACTTTTAGCTATTAAATTCAGTCCTTCTAAAATAATTCTGCAGGTCACAGTAAGCAAGAAAGGGGCTCTGAGGCACGCTATATTTTATAAAAAGCATTATGATGCTGATGTCATGCATTGATTTACAAAAAGGCTATTCATTTTTATAGACCTCAGTAGGACTGCAAAAGAGGATCATATACTTCAGATCATCACAAGCCGTGAATGATATAGTGAGGTTTACTATAATGACAATATAAAAAAGGTTTTGAGGAGGTTAAGTATGTCTGTCCAGTATGAGAAAATGCTGATAAATAAAAGGTAAGAATGAAAAAAATAAAGCAAAATGTACAACAATATGGATTTGACTTTTTTTATTGCACAGTATTACTGCAAATGGGTGTTTTGTATTATGCACCATGCATGGATAGACATTGAATTGCAAGCTAAAAAAGTCCAATTACAGCAAATTCTTGTAGTGCAAGAGAAAAAAAAAGATTGTTATTTGGGCAATTTGAAATGTTATTCTTCATCAGTTTCACATGTCATATGGATGTCAGCCACTGGTCTTGGCTTGGTCAGCTTCTGTAGGAACACCCAACTATTTTATGGGATTCATTAAACAGAAGAAGTTGGAGGCCTAATTAGAAGGATGAACACAAATATAGAGAACAGACCTAAGATCAGGGTACCAGGCAAAAACAGACCATACTAAAGGTCACACGAACAAGGAAAGTTACTATAAATTAGTTAACCCCTTGACGACAATTGACATTCCATACACCTCACGGAAATACATTCCATTAACGACAATTGACGTGCCTAGCACGTCATGGGGTTAAACAAGCATAGAAAGCAATCAACACTTGCTTTCTTCATTCAGCCGGTTTTGCATTCAGCAACACCAAAAAGATTTGAGGGGACCTGTATGACCACTCCTAGGAGCAATCGTATTCGAAAGCTATATGCCTTTCAAATATGGCAGCGCCTTGCGGCTAAAAAAGGGCTTAGGAGGAAATCAACAAATGAACTTAAATATACTACACATTTCTCTTCTGTTTTATATGTTCTACATATTACCTGATTAACAAGCATAATCTGAAGATCATTTACATTGTTTTTTTTTTCCTATCTAGATGTGCGCTAATCATTTTCTTCAGTTATGAAACATCTTTCTAAAACTATCTTTTTTACAATGAAGAAATGACACTCTGCTACAATGTAAAGTAGTGAGTGTACAACCTGTATAACAGTGTAAATTTGCTGTCCCCTCAAAATAACTCAACACACAGCCATTAACCCCTTCATGACAAAGCCTGTACATTGTTTTTAATGAGTTTAAGGACAACCCATTTTGAGTACAAAGTGGAAATGTCCAAATTGGGCCCAATTAGCCATTTTCCCTCCCCGGTGTCATGAGAATGGTTAATGTTTCAAGGTCTGAGGTGTGAATGGGGAGCAGGTGTGTTAAATTTTGTGTTATCGTTCTCACACTCTCTCATACTGGTCACTGGACGTTCAACATGGCACCGCATGGCAAAGAACTCTCTGAGGATCTGAAAAAATGAGTTGTTGCTCTCCATAAACATGCCATAGGCTATAAGAAGATTGCCAAGACCCTGAAACTGAGCTGCAGCACTGAGCGGCAGCACTATACTGAGGTTTCACAGGACAGGTTCCACTCAGAACTGGCCTCGCCATAGCCGATCAAAGAAGTTGAGTGCATGTGTTCAGCGTCATAGCCAGGGGTTGTCTTTGGGAATAGACGTATGAGTGATGCCAGCATTGTTGCAGAGTTTGAAGGGGGGGTCAGCCTGTCAGTGCTCAGACCATACACCCCACACTGCATCAAACTGGTCTGCATGGCTGTCGTCCCAGAAGGAAGCCTCTTCTAAAGATGATGCACAAGAAAGCTCGCAAACAGTTTACTGAAGACAAGCAGACTAAGGACATGGATTACTGGAACCATGTCCTGTGGTCCGATGAGACCAAAGATAAACTTATTTGGTTCAGATGGTCCCTTCGGAGACTGGGCTGCAGGGCAGTATTCCAACATGATAACGACCCCAAACACACCTCCAAGACGACCATTGCCTTGCTAAAGAAGCTGAGGGTAAAGGTGATGGAGTGGCCAAGCATGTGTCCACAGCATCTGTGGGGAATCCTCAAATGGAAGGTAGCAGAGTGTCATTTCTTCAGTGTTGTCACATGAAAAGATATAATAATATATTTACAAAAATGTGAATGGTGTACTCACTTTTGTGAGATAGTGTATCATGGTCTTATCACAAGATGCACAATAATAAAAAAAGATACTGAACCATTTTTAGAAACATGTATAAATGTTTGTTTTTCTGATTAAGTTAACGTGTTTTAGAAGTTCACTTTAATCAGTGTCTTGTTTAAAGTGCTTTTCACTTTAATCCTTACTTGTCTGAAGTCATTATTACTTTATGTAAAGATTCTGGTACTTACTATTTTGGAGAGACAAGGATATTGATGGTACTATAAATATGATATACATACAACACTTCAAGAACGCATTGGTTTGGAAACTGTGGAAATCTAAGATAAACAGCCAATATTTTAACTCATAACATCTGCAAGTTATTACAAAAGACATAATAGTAATAATTAATAGGCATAGAACAATGAAATATGTGCAGTGTCTAACACAAGGCGTATTCTCACCAATAATTCAGAATATTAGGATAAACCTAAAATTTCCTTTCTCAAAGAGCAACAGCTGGTTCGTTTTCAGTAGGACCTTTGACTATTCTGAATGAATAATTTAATGAACAGTCAAGTATGGAAGCACATAAAATTTAGGGAAACCAAGATTAAATGTAAAAAGGGAAAATTAAGAAATTAGAGGGACAAATACAGTACAGGATAACTGTGAAGATATGTCCAGTGACAGTTAAAGGAATATTTTAAGACATTTCATAATTTGGAGGAACTGCTGTCAACTTGATTGGAAACTACAGCCAGCTTGCAGTAACTCCTTTGTCCCCTTAGCTCCAACATCTTCCCCAGGCATGAACTAACCCCTCTGTCTTCAAGGTCCTGACACCATTTTTAACAAGGTACTTCTTGCCTTCACTGTTCTACTTCGGCTGTCTACCAAATATTCAAGTATTGAATCAAATAACAATTGGGATCCACAGGGAAGCCTGTCCATGCAAGCTTACAATCCAGAACAAACATCAGTGCTACCTATTTACAAGGTATTTTAGGAAATATTTAAGGAAAAATAAAATGTTATTTATTCTTTCTAAATTTTCTTATCCGCCAAGGGATGCCTCTCTTTTTAAAGCATGATGGAGGGTTAGCTCAAGTGGTAGAGCATGTGAGAGATAGTGGGATTGAGCATTCTCCAAGCACTAGTGGCTGTTTGGAGGATGCTTTCCAAAAAAGCCATGTGTCAGGTATCGTAAGAGAAGAGCAAGTTTATGTAGAGGCTAATACAGTAAGGGAATTTAAAAAAGCATGGGATAGGCATCTTGAATTTAAGAAATGATTAAGACCTGTTTAGCCAAATGATTGTTTTTTTCAATCAAATTCAGTGACATCTATGTCTCTATGTTCCGTTTTCTTTAGGAACTGCATTAAAAATGTTTTGTTCTGCATTTACATCATGGCTGCTTGACTACAAACTAATTAGATAAGCATTTAGGTACTTTTGTAAAAAAAAAAAAAAAATGGTATATACACAGTGAGTATGAGAAAAAAATAAATACACCAGAACAGAGTACAGTATCTGAAAAAAACAGAAATTATATTAACTAATGGAGCAAAAGGTCTGCTTATGCAATGATCTGAGTAGTGTGACAAAAGTTTGTTTTTCCTTGGTGCCTTGTCCTGGGATCATGGTTTTACACACAGTCTTTCAAGTTCCAGAAACACCCCACATGCTGGATAAAGTAATAAGGGCTTTGATTTATTGTTGCTCCAAAATTCTACAAATTACAGCAGTGTATAAACAAAACTTTTGCTCCACTAAGGAACTAACTAGACAATATTAAGTTCTGCGTGGGTTGGATGACTTGTCCATGTCCCAACAGGTTTTGACCTCAGCTTGTTCCAGTTCATCATGCCTGCTCCTGCCCTTCACCTCAGCTCGGCTTGTTCCTTTATCCTGCCTGTTCCTGCCCTTGACCTCGGCCTAGTCTCTGACTACGCTGCCTGTTTTGGTGTCTGCCTATTCTGTATCATGTCCAGGCTCTGCACAGTGGATTCATCCTGCTGCTGGTCCTGTCTATCTCCAGCCGGTTATACTTTTTAACTCCTCACAGGAAGCAAAAAAAAATCTGATCTCCTCCTTGGAAGGGGAGTACTTAATAGCATCTGTAATTAATTTTCTTTGCAGGTGAGGTAAACCAGAGGGTTAGAACTCTAGAACCGGACTCCTCACCGGTGGTCTCCCTGCAACCACAAAATTCTGGCCCACTCCTTCTCTCCATGTGATCCATCCCAGGAGCCAAAACCAACACTCCTATAAAGTGCAATATCTGCTTTACACTTCCACATTTCTCTGGCGCTAATATTCTGCATTACATTAAGTAGAATCCTTGCATAGTATGGGGAGATACACAGATCTCATCCACCACAACTCCTTGCAATTAGTCAAAGTGGTAACCTCAAAGCTTTGTTAACGCAGAGGTGACATGTTGTTAGTGTGTCAAACATCCACTAGTTTCCAGATCTTCCTTTGTCTAGTTGTTCTAAAGTTTCCTTTAAATATAACCGTTTTTGCGTTAAAGTGCGCACATTGGTGTGTCCATTCTCTTTTTTTGACCATTTATCTGAAATAATGCTACATAATTGTCCAGTTTGGAATTTTTATCACTCAATTTTGATATGTTACTGTTATAGGTATGTTTGTCATTATGTTGATGGTCCATATCAAGGTGATACACATCACACAGCTCATCAAAGTATATGCAAGTCTATTAAATGGCATCACCTGCTTGAATATGAGCAAAGCCTAGTAATAACTAATTGTGAACCATAGCCGGGAGTAGGTTAGCCTACCATTTTGCCTCCTACTTTTTATTATTACTTTAGTTGACACAGAGCCAACATATTCCTCTGTGCTTTACAATGAGGTTATGCATAAAATATTTGATTAGGGACAGAAAGTTTTGCGTGACCTGCTCTTAACAATCTAAATAAAATTGGAAACCTGATAGACAAGGGGCCTAGTGTTAATATGTTAGCCTTCCGCAGGGTGAATATAACAACTAAATTCTAGTTGGCGGAAATATGAGGATGGAGTAAGTCATTAGTAGAGTGGGAGGAAGAGTTTGGAATATATTTCGAGAAGAGCTGATGAAGCCAAAAGTAGTATTGGTGAGGGCTTTGTGAGTTAATATGAGGAAGACTGACAAGTAATGAAAGTTAGTCTGTGAGGATGAATGACAAGCAAATAAAATGGATCTTATTTTCTTAGTATCTATATCCCCTTAAGAATAGGACTCTATGTACACGCGTAAATCTACTTTGTTGAGAATCTGGCATTAGATTTTGTCTCTCACGGACTGTGCTTAAAAACACTCTTCTACAAAAAAGTATTTTATTAAGAACCAAAGGCTACAACCATCGTTACTATTTTTTTTATTAACCCCTACCACTTCTGCTTGAAAGCTGCTCCACTTATTTACCGTCCTCTCAGTAAAGTAAAGTTTCGTTACATCGCTTCTAAGCCTCTGACTCTCTAGTTTTAGACTATGACTTCTTGTTCTAAGATTTCTCCTCCTTCAAAATAAACTTCCCTCCTGTACTTTGTGAAATGCGTTTTTGTATAAAACCAGCAAAAAACAAACAAATACATAATTATAATCTGGAAACTGTGTCTTTTTCAGTGTAATACAGGTGTATTTTACACACACGGTGATAGAAATTAGTACATCAATTGAACCTGAAAATCACCTTAATAAGTTTTTTATATTTATCCCAGCAGGCTTTCATGTATCCCTAAATCTAATTCATTTGACACTTTAAAGTTCACTGTGGGTTCCCCTACTTCTTCCAATAACTTTGTTCTCATGTCATGCAAATTTGCCTCTAAACGCCATGATTAATATTTAAATGGTGAAGGTCACCATTTGGACACTTTCATTATTAAATTAGCTCAGCGGTAAATTAATATGGATTGCACTGAACAACTTTGATGCCTGGGATTTTTTTAAGACAAAAAACAGCTTTTTCTTATGAGTTTTATTTTTGTAACCTTTGAGAAATTTCTTGTACGGAAAAAAACAAAAGACCGCTTCTGTCTGCATAAAGATTAATGCCGGAGGATCAGGAATGCTTTTGAAAAGGATTTCATATTCTAAAGTGTACAAATGAAATATTATTTTTAAATCTATACAACTAGGAAAAATGATGCAGTTATAATGTTCAGTACAGCGCTTAATACATTATAATATAGGGTTAGGATGTGTCACTACTCAAGGTCACATATGCGACTGACAGTATTCATTAACGCTAATATAATACACTAGTTTTGAGCTAACCTGTAAGTTTTACTTAACTTTCACCATAATAATAGAAAGGATACCTCCACAAAAATATCTATACATATGATATACAGTAAAGTTCAAAAGTTTGGGGTCATTTAAAAATAAATCCCAAGAACGATGGGGACCCGCTCATGATCTTACATTCTAAAGGAATTTTAAGGGCAAAAGGCCAGAGAATAAGATGATGAGATCCTGCAATATGCTTGGGACAATATGATAAGTTGCATGGAAGCCTAGGTGAGTTAAAGCAAGGCTGGAAGTGGTCACCTAACGTAATAGGGTGAGGCTTATGAAAAATAAGTATAAAAGAACTGGTCTGAAATCACTGCTTTCCTGCAGGGTCTAGGTCTACTGTCAGTAAAGGGCCAGGCGCCATACAGCCCCTCATGGTACCTATTCTTGATTTGATTGGGTCCTCAATGTTGCTTATACGTAATGGTAAAAATATTATTATCTTTTATTTATATAGCGCCAACAATTAACAGTGTTTCTTACGGTACATGATTTCAAAGGGTGTAAAAGATAGACTGAGACAAATCCATGCATTAGGTAAAGCGACTCCTACCGTTTTAGCCAAAGAAGCCTTTTCTAGAGACAAATGTGAAAATGGGGCTTGAATTTTATGTCTCTTGCATTCTATAGGCAGATTTCATTACAAATGAATGTTTTCTTAATGCACTTCAAGTATCAATTAAACAACTAGCTGTTGCCATGATAATTTATTCAGTGCCACAATAAACACTCATTCCTAGTGACACAAAACCGTGCAGACAGTGGGCAGTCATCACATGCATTAAGAGATAATATTTCAAACTGACGTGACACCAATACAAATGATGCTTAAAAGGAAATTTTCTGGGTGACTTATGTATCATACAAATGAATTGTTCATGTAATGATCCCAGGGATTAAAACACACTGGAGGCCCAGCACAAATCTCTGATTTCTAGAGCCTCTGGTGCTTTCTGCGTCGCTATATGGACAAAAGTATACAGCTCTTAATTATTGAAATCAAGGTTTGGGCTAGGTGTAGTGAAGGGAAATCTTAATGCTTCAGCATTCCAAGACATTTTAGACAATGCTATGCTTCCAACTTTATGGGAACAGTTTGGAGAAGGCCCTTTATTATTCCAGCATGGCTGCGCCCCAGAGCACGAAGCACGGTCCATAAAGACATGTCTGGATGAGTTTGGTGTGGAAGAACTTGACCGCTCTGCACAGAGAGACCTCACAAAAGCTCTACTGGATGAATGGGCAAAAAGTCCTACATAAACAGTCCAAACTCTTGTGGAAAGCCTCCCCAGAAGGGTGGAAGCTGTTATAGCTGCAAACGGAGGACCAACTTCATATTAATTTCTATCTAATGCAATGTCATCATAGTCCCTTTTGGTGTAATGGTCAGGTGTCCCAATATTTTTGTCCATATAGTGTGTGTGTATATGTAAAATTTACAGAAACGTTTCCTTTTAAAACTGATTTTGGAACAAGTAATTTGCCAGAAGTAGCAAAAACTCTGAGTAAAACGTTTAATGGAAATATTATACAACATTCCAAGTGCAGAGGCATCGATGGATGAGGTAAAATTGTCCCGAATGAGAATTGTTTAATGTTTCCCATAGGAAAAAAATGCAACTAAAACTTGTATGGATAGGAAAATTATAATTACCATCTATCTAAATCCATTGAATTTTATGTTTATGTTTATTTAAGCTGCCAAGAAAATAGAAAGTATTCCAAAGTAGATTAGTTTATATAAAAGGCTATGAGTGTGTGAGTGGTTTTTTTTTTATGAAGAATAAGATAGCAAACATAAAATAAAAGCCTAAAATAGCTAAATGTTGGAAACTAAATTACTAATCTTTAAAAAGGCCTAAAGTCTGATGTCTTCTACCAACAGAGAGACACTTAAAACGATCTTGAGTCCTTAAAAACTCAAGATAAAAAGTAATCTTGAAAGTGAACGAAATGCCTCTTAAAAATGGGTTTTTAGATGTAGAATATTTAATTCTCTGATAAAAGGGACCGTATTTCCTCAGCAAGAACTATACAAATAAAAACGCCAATCTTAAAAGGAAAAGCAATGAGCAAAATTGACCTTTCTGGGAGCAGGTAGATGAGAAGAAGTATTTTGTTAATCCCAGCTGTCTGCGATTGGCTATAGAAAACCGTGTTAAAAATATTTCCATCGGGGCTAATCTGCTCCCAGTTGAATGAGCTGAGCCATTTAGAGTTAACCTGACATTTAGCAATAATTACCCTTTGGTGTGACCTTGACCTAATCTGAGCTCTCTGAGAAATATCTCTCTTTTTTGTGCCCAAAGCCCCCCTTGACTTTATGTTAAAGATAGCAGAAACAGAAGAAGATACAGAGATAATCTGTAGCCCTCTCCCCCTCGACACGAAAAAGGAGAATCCAATCATCAGATGTATTTTTTTGTCAGCCAGCTCAAATATCTTTATTTTTTTTTACTTAAAATGACAGCATGCGTTTTGTACTGTCTTGCTATAGCGAGTGAAATTTTTAGTTGACAAATTACCGGTTGTTTTTAAGTCCAGCTTGTCAACGATGCACACTGTTCCTTTACACCCATCGCTAGGTCCCATTCTTGGGAGATGGCAGTAGAGACCACACAACAATGGACCAGTTTAATGGCAGAAAACAACTATGTTATACCAAGATGTTACAAGATAACACACGACTTGGAGTCCATTTCGGGAGGACAACGTCAACAAGCGTTCAATTTGACGCCCCCAATGTTTAGATGGGAATTATATTTGAGATCATCTACAGAGAAAAAATAAGAAGTCAGCCTGATCCAAATTACAAACTATAAAGGGAACATGAAACTGTCAGTTTGATAAAGATAAATACCACAGAGAAAAAAATGTGGCAAATGGAAGGTAACATTCAATGAACTTAACACAGTAACCCTTTAACCTTTCGGTTAACAAGGTAATTTGATTGGCATAGATTTTTTTGAACCTATTACAAACAAGGTGATAGAGTGATGTCCACACAGATGTATTGAATCAAATATTAAACAAAAGCAAGGCATAAAATATCATTATCTGTGCCCTTTCTTTCAGCCTACTGATTATTATAATACTGAATATGCATTGTCCAGAAGATTAACAAATAGGAGCGATCAGCCTTTCTATTTGGGATAATGCTTTATAAATAATTTAACAATAACTGCATTCCTGCTTGACTTTAAAGGAACCGTTTCCTCATATGCATTCATGAGTTCTCTAATTAACCACTTTATTCTGCTGCGCAGCAGAGCTGGAAGAGAAAATAGCAGATACTTGGGAGATAAAAGAGCAGTAGAAAAAAACGAAGAAAGAATCAGAGAGAGGTTAGACTCAGGCCACTTCACAAATGATTTATCCTTGGAGGTTACGGGTAACTAAGCAGGGGCGAAGCCCTCAACCTGTGTTAGAAATTTGCAGGTCGTGCTGGCTTCTAATTTGTGGAAAACTTGGAGAGAGAGAGAGAGAGAGAGAGAGAGAGAGAGAGAGAGAGGGAGAGAGAGAGAGAGAGAGAGAGAGGGAGAGAGAGAGAGAGAGAGAGAGAGAGAGAGAGAGAGAGAGAAAAGAAGACAATTGTGCTCTTTTAGATTTTCTACATTTATTGGTAATTTAGAAAAGTAGCCCTTAGGTGGAAAGAAATCAGGAGAAAGAATGATAGAATAGAAATAGAAGAATATTTACCAATTACTTATAGTTTATAACATTACACATTCTTACATACATTGCTTCGATGGAGAAGAGGGATGCAAATGTTACCATTTTCTAACAGTCTCTTTCACCTTTTTTAAGCCAAGTACCCCAATATTAGCTTCTGTGTTGTTTCTTTTATGGACCACGTATTCAACAGCTCCCTTCCATGTACCAATAACTGTAATAGAATTCTCTCTGAACCTGTCCAAGTCCTCCATAGGAAGCTATTCACTCTCGGGCATTTTCATAGTAGCTGTGTGTTCGTAACTTTATTCACTTATTACCATTTTTGTCTGTGGTGCTTCAGCATTGTCCTGTCTTCTAAACTGGATTCCAGAAGGTATTTATTCATCTATTTTTGGAATGCAACTTCTATTGTCTAGTAGAAGGAAAAGTAAACATGCCACCAATCTCCCAGGTATAGCCTCCAACTCGAATAAGAGCTTTTGGAGACTCGATTTGGAGTGGCCAAGGGTTAGGGCTTGGTCAGGTTACCCCCTACACCCTAGTAAGGTGCTTGTAAAAAGATGGTGCTTCCTTTGGTTTTGATGTCTATAAAGCAGCTTACAATTACAAAAAAACATAGTAATGAATGAGTGAAATCCTCTATTAACTAGATCCAGCTAAACTTGTCTATATGGCTGCTGTCACAGTTTGAGTAGCCCAGCTGTGTCCTGTGTTGTTATTGTAGGACTCATATAATCAGCAAATATATATATATATATATATAAAAACATTTTATTTCACAAACAAAAAGAAAAAATGGTTGATGGGCTAAGGTTGGTAATGAGTCAGGAAAGGTCATATCAGACTGGGCAGCGGGTGCTGGACTGAATCTCAGCAAACTGACCTAGGAGGATATGGACCATAGTCCAGAATTATCCAAAACAATGGAGGTGTCTGATTATATCTCCAAGACTGAACAAATCCTTTAATAGGCGCTATTAGTGCAAACTGTGAGTAATTGTGTGTTGGGCGAAGCGAACAATATTATTTTATGTGCAAATCTCTAGTTTGTCCAATGCTACAGTATTCTTTGCTGTAAGGTAACAAACTTATCCTAAAAGTATATTTTTCTCATTCTTTATTGCACCCGGTTTTACAAATCTTGGTATGCGAAAGACATTTGCCTTGAGATAAATTGTATAAGTTTGTGACATAAAGCAAGGGGGGAAATGTTGGAACTGATAAGCTACAGTAAGGTTTTCTGTAACATGTAAAAGTACCTTTTAGACTTAATTCAATTTTGGTTTAAATTTCATTTAAGTGTGCAAGCTCTCTTCACCCAGAATCCCTGCGTCGGAGTTATTTCAGTTAATTAAATGTTGCAGAGGTTAGTAACGATTTTTGTGGCTTACCAATAAAATCATTTTATAAAGTGGTAAATTTGTTGTGTGTTTTCTACACCTTTATCCCGATTATGGGAAGATACAATTGGATTTTCTTAGGTAACTTGTGCTTTTTGATGGCCTTAAACCAACAAATGTCAACAGTAGCTGTCAACACTACTGTTATTCAAGTATATTGAAATGTAGTGAAAAAGGCTTATTTTTAGGGGAACTTGGAATATTGTTTCTGAACCAAAGCAATTGGCTTAGAGATATTTCCGGTGAGGAAACATTTTACATTGGGCAGTAGAACTGGTATTATCTTATTAATTTCCCTGTTTAAAAACAGCTCTCCGTTGACCTCACCCCAACCTCACAAACACTGCCTAAACCATCCAACAACAATCAGCGACTTAACAACAGAGAAAAGACGAAATGGGGAAGAATAGTTAACCCTTCTGTGCCTCAGATCAGTAAGTCAAGTGCCTCTCTTATAGAACTTTATGAAAATAAATGTATATGTAACTGCGGTGTCTAGACAATGCCAATTAAGAAAAAAAAAAGTATTATGCATCTATAGGTATGTCAAACTAATTCTAAAGTAGTGGTCAATGCTACATTTGTTTAAAGGTGTGAAATACAAAATACATAAATAGTCTCTTTTGCTAAAACACCAAAACACCATCAGTATAGACATATTTGCTAGTCTAAGTAGCAAATCCAAATTCCAAGAATTTGAAGAGGAAAAAATACTATAATTTGACATTTATAATACCAATGAAAAAAGTCACATAAACAAAAGATAAGAGCAAATCATCATATGGTTAAAGCCAAGCCTAAAACTATAAATGGAAGTCCAAACCCTAACTCTAATGTTCCGAATGGACAAGTAACCTCAATGCTCGGACTACAGCTCCCTTCTGGACCTGCATGTTTCTCTATTTGCCAGCTAACCTATGTGTGTTCTTCAGACAGTATACGCGCCTAACGTTCTGTGAATAACTGGCCCTAATCCAAAAACGAATGTATTGAACCTAACCTTCATGTGAAAATGGGACTTAGCTTTGGACCACAAGAAGTTTTTTCTCCATTAGGGAAATGAGGCGCGTGCTTATAGCACCACTTGCATTGGTGTAACACAGGTCACAAAGAGGAAGAGGAGAATGAGTTTGCTCATGCTCTGACCATTTATCTACCATTTATGCTAAGAAGCCATTGTCACTTAAGACCTTTTGGAATAGGATCGGAGCTCTTATATATATTTTTCTCTCTGAGTATTTAAATTTATTTGGTTCCTAAGTTTCATGCTCACCGTCTTTTTTTATACTGTGGCAAAAAGTTGCTTGGACCTCAAGTCCAAGAAACACACAAGGTCCAGTGGCAAAGGTAAGTATTCCATGTTCTGGAAGCATATACATCATAACATTGGTTGTATTACTGTATATATATATATATATATATATATATATATATATATATATATATATTTGTTATATCAACTAATAAACTAACATATTGTTACAATTAACATGTATTTAAAACCTCTGTAGCCTCATTAATCTATAAGACCTATATAAACGGTTAAAAAAAGACAGCCGAGCCTCCGCCAGCAGATCAGTTTGCACAATTTAGGGCATGGATAGAAAAAATTGTTTAATTTGCTGCTTTTGCAAAATAGGAAAACAAATTAAAATTGATACGAGCATTTACAAAATGTGCTTTTGTGCTACTGTATTTATTGAGATGATTTGAAGCTCTTTGGGCAGGCTGGCTAGTTAGCAGGAAAAAGAAGAGAAAATCATTTGAAACTGAACTACGTGATATTAAAGGAAATACAGTGAAAATGAAATGATGAGTACTACAAGACAATTTAATTTAAAGAGGTAAAGAGAAATTGCTGTGAAAAAGCAGATTAAGAAAACAATAGAAAATCAAGGGGGTGGTCACATATTTAGCAATTCTTCATGTTCAGTATGATTTTCCCGTGAGAAATATGGAAATTTATGAACATTTGTCCACAGATATATGTTTCCAGCTTACTGAAAAGTAAGCTTGATTAATTTTAATAGCGTTATTACTAAAACCTCCCTTTTTTAAGGATGGACTGGTACGCTTGTTCTCCCTTCATGGGAAATTTCACATCTAACTATCAATGTTTAGAAAGATATTTTTTGACTGATTGACCGCTAATGAGACCGCATGATTGCGTGTGATGATAGGGTGTGCTTTTTTTTTTTTTTTTTGCTCATCCTTATTATCAGCTGCAAAAAAATAAAACTTTTGAAGTTTGAGGTTGAAAGTAAATGTTTAGATCTGACCCATGCAACATGCATAAGAAAGCCAAACTTTTTAAATTCTTGTCGCTTTTTGACAAAAATGTCATCTTCACTCCACTAAAACTTTAGTTTTACTGATATTTTGCATTCTTATGTGCATATCAGTCAGAGTTGGTTATCCATAGAGATGCCCCTTCCATACCATAACTTGAAAAATGATGCGCCATTGGGAAAACTGGGAGGACATGAGAATATCTCGGAACTCTCTTGGTTTGACCTGGAGTCTCCGGGTAAAGTGCAGCTCCTCGGGTCACGTTCCTCTTTCTCCAGGCAGGGGGAGAGGTGTTTGGCAACACCCAGTCCCGACCACTTACTCTCCCACTCAGGGTGCCTGGAGCTAGCCGGCTCACACTGTCAACTAGTCCTGCCCCATACCCTACACCCAACTAGCCCTGCTCCCCATGAATCCACTTCCCCAGAAGAAAGAGAGCTCTGGGTAGCCTGCCTTGACAAGCTCCCAGGTATAGACATAAGCAGCTCTCTGGACAACTGCCTCTCTAGGCATCACACACAATTTACTATCTGTGGCTAGTTGTTTGCATGTGGTACAATAAAACTTTGCTTAAAAGCTTTTATGGAATAACGGCGTAATAGATTGTAAGCTCATAAGAGCAGAGTTGTCTTCTTCTGTATTAGTATGTCTTAACATGTGGCAATGGTATTGTCAATCTTATACATTGCCAATTTTTGTGTTTTAGTTGGTTTTCACTCGACCCAATTTTAATAGCTCTACAGGATACGTGATGCTCTATAAATAAAATGTAAGAAACCAGGGGAGCTTGAAATTGTGGCAGCACTGTAAAAACTGTGGGCAATCCTCAAAGGTCAGAATTAATGAGTCTATGGTATCTTTAAAGGTTAACAAAATATTCACATAGTGTAAAACTATGTAAAATGGAATATTTTTTTCCTTGCTGATATATATATATATATATATATATATGCGCCTCTGTTTTCATCCCACATTAATCTTCCTGTATCTTGAAGGATAGGGTTAAAAGTAAATGCACCTTCTAAGCTCTAATGCCACGCAGCATTGACTATGTGTGTTGCACACGTCTACACAAGGAATTAAGCCAGACTAGGAAGGCTTTGGATGTTATCTTTGTAGGTCTGACCAGGCATATTAATGAAGTGAATCTATCTGATCAGGGATGTATGGAGGTGCGTAACTAGATAGTTTGGAAGGATGAGAAGTCAATAAAAGAGCGACGTTGATAAAGCCTTTGAGAAGACGTGAAATATATTTCCATGCATCTCTGTGAAACCTAGTAGGACAGCACATGGCCCTCTTGTGGTCACTAGACTTAAGCTCTCATCACTCTTGGCCATTCCTGCTGTGGTTTTCATCTCTGGGTTGCAAAACCTGCAACAAAAAGGAAAAGGCAATGTAATACTTTAACCCCTTAATGACAAAGACCGTACATGTACGGGCTCAAAATGCATTGATTTCAATGGGTTTAGGGAATGCCCATTAAGAGGTTAACACAGGTACACAGATTATAGGGTACAATAGAAAATGATTGTTGAATTAGCTGCAACATTTTTTGTTCATAGCAATGCACTGAAATAAGTGGCATTTCAGGATCATGCACATGATTTTTGAAGAGGTTTGACATTAAAGGTGAGTTAATGTCACCTACGGACTTGATGTTTTTCACAAAGATGTTAAAGATTCTGTAAATGCTTCTAAGAAAACGTAAAACCTGCATATTCTGCAATTAAATTCGGCAAACTAGAACATACCTTGCTGTTTATGTACCCATGACTTTTAATCTTCTGCCGATTTCCGCTCTAAATGGGAATCTGCATAGTATTTACATATTAACATACAGTATCTAAAAAAAAACAGCTGAACGGGATAATTCATTTGTTGGAGAAATATAATATTAGCGAAATTATCTGGTTTATTTGGGAGGATCACATCAACAAAATGATATTTTCAAGTCTACAAATGCCACATTTCAAATCACACCCCAAACCAAAATCCTACCCATAGGTCCAAGGTTTATCAGAAATGTCCCTGAGTGGATAGGCAAATATATACTTATTTTAATTTCTTTTTTTTCCCCCACATTATTGTGCTATGCGTGCTATAAAGCTTTTAAGCCAAGCTGAAACTGTGACAGCGCAGTTATTTGAATCAGTGGCCCTCGGGAGCCTTTTCCTGCAGTCACATTTTAAAAAGGTATCCTCTGAACTATCCCATTATCCTTTATTGAAAGGGTTAATAAGGTCTGTTGCTCCATTAACAACTGAAGTGAGACATGAGCGGCCATAAGCGAGGGAATAGAAGGGAGAATGGTGGGGGATGACGGCCTTACCTTTTCGCGCTTAATTGGCCGTATTGTCTCCAAAAGTTAATTGGTTACTTAGTCCAGGTAGTTAGTAAAATGTTTAGCTGCGTCAAAAAGCTCAGGCTCCTACTGTTAATGGGGCATGAAATGGAATGTTTGATGCTGCAAATAAAATCACTGATATTCAAGGATGTTATGGTAGCTAATGTGTTGAAACTGCCATTTAATGGGTCCTGGAAGATTAGGGTAGTGTCATCTGGAACCGCCCGGTCTTTTTTCTGACATTGTTAGTTGCTTCTTCATTTACTTAACGGCTGTCTGCACTGATTACATAGGCATAAAACTCCCTACAAAAAAACAACAGAGACATGCTCTATTAGCGGTCCAATTAGAAGTATTTGCATATTACACTTCATTTCTGCTTAAGCGAATACCTAATACAACTTTAGGAATACGAATCGATTGTATCTGGGGGTTTAAGGATTATAACAACTTTAACTCCAGGCAGGTCTACTCAAAGCTCACTGCATACTCTACCACACTGCATTATCTATCTATCTATCTATCTATCTATCTATCTATCTATCTATCTATCTATCTATCTTGAATTGTTATTCTGTAGAAAAGGGCAACTATTCAAATTAAGATTAGGTCATACAGTATAACCTAAACTGTTGCCTAGAGCTGTTGTCTGTTACTCTTGGGTTTTTGACCTCAAGTTTCTCTAATAATGATGTTTTTGAAAGTCCAGAGAACGGGGCAGATGGATAAATGGACATATCCATGGTCCAACATTCCAAACTCAAGAAAGGTCTTCATGAAACCTGTATAATACAAGGCTATAACCTATTTATGTGTAACATGAATATAACTTGAGGGAGTAGAGGGACAAAAAGGGTAGGAGAGTGGAAGAGAAAAATAACAAGTGTGCTGTGTTGGAAAAGGAAGGGAAATAATAAGGGAAATAATAGGTATTTATTCCCAATCTCATCAAGAAAATAAAATTATAAGAAAATACATCTCATTTCATTTTCACAGAAAACGGATCAGTAAATAAAAAATGAATTGTTTATTAACATTAACAATATTTAGAAAGTTATACTGATAATAAGGTCAAATTTGGAGTAGTGTTTTTAGGTCATTGACCTCCTGCATGTTAACGAAGAACAAATGCTGGCTTTATTTACTAACACAAGGGATTTACAGGGCAGAACTTCTGCTGACAGATCTAGACCAGAAAGCAAAATAAAAAATATTTCTCTCTCTCTGTAATGGCAAAGCCAAAATGTATTTTTGTTCTTTCATGGTCTTTGTGGTTGAGCAGCATAGTTGTGTCATACTGAGGAATGAATTGTTCCGGTTTACACTATTACACATGGACCATGGTACTGATATTTTGGAATCCAGGATTTAGCTAAAATGCAAGACTGAACAATGAACAATCCAAGTGGGGATGTGCTTATTATTTGTGTGCTTATCAGGGTGGCTCTATGCCAAGTCCCTTTTTTAAGACATTAAGCCAATGGGCCCTATAACTTCTGGTGATATTGGTTACAAAGACTCAGTAAGCAATATTCGTTTCTACAAATAAACATCTGTTCTGCGCACTGTACTGAAAATAACCTGCCTAGGTGCTGCCTAGAACCCTCTGGACTTTTGGGGGGGGCTTGGTGCTTTAATAGGTTCACTGTATATCGGAGGCAGCTGTCAACACAGTCGTATAACACAATCTTAGATCCCATAATATTACGGAGGCAGCTCCCACCGTGTCCAAGAAGGGGTGTAGCCAGGCTCCTCTTAGGTAAGCAGATTTGCTTTCTATGTGTATGTGTGCATACAATTGTATGGATGTGTGTGCATTTGTATGGATGTGTATGTGCGTGCGTGCGTGCGTGCGTGCGTTTGTATGGATGTGTATGCATACAATTGTATGGATGCGTGTGTTCATTTGTGTGGATGTGTGTATTCATTTGTATGGATGTGTGCATGTGGGTGTGTAATCATTTTGTTTTCTAAAGCATTAACACACTCGGATGACCCCATTGATCCTCCTCATTAAATGCTTACACTAACACAAACTATGAGCTCCATAACACATATAGCCAAACAAATACCTCTACATCAAAGTTTAAATCCCAATTATTTGTACTTTCCCTGCTGCACAATAGTTTCTCTGGGTTTGTGGTAGCATAATAGTTCACAGAAAAAAAAGCCAAATTACCCGTTTATTATGGCAAAGAGGTCTACTTTTGAGGAATAGTGGGGGTCCAAACTGCAGTTGGCACCTCTTCTTCTTATTTATAATTTACAAAAAGAGATAAACAAACAAACAAAAAAAGGGCACACGCAGGTTAAACCATTGGCATTTGAGTCTTTGCTCTGATGGCATCAGAGGCTGGACATTTTATTTCATTCAATTGCTCTTTGCATTCATCTCTGTCGCCAAAAACACTATTGATGGTGGAATCTACATTAGAAGGACAGAGAAGAGAACTTTGAAGTTGAAATACTGTTACATTGTATACACAGGCATAGGTTTTCCAAGTTCGCAGTGCTTTTTTTTCTCTCTTTCACAATGACCTACTTTCACAGGTAAGATCTACTTCTAAAGATGTCTTCCCATTAATAATGTGGCTTTATTTTCACACTTTTGTACTTGACAAATAAAAACACAAACATCAACTAAGGGTTGGCGGCAGATACTTCTAATTTTGACATACTGAATAAAACGATGGTTATTTTAGCTAATGAGACTCTTGAACATTTGCATGCAAGTTAAGTAGCCTGTATTGTATCTAAATGCAACGGTAGGACATCGATACAACACTCTATGTACAGCAGGAAAAATGGGCAGACCACATGGGCCTCAACATTCCAGGTTTCTATGTAGTCATACACTGTTTTGTAGCAAATTTTGGAAATATCAGATTATTTTAGTTCTAATGCTGATGTCATGTGCTGTTTGACCCAAGCTAATTCATTGTACTACCCTTGCAGGCCATCGCCAAGCACTACATTCCATTTGTTTATGCAGATTCAGTAGCGTCGATGGGAAACGTGAAAATATTCAAGAATTGACGATAACTTCAACACACATTAAGGCATCTTGGTGCAAAAAGAGAGGAGGGCCCTGCTCTTGTGATCATCCAATCTATCTGAGGAGCAGGCTTCAATATAAAGGGTATGCCAGATATTTGAAGAAGAGAGAACAGGTCATAATGAATGGGACTTCAAATGCTGAATGACACTGAGAATAGGAAGGCTATGTGTCAAACTATCATGGAACAGAACAGAAGAACAGAAAGAATGGAGCAGGTTATCCCATTGCCTTAATGTACATTCCCCTGAATATAGTACGGATGACTTATGCCCAAAGTTCCTCACCAGATCACCAATGAACATAGGCACAATGAGCTTAGAAAAACTCATGCTTGGAATCTATACCTAGATAGTGAGTAATTTTGCTATCTTTCTTCAACAAATAAAAATGATTATCATTAGTTTTTTCATTCATTAAATAAAAAGTTGAAATTGTGAAAACAATTGACTATTGATATAATGATATTTTTATTTCCTCAAAACACCCAACGCGTTTCAATTGGAAAATTGTTATTGAGGTCCAATGGTGAGCTGAGCAGAAGAAAACCTCTCATCTGCAAATTTTCGGTCTCCCTGCTGATTGGATGCCTACGCTGAAAAAAAAGCTTTAAATTGAGGCCATGGGAATTGCAGTTAACCCATGCAGACATTATATTAGAATCGAGAATTCCTGGTGGGGACGGTTGTTAAGAGGATCAAGAGTGTCCATTCCCTGACAGTACATACTTAAGGGATTAGTGACGATCTGCGATGACTTTTTTGACATTACAGAAAAACGGGGGGGGGGGGGTTTGGTCCATGTGCTAACTTACACTAGAGTGATTTGATTTCACAGTAGAGAAACATGCACATTTTGTTCAGGTCACAGCACAGTTTGTACCATTACCTGAAAAACAGTTATGTTACTCCATGCTGTTTGATAGTAAAATGCATTCAATCAGTAAGCAGTGATTAAGATTAGAATAGGATACCGGTAGTATTTATCTGCAACTCCTGTGTGCTCTAGGCAGCTTTTCGAGAACATCAAAAATTACACACTAACTATAAAATCAATATCACATATAGCCGCGATAGACCATTCTAATATTTAAAAGGCAAAAAAAAATAATAATAAAAAAATATATATATATATATATATTGCCGAGGATATACTAAGTCCATCTATTCTTTTACAAAAGCAAAGTTTTAACATAGGAATTGTTGTGGCGTTGATTTTTAAAACAATGCTACATTATATTCTTGTTTCTTGTTGGACTGTGCAAATAAAAATGTGAAAAGGCCACACAATATAAACTAAACCAAATTATATGTGGTTATGGATGATAATATATTGATGGTATTAAAATAAATGATTATTTACATATTTCCATTCAGACTCTTTTATTTACATATACAATTTTGTTTATTAAAATTTTCTAAACTTTACAATAAAACAAAATAAAAGGGTAATGGTTTCATTAAAATATTGGTATTTTCAGCGCTGGTATTTGCTTCATATTATAGGTATGCAAATTGTTGTCTAATTCTTTTTAATTCAAGCCCTTGTACAGTATAATTTATTTCGAATAATGCATACAACATTTACGACAAACAAAATATCAGCATATTATTTTTCTTGGGCGACTCCTGTTTTCTAAGAGGAACATAATTTGATGTAATGTTTTTTTGATCAACCTTGAGACATAAATCTAGAAATATATGAATTTATTATGAAGCAGTATGCATACATAAAATAAAAAAATGAATTCCGTGCTTCTAGAGAGGCTATTTTTCTTTTTTGCTTCTCTATTACAAACATATGTTACATACATTATATATGTATATCCAAAACTGTAATAGTAAAGCGTTAAATAGTACAATCCGATCGAAGAACCTGCAGTGCCGTGACTGACATACCCTCATATGTAAATGTTGACAGTAACCTACCTCCCACCAATTAAATGCTGCTCCAACAACAAGACAGCTACACAATTTGAAGAAGAATTGGCCATAGCTTTATGAATAAATGAAGTACAATATCACCCGTAGGCATATATAGAACACAGTTTTCTTGCGTGCAAGCCAACTGCTACACAGAAGAACACCTGTCCTCCTAGCTCCTGCAGAGCCTTTCTGGCCTCAATGGATTCACATTGGTTTGAATTGTTGGAACCAGGCTGGAAACAAGCCCACACCCTCTTATTGGGTCAACGTAGTCTTCCATCTTACAAAGAGACCTCTAATGTTCCAAAAGCTTACTTCTTTATCTTTTTTTCTATTTTGGCCTAATGAAATAATCAGCTCAAACTTATTTGTCCATTTTCTCTTGGGCTAATATAGCAGGAGGAAGAAAAACGAAATCAAAGAAATGAGCCCACCACTAGATTTACATGATGACCGATGCACGAATACTGTAGTGGCTCCACAAAAGGTTGACCCAAGTTACTGATTACTATGGAAGCCTTTGATTAATGTTTATTTCTTATACCATGAATTTCATGTTTTCACAACAGAAAATTAAAGGTTAAATCCTAATGAACCAGAAGCCCACTGGGTGGTTATTATTTGTTTTTTTATTTCTCTGTGCAGAATTGATTATTTTGATCTCTACAAATCCTGGGAATTATTTGCAGGTGGATTAGGTGCATAGACAATCACAACATTATTAAAGCAGACCTGAGACCTAGTAAGATCTTTATTCCTCATCAATACAGCACACAAATGTGGTCTACATAAGAAGAAGATGATCTCTGTAACAGTATGAAGTATATATATATATACTCACGATTCCCCAGTTTTGGTCACCCTTTTCTGTAAATTCAAAAAAGTTCAATGTGCAAATGAGCTAATTCATAAAAAAATAAGAAAGCGCCCATTTTATCGGCATCTACTACATCTTAGAATGATATCAATACCAATGCTAACTATTTATGCTTTTAAGGAATCAGAGATGTTGGTGTGATATGTTGTCAGTTGCCAAGATGGGAAGGAGGAAGTATATAATTGGAAATAAATTACCATGTTAATGATAATATGATTTACTTATGGCTGTGTAGCTGTAATATCACCAGTAGTAAGTTAAGTCAACATCTTTTTTCAGTGATGATGTTTCAATGAAATGGAGCCGGCACATTAAGGGATCCTCTTTATTGTTCATAAGTGCATTACGCAAATGTAGTACATATCACAAACTACAAGTGGGATGGTTGAGAAAGAACAGAACTTACCATCCCTCAAACCAAGGGACTGAAATAAAAAAAGAGCGTCAAGATTTTGTTCTAACACAGTGATATATTTTTGCCTAGGCTGACTAGGCCTAGAGTGGCAGGTGAATGGGGCAGCAGTCTGTCTGGCACAAAACTGACAGGAACCAGTGGTGTACTTGGGGGGACAGTCCACCCTCGATGCCACTCACCAGGGGGGTGTCACCCTGACACACACACATCCCAAGAAATTCCCAATAACTTCCTACCTTCCCCGTCGACCACTTCCGTGTCCCTGTCTCCTTTCCCAGAGCTCTGCTTCTTCTCTTGCCACTTCTTGTTCTTCTGTCTTCTTTCTTCTGTCTATTTCAACTTCTCCCCGTGTCTTCTTTCTTTCATCTACTTGGAGGAACAGGGGAGAGGCTGTCCCAGTGACCACCTCCTTTTGCAAGGGAGGCCAGGATAATGCAGATAGATTCACACAAACGCTTTTGTTACTATGAGAATCAGCCTTATTCTCCCCTCTCGTTGTACTTTTGTAAATGGGCGGAGCCACTGGGACAGCCTCTCCCCTGTTCCTCCAATCAGAGCAGGGGGCACCCTTTTGCAGAAGTGTACCTGGTTCAAGGAGAACAGGACAAAGAAAGAAGACAAAAAAAGAAAAGGCAAGCGAACATGCGGAGCAGTGAGAAAGTAGACAGGGACACAGAATCGGACGACTGTAGGGAGCCCGGGTGCCAAATACTCTAGATATGCCCCTGGAGAGCACAACACCCCATTGGGCAATCAGCCCCCAGGTGTCCTGCTGATCAATAAGCAAATTACAAGAAAAAAATCTGATCCCACCAACCAGCATATTTTTTGAATGAAAAAAGCACAGTGCACCTTTAGTTGCAGAGTGCGGTGATATGATGTCATATGCTGGTGCTAAACAGTGCTGCTCTGGGTCAGGCCTAGGGGCATCGTTCGTGGTGCTTTCACACCAAAGAGGACCAAAGAGGGACACTTTGTGATTAGAGGTGTGGATAGGGCGGGACTTAACCAAAACTTTTTTTGTGACTTTCTGATCTGCCATTTACCCAACTGAATATGGTAAATATAAAATTGAATTCATTTATTTATATACATTTTTGTAACCGCCAGCGCTGCAGAGCACACTCATACCCAGCAAACATGCTAAGCTCCAAGATAAAGGGATATCAGGGGAGGAACGAGGGACAGAACGAGGTATACATATTTGATGATATGGGGAACAAGGTTATCTAGTACGAGATCCACCAATATTCCAAGGTATAACGTAATGCACACAGCAGAAATACAGCAATGTATACCAGGTATTTATGCAGGTATAAATATATAAAGCATAAAATATCTGTGAAGTGTTGTTTTTCCCAGGTGTGCACTTTGTATGATATGATAACCTGTTATTCACTAAGAAAAATGTCACTATATATATATATATACTGTACTGCTATATTTTTTCAATTTACACTTGTGGACTAGCACGGCTATCCCAGGATATATATATATATATATATATATATATATATATATATATATATAGATAAATACACCAAATACAAGTCATTTCACAGTTCTGGTTTTAACCTATACATTAAGTTTGCTTTTTGTGTTATATTAATATCATACAGTAACCCATTACACTTTCGCTATTTTATTAATAAGAGCTGTCGTTGGCAAAATGTTAAAATATTCTAAACTAAGACCACGCCAGCCATCTATAAACAGAAAACTGCAGGGACAGCCAACTCTCCTCTGATCTTGAACACCAATTATACTAATGTTGATGACATATCTAGTTTAACTCAGACGGCATTAAAACAGGCCCCCTTTTCCAAGGGAAAAAAAATCTAATTACGCTGAACCCAAGTACTCAATCAAAGCTGTTATTCTGTGGCTAAACAGCCTGGCGTTAATACAATTTGTTGAGAGCTGGGCTGTGACTGTGAGCGTCATGTATTAACAATATCTAATGGGAGCTCCCGTAGGTAAATGAATATGCTAACAAGTGAGGTCGCTGCTAATATAATATCTTTAAGCTGTTTAATTCCAAACAGTCCCTTAATAAATCAATTGACCGAGAGAGCTGATGCCCCTATCAATTATTCAAGAGGGCAAATAAATATTTCAGATGATTTGATAGGAAGTCTTGCACTGGTCTTATGGAATGCTTTGCATTTCATTAGCGTCTTGCTAAAACTTTTATAATGTGATGTTTATATGTGGCTTTAGCATTCTCTGCATCGGGATAAGGACAAGAAGGCATTCTAGAATTACTTAGATATAGATCTTAGATATAGATTATGGAGGTAAATATTATAATACAGTCGATTATGCAGGACTAAAAAGGCATATAATAATTTGCCTATGTAATTATTGAAATAAATACGTTCCTAGCAGCAAGAATTAAAGTAAATGCAACTCCAAAATACATACATATATGTTCATATATATATATATATATATATATATATATATATATATATATATATATATATATATATATATATATATAGGTTCTATACCCTGAAAGGACTGCTATATAATATTAGGTGTAATTTATTTACTAATTTGGAAAGAGGAAAATAGTGAGCATCACCCATGTGCCAAATGCTTTAAAATAAATTTAAGGGGACCAGTCACTTCCACAACTTCTGGCATGAAGAACTAAACTCATTAATTTAAACATTAACTACCTCTGCGTAGTTGGTTTGGAGGCATTTCGTTTAAATGTTAACCTCATAGAAGCCGATACCTGCATCTCAGAATGGAAGGGTCAGCATCATCTAACAATTTCCTGCCCCTATTTGCAAAGACTGCCTGCACCAATCAACAGCGATCAGCAACTTAACAGAGCAAGAAGTAACGTAATGGAGAAGAATAATCATGTAGATCGAGAGAAAATGATGTTAAGATGCCTTTCATCATGGTGTACAAATAAGGTAGGTTTAAATTGATCTATAGTTTTTGTATAAATGTATAAATACAGTTATGTTTATAAAACTGTAAAATGGAAGATTTTGGAAAAGTCCCAGAGACACTTAAAGGGACAATCTACTACCCTAATGATAATTTCATTGTACTTTACACTTTAAAATGCATTACTTTGCATCATGTACCTGTGGGAAAAGAGGAAATAACTACAGAGCACCATTTTTTGACTTGTGGCTGCTTGAAGTCTTGTTAGAGTCTCTGGAAGCAGTTAGCATACAAAGCATAACACGCATGTATTATAGTAAATTGGAGATGTGCTCGGCAAAACAGAGCTCCTGCAACCTTAGGAACTGGTGGGAGCAAAGAAACAAGGCAGATGCATAGGGGGGATTCCCTCTTTACATTTGCAAGGGTGGCAAAATGGTAAGTTAAAGGGGACACTCATCTATCATATGCACTAAAGTACATATGATGGCTTGAGACTCCAGTTTCTTAACTCAAACTGTCCTTTCTTTTTAAGATTTGACATCTGGTTGAAAACCCACCACTTTTAAGTCATTATAATTTATAGGAGTCACCAGAAATGTAGACTTGGTTCTGGAATGTTGACTATCTGTACAGGGTCAAGCTATGGTCATTTTACCATCTGGAAACGATTAAATTATATTGCTGGTTCACTTAGTGGGCTTGTTTTGAAATGATCATAATTTACACTCTAGGATAATATATTTAGTCTTTTATGTTTTGTTTTACGGTTAATAGCGGAACACCCATTTTAACATAGGAAGAAATGTGTGTATTTGTGACCAATACTGTGATTGGTGAGAAATTTGTTGCCAAAATAATATATATATCTCAATTTTTAAAAAGCCAACTGATTGCTATATTCTTAATACGGTCCTGTATCCGTGAAGATGGGGTCATGTTGATATGGATATTCTTAAAGTCTGACAACTTTTTAAATGAAGGCCGTCCTAGATGAAAAAAAACAGAGTTAGGTAAGTAATTTCCAGTATCAGTCCACAACCTTCTCCAACGGCGCCAGCTTACAATGACTCTTCTTTGGGTCTGACAGATAATGTTTGTCTCTCCACCACCTTGGCTCACGGGAGGAGGAATGGACCTGCTCTCTTAATTTATTAAGTGAAGGACCTAAATTGATTTTTCTAAATAAGCTTAGTATGCAATCCCGCACCTACACAGTCAGCTTCATCATTAAATTGCTTTATTAAAACTTCTCATATCTTGTACGTTTTTTCTTGTAACTGTTTTAAAGTCATTTGGTTTAGAGGCAAGGAACTATCTTACATCAAGGAAGTTGAGCTAAAATCTTTATTTAAAGGCCGACATCCTATATCCCCAATGATTTCTCAGCGCAACATTGGCTTCACTATCTCAGAAATATATATATATATATATCATAAATGAATGAAACATATACCTTTAGTGAAGAATGGCATGCTTTGGTATACTTGTTGTGCTGCCAGGGCTTCTGACTCTGAAAGGTTTAATCAAGTGGTCAGATTTTATTTCTTCCTCTTTGAAATATACTTATGTGATCCTGATGTCATCTTCAATAACTGGTATGAGAAATTGAAATGAAAAATGTATGACCTTTAAATTTCCCTGTTAGATAATTGTCTTCTTTCTTTAGATCGAGGGATTGATTTCTATCAATCATTCCAATTGTACACATTTGTTATTTAACCTACTCGCAGCTTTGGACCTGTTCAGCTGTGCTGGATAAGCTTTTGTGAATTGGCAAGCACTTGCTCATATAGAGTAGCCACCCTGTGTATCCAAACTCTACATAGTAACTTACACATATTACACATCAAATCCAATATATATACCGATAGTCTTACACGTTATAATAGTTCTTTCACACCATAGTATTTTGAACTCTTTGTGAAGTGCATTCTAGTTTAAATTAGTTCTTCGCTTCACATTTTTACGTGTAATATACATATCTACAACACTATGTAGTTGAACCAACAAGTAAGCTCTTATGGTCCAGAGTACTGAAAAACATCTCAATAGAACCAGGGTTAATTTACCTTTTCCTGACAGTTCATAGGGCTTAGATATTTTATATATTTTATTTTATATTTTAAATAAGAGGTCCTAACGGTAACACGGCTGGGTGCATTATATTTTGGAGTTGTGTGCCCTTGCTCTTTCAGACAGCATGATGAAGGTCTAGGAAGAAGGCACTCGGCAGGGTCATATAACATGAAGTCACGTGACAGCACACTACTTGCTGGGTGGCACCAAATGTGAGAAGGATGCAAGCTTATCGTGGTGTTGAACAATAGAAAATTTAGGATCTCACTTATTTTAGATCCTTTCTCCAGTGTTACAGATATTTATCTGGTAGGACTCAAAAAGTTTCACACAGGCTCTTTTTTCATAACGTAACACATTATTTAAACATCCTCTGTGCTCCACCTAAAATAGGACCATGTGACGAGTACATACTTTTCATATTTTGCAAGGAGATAAGTATGGCTTTGGTAATAATAATTACTAGATGTGGGATATCAGTACTCCCTGAGTTTGGCCTATAAGTGGACATATTGAGGCCAAAAGTTTAGTATCTAATTTAAAGATGTTCACTGTTCTTTTTTTTCAATATCATTTTGTTTCAGCTCTTAAGGAGTTAAGTGCTATACTCCTTTCTCAGAAGCCATCCAAGTGTCAAACATCAGTGTATTTGAAAGCATCTAGTGCAGTTTTATGATATTATTAATCTTTGTTGCAGAAAGCCCAGCAGGTGAAAAAAAATGAAGACAATTTAGTAAATAATGGGCACCGAGATGACTTATTGTTTTCCTGCAATGAGGAATAAGTGCAGTTTATTTTGTGACCTTTTTCCAGCGGCTGCCAAGAAATCAGAGGTAATAAAGTTAGCTGACTCTTACTTGAAGATGAAGAACATATTTATTTAAACAGCTTATTCTCCTTTCGACTTTCTTAAATCCTTATTTATGGCTATCACATCTAAGCATGTGTTTTACCACGTAGTTAAAAGGACAGTAGAATGCATTTAACTAAATTATAAGTCACAGAGTTGTGTTCTCTTAGCATGGGAAAAGAGTTACGGCAGTATTTTATAGTAGCGGGGCCCAGGTCAATCATCCTTGATTCTAGTCACATCTGCTCATGGGGTTCCCAACTTTTGGGCACTCTTGAAAAGTTTGGATCTAGGGGTGTGGCTGCAGTGTAAATAGGGGTGTGGCCATGGGTGTGGTTTCACCAGTGACAGCTAAAATGTTTAGTTTAACTAATAATCAGAAAAACAGAAAATATGCCGATTTCATCTTGGGACGTAAAAATATAAATCTAAAAAGTTCTGTAATCTGGTTTATAATTTATATTGCAGTAAAAAAAGCTGTTTCTGTTCTGCGTGCAGTGAGGTGTACAAATTATTAACCCAATGAATATCAGTGGAGTCCTTAATACCCCATAGGGTTAAAAAAAACATACTTGCTCAACGCTGAGTAGGCTTATCCCTAGACAGGTGCTCTGCAGTGCTTGAGCACAGCTACCATGATCAGATGCTGCTATAAAAATGGGAGCCCTTACAATCAGAGTTTTTATTGTTTAGTAAGAAATATCACAATAAAGCCTTTGTTCAGAAGGGAGCGACCTGTCCTTCTGCACACCGTGTGCCATTTAAAGGTTTAATGGCCCCACTTATGAAAGGGTATATTTTCTCTTTAAATAGATTGTGCTGCTGTCAGCAGGAGAACACATCAAAGGGAAAGTGAAATCAACTATCTAACTGATTATACAGTACAATACTTTACAAGAAGAAAGATTAAATGAATTATGTCTCGCTTGAGATTATTATCATGGTGTGCACACTCCTAGATAAGTCTGGCTCTTATTTTGCCAGACGGAACATTGGTTCTTCTGTTGGAGTATAATTCTATAAGAGAAACCCCCTTTTCAATTTCAGGTTCAATACTTTTATATAATATTATTATTAACTCTTATTTATTGAGCGCCAAAAAATTACTCAACGCTGTTCATGGGTATGATTTAAGGTATGTTGGCATAAAGGTAGCTTGTAGTCACCCATTCTTGAATAAGGAAGGAATGTAGGCCTGACTTTGCCCTCTGTAATTTCTTCCTTTGACCAGTCACCTAGGAATATTAGGGTATTAGGGGAGTACACCGCATTCATGTATTAGAGGCAGGTTCAGAGGTGATCTGTTTCTTGAAAGAAAAAACAATCTGAACAGAACATGGTCGCTTAAAAAAATTTCCGTACTCATCTTAGTACAGTGAGCATATAGTTTTAATTATAAATGACCAATTGTGTTACACTATAGTAAAAACTCAAAAACTCAGTAACATGATGAGATCTAACCAATTGTAAACATGTATAAAACAAAACATTACAAAGAAAGTGTAGTATGCTTGACAGAGAAGTCTATGAGCCTAAAGGAATACACCAATTTGCTTTAGTTATTTAATATTATCAGTGGTATAGCCAGCGCCGGACTTTGCACAAGGCATCCCAGACAGTTGTGTTGGTCATAGGGGTGCTGTGTTGTGTTGGTCACTGGGGTATTCTTCTTGGAGAGATAGGTCTGAAGTGATGGTACCCCCTTGGCCTCTTTCCTCCCCTGATGTCTCCCCTTTCTAAAAGATCAAGATTATTGTGTAAACAGCACATAATGTTATCTAAAATGGAAACATGGTGGGGGGGCATAGAGTATTTTTGCTTGTGGTGCCATTTACTCTAGGACCGGACCTTGGTGTGACTGGAGTGAATGGGAAGATTCCATGAAGTTCAAAAACATAGATACGTTTTGTCCACTCATGACTATACTTGTTTGACTTTGAGTATGTGTGTGTATGCAGATATGTGAGTATATGTAAAACAGAGTAAAAAGTGGAATATGATTGTTTTTTTTTAATTCCCTATAGAAAGCAAACCAAAAAAATCTCTTAATTAACTTTATATTGCAGCAGTTTTCTTTGTCCGTTACTAAACGGGGTTTATTGTTTTTTCCCCATAATCCTCTCAGCGTTGTTTTAAAGTTGTATTTTTTTTTATAATATCCAGCACATAACAGACCTACTGACTACATCAGAGCTAGAAACGCAGTCTTGCTCAAGGGTGAGCGCTTTTTAGAAAGAGGGTGCGCTCAGGAATATATCCATTAATACGCCTGTCACATAACATTCCAGTGTTCTCTACAATGTAAATTCAGTGCAAACCTAGATCATGCATTACCAGGGTCACCCTGCTTATTGCTTTATGACACCGGCAGATTAAAGGGGCAGAGGGGCTCATATTAATTTTCTTCATGTTTGACTAGCAATGCTTCCCATAGCGAGCGGAGCACAGGTTGAAAGCTCTTTATTGTAAATCTCGTGTCAGTCATTTGGAAATGACATGCTGTCCTGCTGTTGAATAAACATACCCTATAATATTATATTAAACCTTAATCACTCTGTGGTCATCTACAAAAGCCGTCAACTTAAAAATAAATGTTGAACTGCGATATGAACACAGCCATGCTACCGCTTCCAAAAAATGTTTTATTGAATTCCTAATGTAATTCAGCTTTTATAATCTTACATTTTTTTATTTCTGCATTCATTTGTATACTTTAATTATACCTTCCTTTTATTTTCATTTTAATTAAATCATTTTTTATTTATATAGGATTTCAGTATTTATTGTTACTTTAATAATGAGTAGGAATTTGAAGGATGAACCCGAGAGATAACAGGGATTTTTGGGGCATGGCTTTCTATAGGAGAGAAATGCAGAAGAAAACTGAGAGAAGTGAGTGGAGAAGTTAAAACATAATAGGTAAAATAAAGGTGTAAACAAAAGCAGAGACAGGAAATATTACAATTTTATACTGGCACCAAATCACAGGATGTTGAAGAACTTGACAATGCTGGCAGATGCCCAACTTTGTTACATTTTAAGATGATTGTCTTATTCTCTGACTAGCGAGAATGCAAGAAGGAGCTCTCTTAAGATCTTAGACCAAGAAGATCTTAGACCGGTCTAATTCAATGGTAGATGATCTATCTAAAAATATCCATCCTATATTTATGGCAGTGGCACTGTGTGATGATCATACCTGGGATCTTGCAAGATTAGGCTACCCAAAGCTCTCCCTTTTCTAGGGGAGTGAGTTCATGTAGGGACGAGGTTAGCCATATGTGAAGGGTGGGGTTAGCCACACACAAGCCCCAGTGAGCCATTAAGTGGGCAGAAAATGTGAAGGTGGCAGGGAAAAGAGGGCAATGAGTAGGCAGAATACGGGTTCTGCTCAAACCTATAGAACTCCTAGGTATAATTATGGCCATTGTTAAATTAGGACTTCATTTTGGAAAGGTTTGGAATGGCTTGTAAAATGTAATCTTCAATAACCCCTCTGACTACCCTTCTTTTCCTGTCTCATGAACCCCCACCATTTCCTTACTACTATTGTAAAAACTTTCTTTAGACGGTCTTAATAAAATGCGAGTGGTCTAATTTGACTTTTTTTCAGTCCTATTATTTCCCAATATTCGGCTCCCCGTGCAGTGAGCAACACTCCATTAATGCACAGTAACCACAGGAGACAAAACATGCTCTATAAGTTACTGCTTGCGATGGATTTGGAATTTCATTATTAACATATATAACTGTATAATGTTTTTACCATGATTCTTTATACAGTCTGTCATGGCTGGTGTTTATGTTCACAATATATATAAAACATGTACTAGTCTCATGGGCCTGATTAATTGCTTCATGCACCATGATTAACACTATAAATCTGGAAACCACCACTGAACAGTGGGCATTTGTGACTTTCTTATGCAGCCTTTACCATGATCCTAAGTTATAATTACAGACCTTTTGACCACAGCAATATTACCTGCTGAGTTTCGTACTCGCTGTACTGATTCAGCCTCTCTCTCTGTTCCCAAGGTGAACAAAAAAACGAAAAGTTAGTTTTAAAACCTAGTTCGAATTTGGTTGTTTTTTAATGTTAATTTATAACAAAGTAGAAATAGAAAGTTAAAACCAAATTACAAAACTAATAATGAAACCAATAATAAAACTTTAAATCTGTGATTTGGTTTCGTATATTAAAATTGTTGTCCATTAAAATACTTTCATACGGCTCATATCTGTTTTTCTCCTCCGGATAGGATCAAATTATCTGCATTCTCTTTGGTGTTACAACTATTTTAAGTATTCATGTCAGCTCTTCCCACCCAAGAAAGAGACATAGACTGGGTACGATAAGGCCATCTCGCAATCCATGAGCCACCACACAGCTCCAAAGACAGTTATTACCCCCAGATTCCAATTACAGCCTCTCCTAAGGCCTTATATTATTTGTCGGTATGCAACCGAATAGAAGTTCATGAATGGAAAATCCGACCATAACTGCCCTAGACATGAAGGATGAAGAGAGTGAGAGGAGTTGTTCAATATATACCCACACCAATAACTAATTACATATAGACAACTGCAACCTACAGAGAAAACAAATACTAAACATGTACAGGATAAAAGTCATGCCTTAAGCTCCTTAAGAGGCTTGATTTTCTTGAATGCAGGGTTTCTGAATAGTGCTCATAACTTATATTATTATCTGGTACTCCTAGACCTGTGTGTGCTGTTTTGCCCTGTGCTGCTTTCCCTCTTGCCCATGTCGAGTTATTCAGATGGTTTCATTCCATTGATTAGATGGGTTACCTTTCATGGCATGTCATTGGACTAATTGAGGGAAAGGTTTGGTGACACCGGAATCAAGCTGTAGGTATGTTTTTTTCTATCTCCATGTAATAAGATCTAGGTGAAACGATGTACGTTCTGCATTCTGTGTGCTATTGGTAACTCCCTAAAGTTATTCTGTGTCCTAAGCACTTTCCTATTTTGCTACAGTCTGCATAAAACCGTAACAAACTGGGATGTATGACAGGGAACCCATTACAATTTATAGTAAAAGAGATTATCTTCTCAGTTCTAGTGTAGATACAAGGGATGAATGAAATTATTTCTACTCGGTGATACAATAAACTACACAACAAAACCTCTTCATTCTACAGAGATCTCTTTAAGGAGATATCTACTTCCTCCCTGGCGTGTGAATTCTACTGAATTCTATTTTGACTTATAATAGGCTTCTTCCAAATAAAAAAATGAATGCCCTAATACACTGACCATAATTGACATAATAGTACACATCATCACAATCCTTAACTCATATTCTTTGACTATATAAACTATAAACTCTTGAATCTCAGATCAAACATTGAAACAAAGTACAAACCTCACATCTAAAAATTTTTTTTTCATGTTTCTCGCATTTTTTGAGGTCACATTTTCAGCGTAACATATGTTAGATAATCCTTTTACGGCAAATCACAATATAGTTGTAATGTACACTGTCCATGGTACTGACTTAAATAAATATATCATACACCGATCAGCCATAACATTATGACCACTTCCCTAATATTGTGTAGGTCCCCCTTTTACTGCCAAAACAGCTCTGACCCATTGAAGCATGGACTCCCCTAGACCTCTGAAGGTGTGCTGTGGTACCAAGACATTAACAGCAGATCCTTTAAGTCCTGTAAGTTGTGAGGTGGGGCCTCCATGGATGCATCCTGGTGCCATGTGTTCGTCACTTACCTGGGGGACCCGGACATCCACATTATGTAAAAGAAAACCTGATTCATGAGACCAGGCTACCTTTTTCCATTCCTCCATGGTCCTGTTCTTATGCTCATGTGCCCATTGCAGGTGATTTCTGCAGTGAACGGGGGTCAGCATGGGCACCCTGACTGGTCTGCGCCTACGCAGCCCCATATGTGTGTTCTGACACCATTCTATCAAAACCAGCATTAACTTTTTTCTGCAATTTGAGCTACAGTAGCTTGTCTGTTCGATATGACCACACTGGCCAGCCTTCAACCCCAACGTGCATCAATAAGTCTTGGCAGCCCATGATACTGTTTACCGCTCTTCCTTCCTTGGACCACTTTTTATAGGCACCGACCACTGCAGACCAGGAACAACTCACAAGAGCTGCAGTTTTGGAGATTCCCTGACCCAGTCATCCAGCCATCGCAATCTGGCCCTTGTCAAAGTCGCTTGGCAATTTTTTTGTGCTTCTAACACCTCAACTTTGAGGATTAAATGCTCACTTGCTGCCGAATATATCCCACCCACTGACAGATGTCATGATAACAAGATTATCAGTGGTATTCCCTTCACCTGTCAATGGTCATAATGTTATGGCTGATTGGTGTATATTGGCATTTGTACTTTATAACGGATATGATGCCATAAAGATGCTCCAATCGATGGTATTAAAATATAATTTACCTTCATGACATAGGAACCTTTTTTTAACCGAAATCAACTGCCACGTCCACCTTCTTCCTGCAGTGACCCTCTACACAATTGAATTTTCCACCTTTTGCAGATATAACCCTGAGATATGTTGCCATCCTCGGATTCTTGCTATTCAGTCTGTTGCCTATGGGAATTAAAGGATTTTGTGGTCTCGTTTTCAGAGATTTACTAGTAATTATCAGAACGGATGTGTCTGCCACCACTTCACTAGAAGCATATGTACAAGAGATGAAGATGGCTGTATCTATTTTACCATAACCATTCATTAGAAAGAAATAAAATACATAAAACAAATTTAGCCTTAATCCCTAAAATTGCATTTTTACTTATATATGTATTAGTTTTGAGGTCCCTGTACCAGAATAAAGATATAACCGTATTGTGACAACTAAGCATAGAAGGTAAAGCGAGTACAATTTATAAATTTAATCTAAAGTATTCATGGCTACATTTTCCCAGTAACAGGGTTCATAAATGTATAAAAATGTTTATTGGGCCCTTTTAAGATTTGGAGCCTGACTCAGTTGAACAGGAAGCCTACTTTACGCACAAAAGTATTACTCATGAACTAATAAGCAGATGTGTTGCAGATGGTTAGAGCGTGCCCTACGCATAAAATCTTTCACTTTATGGTTCCTTCTATATATTGCAAAGCAATAAGTGTGCTTTTAAAATTTTCACGTCCAACTACATGCCTTCATATCAGCAGTGTTTTACTCAACTGCAGAACTAATTTTGGAAATAGCAGATCATCCCCAGCTATTTAATCAATAACATCCCCAAGATGTCTCATATCTATCACCATCCTTTCTCCATACTTCACTCTGTCACCTGCACTTCACAATTATCCCCCTTTTTACATTTCCACATCCCCCCACCCACCTCCTTCTTTTGCACTCAATTAACCATATGAAAGTGTGACCCTTCTTTTTAGAAAGAAGCTTTTAGATTAATCATATTACCTTAGGTTTCCAAATCTCAGTGGCTCCACGACCTTTTTTTCCTCTTAGAATCCATTATCTTAAACTAGCACGATAATCCTAGCTTTAGGGAGGGAGAGAGGGAAGCAGAAATCAGACCTAATAGATGGCAAATAAGATTAATCTATGATCTAAGTGCCGATTACACTTGGCCCTGCCCTTGAACGTCCCATTCTAACCTTGAGAATTATATCTACTAAGACTGTGGAGCTTGATTCAGGGGTTCTTGGTGTATGCCGAAACCAATGAGCCAGTTTTTCAGTACTCAGTTTAACTCATATTATTTTGTTTCACTCTCTTAAAGTGAGATATGTCAAGTGGATGTACTATTGTGTTGGTAGATACAATATGTAAAATCCATGTTGATTGTTTTTGTCTACAATGGAAAATAAGATGATAGCTATTACTGAGAATGGGTGTTCTTTTATGTCAAAGTTTCTTAATAAAATTTTAATTATTGCTTCTTTATAAATGAATAACAATAATAGTAATGTATATACTACCATACTTTTGTATGCCACAATGAATTAATGCTTTATTTTTGCAAAAGACCAGAGAGTGCCTGTTCATTTGTGCAAACATTGTTTGCCATTTTTGTATCCATGGAACATGGAGGAGTGCTCTGAATTTCCTTATATATGGTGAACCAAAATAATGGTCAACCATTATTTTGGTGCAAAAGAAATGAATTTTAGCATTGTGCAGAATTGTACCAATAAACAAGTATCCATGTGAGCATTCCTAAAGAAAGAAAATGTATAAAGTTGACCACAATGAAAATTCCACCCCTAACAAAGTACACTTAGTAAATAAAACACTTATATTTGGAGCAACTCAACATATGTTTACATGGAACACATTCAGCTACCTAAATTTAAAACATTATTCGCATTTGGTATACACATTAAAAACATTTAAATATGTTTCCACCTTACCAAAGATGAATTTTCATGTGCATATTTGTCATTGAGTATTCAAACATTGGGAACACCACAGAATTTAATGGCGGATCAGAACAATTCAGCCCATCTAGTCTGTCTATTTTCGTATATCATAACATAGGGATGCTTAATTTAGAATGAGTTACTGGAAAACTTCACATAGCAGGCATGGTATCTTGTACTCCTGTATAATATATTCATTTTCTGTACGTGTCCAAAAAAAGGTAAGAAATGTGAGAATTGTATGTGAGACTTTGCTGTAATTGCTGTGCCCAACCGGAAAATGTTCAGCTTCACCCAATTCTCACTTAGTTTAAAACACTGAACAGTGAGAAAGAGCCATCAAGACGATGATTTGTCATCTGAGCCAAAGAAGGGCTTACAAAAGCTATGATGTCTCGGTAGCTTTGATCTGATGAAAGGATACTATAAGCAGGCAGAACACGGTTTGGAACATAGTTGACTTTGCTAGGCATAGCGTTGCTGTGTATAACCTTAGGTTCCAGGATTATACACTTTGAAGCCACAATACTCACAGCCATGAAGAGAATCTTGGATATAAGAGAAAAGTAAAGAACTTACTATCAGTCAGCTGAAAACAGGTTGTCATTTTTTATTTCCTATGAGAGGTCAAATTGTGAAGAGTTACCCTGCCCGTTGGAAAATGTAGCACTCTGTTGATCAGATTCCAAGGCAACATTTAGATTTTTTGTACATGCAGTAGCTTAACGTTTGCAACCCAAGTGAATGGGAAATCCTGTGTGTTTCACACTGTAACCGAAAATTGAATTAAAAAGGTCACGACTAAAGGTGATGACTTAAGTTGATTTAGATCTCTTGCTATATAACTGCATTTATCTAATGGAATCTAAGAGAACAGTGTTCTTTTAATTTGGTGTTTTTATAAATGAAAACAACTACTTGCCCTAACTCACCATCACATTTACAAAAAGTATATATTTTCCTTTATAAAAAAATAAATAACTCAAAATCAGTATAGGAGCAGCTAGCGCACTGGGATACTGATAAGCATGTGGATTCTCAAGAAAAAATATTTTTGTCAACACAGTGAATTTATGCAGAGTTCATAAACATGTAAAATTATAACATTTTATCCTTTTCCCCCCAAAACCTTTCCATGAGTGTGAACCCCCCCCCAAGTGCTCACAATAACATCTATCATTTTTAATGTCATTAGTGTTCTGAGTTTCAAATTGAGATATTTGAGAAGAGTATAAATTGACAAGGCCAGAGGAATTTATTATAAAGCTTGTAAAAAAAAAAAAAAAATATATATATATATATATATATATATATATATATATATATATATATATATAATTTAATCACCCACATGAAAAAAAAAACCTTAAACAAGTAACATGACGAGAATTATACATGTGAATTAAATATGGCTAGATGAATATAACACAATCCTATGCTTTTAATTACACAATAGAAAAAATGTATAAAATGTGGCATTATTTATGCATAATCAGCGTGGAGATACTATAGCCGTTGAACAACTTTGAATAAAACCTCATTGCTTTCTGTAACATTGTGTATCCTACATGAACAACCAGCCTTTATAGATACTTTTGTTGTGGATGCGATATCGAAAAGAAAACTATATATTTGAGGCTCGTACACACAATTACATAACACTGGATAATACTGCGTCACACACACGGTGGACACTCACAAGGACCTTGTCACAATCAATGGACTTTCTTCTCCTTACCCTACCCAACACGTAATGATGGAAGCAAACCGATATTTAGTTTAGTTTTATTGACAGTTTATTTATTGCTGATACTGTATTGGTTGTTTTATATTTCTTCTTTTTCTTAATCTTCGTGTGTTCCTGGAACAACAAGGATATAAACTTATTTGAAATTTTGACTGCTATTGGTTGCCGCTGTTTTCGTAAGCCAGTATTGTACTCATTTTTGTCTACAACAACCAAACTTAAACCTAACAAAAAATGTATAGGATCACAATGTCTTTTTATTTGACCATTTTGCTCCAGCGACCCTTTGATAAAGCAGCACCATTGTCCTGTTTAATTAATGAAGGGGTTAACTAGTACTAGAACTATACATTCTGCTGCCATTGAGTCAGGAAGACTAATGAAATTTCTTTTAATTTGTCAGGAGGAAAGTGCTAATGTTAAAAGGCATTTAATAAAAAGGGTTCTTTTTTTTTTAAAGGATGCCTTTAAGTAATTACTTCAAGTGTTTTAGGTCTGTTCACTGGAATATTTACTTTACTGTCATGCGGTGCCAAAGTATAATTAAATCTCTACCACACTTACATTCTATCTCTCTTCAAATGTGTTATTTTATTAACAATTACTGTACATTTTGGATGCGTCACGTTGGATGTTGTATGAATTTAAAAGCTGTCCACACAAGCCTTCGCCAAACTCGCGGGTTAAAGGTGCATATGCAGCGGATGGATGGATTTATTGAAAAGCTGCCATCGACGATACTGCGTAAAGCGAGACAGAAACACCTAACCAATAGATGTGGATGGCCAGGCTGTCCCAGAAGAGCTGCTGGTTAAGTCTGCTTCTATACAACAAGAGATGGCATAATGAAAAGAATTGATTCTACGGCTAGCTCAAGTCCCTCATTGCACCAAGGCAGACCCAGAAAAATTAGTCTACACAGCAGAAAAAATAGATGAGTTAGTAGTCTTAGTAGTCGTCTGGTCCTATTCATTTTATCGTATACTGAGCTTGTTGAGAAGTGTATGTATGTAGGAGCTTATGGTAAAAACATCTTTTTTGTATGTACTAAAATACGAATTACATGATAGAAAATTCAGTAGTAATTATGGATTGAAATATATAATATATGCAAGAACGCCAGTTTATACGATAGTTTATATCTATGCAATTCGACAGATATACCTCCATGGGTTATTAGTACTACAGCCAAAAGATCTCCTTTTAAATGTTCACCTATAGAAAAAAAATCATACATTTCTTAAACATACCTGTATGAAGGGAAGACCTTAAAATTACATGAAATAAATATAGAGATTTTTACCATTTCTGTTCACTTCTTAAAAGCATGATTTGGTCCCCCTTGGATCACTGAACCATGACAACACAATTGTATAAATCAAATCTAAGACTACTTAAATTATTTGTCAACTGGATCAACCTAGTGCTTCCAGGTGGAGACATCTGTATATTTTGGCTTTTCAATGGTTTATTTAGTTCCTTATAGTTAAGATTATAGAAAAAAATAAAGCTAGTGAGTGGAGAATCTGTACAGAAGTATAGTCTATTTTCCTCACTGTTCCAACCACTCAAAGATTGGGGTGCCTGCAGCCAGACGAGAGCTGCAACACAAGGAATGGATAAAGGACCTTAGGAAGACATACAGGGACAAACAAAGGACAGATATTAATTGTATCTCTTTTCTCCAATTCTATTACTTACAGGGTAGGTCACCCGTTTCTCCACAGGTCACTCTTGCAACTTGGTCAGTAATAGGTTTCACCCAATCATTGCCCTCTCGATTGTAGGGTTGACTGGAGTTATAGCTGACGTTCAGATGGAAATGGATGCATCTCAAGGAAAGAAAAGAAAAGACAAGAAAAAGAAGAAAAGAGCGAAGATGAAACACGCAAATTGGCTAGTAATATTAGCAACCAATTTTTACATATACAAAACACATGATCTACAGCTCATATTTTGTAGAAACAAATGTTCTTTGAATCAATGATAAACAGTCCAAATAAAATACAAAACTACAAACATTTAACTAATGTAGAAAAAAATTGCTATACTGAAATCTCAGTGACATTTACTGTGACTAGAATGTACTGATTATATCTTCAATCCTAAAATACTTCTTTTAACATCCAAAATTTGGTTCAGGGATTTTCTTCAAACCTCTCTCTGTCTCTGACTATTCTTACGTTAACGTTTCCAATTCACTTTCAAGACTTTAGAGTTCTCTTCCTCAGCTTTTCTACTTTATTATCCAAAAGGAACTTGTCAGATCAATATGTACATTTCGGTAGGGCAAAGAGAGAGGAGGTTAGCTGAAAGGCAGGTTAAAGTCATCAATCAATTGGTTATAAGAGGAACAATCTCCATGTTATTTTGCTAATTTTCAACTAGTTTTAGGTGGCAAGGACTATAATTAAAGTATGTGTCGTGTATGTAAATATATCAATCAATTTCAAATTGCACCTGGCGTTCTCTCCTTGTTAGCTCTTTTCATATGATTTTGGTCTAAGAGATTTCAAGCAACTATACCCCGCAGAAAGGGATTTTGACCGTCATCGGTTTTCTTTTTTTGGAATTTTTATCACACATCAAACTTTGTTAACTTCCAGCATCATGTTACGCTTTTTTCAGTGTTTAATTTCAAAAGTTTATAACATATATCCCATCACTGACCAGGGAGATGTATTATATGTAGAGAAAATATGGGCAATTTCCATTTGCCCTCTTCTAATATTTTAGCCAAATAGTCATGGCTCCTTTCAGGGCTGTCGTTAGGCATGAGGAAGCAGGGCTATGGCCCGTTGCCCCCACACTCAGGAAAGCCTGTGGTGCTACTCCTCACCGCTCTCTCACTTACGCTCGTGGTCTATGTGTTGGGAAACGATGCGGCTAGTTGACATATGATGTCATATCCTGACACTCTGTTTCGCTTATTATGGAGCAGAACTGTATTTGCAAGAGTAATAAGGGAAACATCCTAATTAAAATATGGTTTTTGTCTGATGCGTGATGAATAGTTCAGTTAGTGAGGTGACATTCAGGAAATGTCACTGGTTTATGCATAGGGTTGGGCCTTCATCGTGCATGGTGAAGCTGAAACTCTCTCTTTAGTGAATAAACTCTATTGTCAGGACATATCATGCTAACATCTTGGTGTTCCCCGTAGGCTTCTGTAACACGGATAAAGCGATGTTCCAGTCAGTGTACCAAGTTTCTAGGATTGTATACGGTTTAATGAACGTTAACGTGCACTATGGTTCTAGAGCTTTGAAGCATATTCTAAACCCCATGGGTATTAATGCACAACATCATTGCTTTTGATTTGCTGCCAAAGGAAAGACCGAATTTGAACTTTTGGCCACCCTGTTCATCCAGGCTGTCTGTTAAATTAAAGGGTGAAGGCCTCTCTCACCTCCGTTGCAGCTTCTGCCGGCAAAGGTTCCTGGGAAATCAGATCTTTGTCGCCGTGACAAGATGCATATGCACATTTGCAAAATAAACCCTGCAAATATTGTGTCTGAGCGCTACATTCAGCCCAGGTGCATCTTGTTTTATAACCGGCGGCTCGCACAACAACATGAAAGGTTATCTTTGACAAGTTTTTTATCTATTATTTTCTACCAGTGAAATGCTATTTCTCGAGAAAAAAAGCTCTGCGGAACAAAATAACAGTAAATCCTGATTGAGATACATAAACCTGCCATTGATATCACATAATATCAGTGTTTTTTCTCACTCGATACAGGCGTTTTAAAGATAAATGGTAAAACAGAGCTGGAAATCCATCTGGCTAGCTGCCTGCTCTAATGAATAACCCCACTTTGGCTCCTGCGATGTAAGCAGAAAGTTCTCTCCCGGCCGCTTTCGTCTGTCATGAATCTACAAGACAGCCGACATAATATCAAGGCGACAACAGCGTGCTAACAGTGAACGCACTTCCATTTTCTTTGCTTTCTATTGATTTTCACTTAATAACTGGCAAAATACTAAACGCCAGCCCTGAGTACCTTATAAATCCTGCCTGAGCTTTTTATTGAAGAGAATTTAATAAAAACAACCGTCGAGGCTGAGGGATTTTTTCTTCTGGACACAACAAGGGAAGGCGGGCGGGGGGTTAAAAAAGACATTCATTTGAATTTTTAAAGGGACTCTCATCAAGGACACAGGATAGTGAGCAAAAAAAAAAAAAAAGCGTGTCTTTCGGAAGGGATGGGATTTAACCACAGAAAGGAAAAAAATAACACGTGGGCACGGAGATCGTCTCCAAACACATATTCAGAAATAAACGGCAGAGGACAGTTATGATGAACATCAAGAAACAATGAAGAAGCGTACAATGCTTCTTACAATATATTAGTCAATTATATAAGAACAAAATGTAATGTAATGTAATACAAAATGATTTCTAAGCATATATTATCAAATACTTTGGTTTGCATATTTAGAACTTTTATTTTTAAGTGAGAAGAAGATAATGTTACACATCGCTAATGGTGAGATCAAAGAACGCTAGGTATGGCTTTTGTTTAACCCTTTCAGCAGAGAGAGACCCTGGAAAAGCAAATGTCTTAAAGATTAGAAATATTTAGAGCAACACGATTCGAATTAGAATATGCATTTTGTGTTTTATCCACCGCTTTCAAAAAAAAAAGTTTTGGGCATTGTAATTGATAGCGCCAGCAATTTACGCAGTGCTTCATAATACACTAAAACTAGAATTGACAGACTAAGACAAACCAATACATTAGGTAAAGAGGGCCCTTATCGGAAGCTAACAATCTAGAAGCAAACATCATATTGATGCATGAACAGAAACATTTTATACAAAATAATAAAACAAGACAGATAACAGGTTTAAATGCACAGAATGTGTTAAAATATGGTAGCCATGTCACTTTTTCAGTATACCTGCAGATTCAGCTGCTTTGGATGTAGAGGCTGTGTCCGGCAAAAGATCCCTGTGCGGTAAATGAAGAGTGTAATATGTTTCAAAAGCCACGGAGACCAGCGTACAAGTCACGAACGGCAGCAAGAAATGCCGCAAGATTTTACTAATAGCCGACAGTGGGTGGAAGTGGTCAAAGAGGACTGTAAATACTCCAAGGTAAATCACCCGTCCCAGACCTTATGTTCTAGAATTATTTTTTATGGACATCTATTAAGAGTCTGTTCTACAATTAAATATACTGTGTTTTAAACCATATACCAACACTTACAATCGCCTTCATCAGTTTCACCTTTAAACGGTTAAATTTAAACTCTCAATCTTCTTAACCCTTCTTCTTTGATGATAATTTGTTATTAGGAATGTTTGCCCTGCACAGGTTTTTACTATAAATTAATAAGGTCATTTGACAAACTCTATGGTATTTTTGAAGAACCTATGAACATGTCAAGTGGACACCGAGTAGAAGAGCCCCGATCCAGGACAGTGCTGGTGACTTTTTTGCCATGAAAATCAGAAACTTGTACTTTGTTAAAGGAAAAAGTATATTACAATATGACATATATTTTCATTACACAACATGCACCTTTTACTTGCAATGTTATATGAAAAGGAGACCTCTGAGGTCCTAAAAGCTTATGTCATTCTACATCATGGCTGCAGAACTCCAGTCCTGGCCTATTTTTGCAGACCCGCTATGCATTTTTTAAGATAGCCCTACGACTAAAGACTTTCCCCGGTAATGGGTTAATCATTAGGTAGTTGCGGGTATGATTGTGCTTTGTTAAAATTGAATTGGCAGCACAGAATACCGAAATGTCCTCCTTCCATGTGTATTCATTCTCTCCCGCAGTGAATGTATCCCCATTTTTCCTGATCTGCATATAGTCATTAATTGCTAAATATGTTTCATTAAGAAGGGGAATCAATGACCAACACATGTAGAGCACATGTACTGCATATAAATGGCCATATAAATATATATGTATCATGTAGAATACACTTTGTTCTACCTCTCCTAAGACATATGAAAGCCCAAAAGTTATTAAGGAATAGCTTGTTTCTGTCTGCTACCCATACTGTACTTAACCCCTTAATGACAAAGCCCGCACATGTACGGGCTCAAAATGCATTGTTTTCAATGGGTCTAGGGACTGCCCATTGTCCTTAAGGGGTTAACTTCCCATTAACCTCTGCGATGCACCGGCTGAACCTCTGCTGTAGGGTAAAATATGTTAAAGAACAAATCAAGAATGTTACAAACATTCAAAATGAAAAGGTGGCAATAGCAACGCGCAATGCTTGGCTAAAATGAAATCAGACTTATTTTCTTGTATGACTTATCTTTAATACATTCAGCATTTTTCGGAGCATGACTAATGCATGCACCCAGCTTGATTAATTGAAAAACGGGAGCACATCCTTAACAATAAAATCTAGTTAATGAACCAGCTTTATATAAATACTGCACAAGCGCCTCAAAATCTCCAAAATGAAATTAGCAATTTGTAACAGCCAGTACATAATTCATAATAAAATGCATACCGGCTTTCGTACGACTTCCACATGTGTGTTGCCCTTTAATTGGTCAGTATAAAGGTATACTGCCATTCCATTAATGCATTCTATTGCTTTACAAAAGGTTGGTGTAGCGAGCCTTGATTGTGACAAATGGTTTACTATTAGGAACATTCTGTAATTATTGTGTGGTGGTACCACCGGCCGATATATCATTAACATGATAGATGACCTTTAAGATCACCAAAAATAACTAAATTAATAAAAATAGCTTCATTCCAAGCGCTGTCACAAAGCCAATAGTCGGAACAGTCAAGTATCATTGATACTTCAGAACAAGAACATGGGCCATAACTGGTCCATATCAGTCACTGTCTTTTTGGGGATGCATTTATATGAGTTTCGACTGCTTGGTATAAATGAATAGAATACTATCTCTGCCGTGGCCCACATTTATGATGTATGTTGCTGACGTTCCCAAGTTTTGGATGGGAAGGTAGAGGAGATTATGTGTTCCACAACATTATTTTTATTAAAAGGCATTGCAAATCTGAAGAAATTGGATTTCCAATCGTATAATAGCCAATTAGTCTAGAGAGCACTAAAGCAAGTGGAACACAAACCATTGTATAAGATTGACACATACAGGATTGAGGCCTGTTTTTTTCCAATGAGTTCCAATGTCCACTTAGGACCTTAACATGGACATTCACCAATAGGACCATCTCCAATTGACCTCTACTTCCCGTGGGCATATTCACATGATATTGACTTTTTTGAAGTTTAATATGGTTGGGTCCAAGAGATCTTATTTGGTTTAGATAGTGGAGTGGTGTCAGTCAGCAATGGTAACAAGTTACTATTGTCACTCCTTCCCTAGACTGCTGGCCATATAATGTGGACATTAGACAAATAGGCCAGAAACTATTTAGACACATTTTTAGGTTTGTTTTTGTGCGACGGATTATGTTCTAATTGTGAACCAAATTCACCCTCTCCTCTGATACAAATTTCAGTACATTTTCATTTAATTTGTACATATCCCAATGCACAAGTCTAGTAGACATAACTTCACAATGACATTGCACATCTCAGATACTTTGCTAGCCAGAAAAAACTGCATTGTTTTAGATTATCCCATTATCATGTCTAAAGGGATAGAGATGGCCTTGAAGCGGAAACTGAGAGTCAACGACTTGGAAGAATGGCTGGATGCTCTATGTCTTAAGTAATCACTAGCTTTTCAAGTCCACCCACCACTTTGTGACCTATATTTCTACCTCTTTATTTTGTTGTATTTAGATTTAATATACCTGAAGAAGAGACCTAGGAAATCTCTGAAGCTTACAATCTATTATACTACAATAAACGTATAATCTTTGCCTACCTATCCCTACCTCTCCCTGTGTGCAGACACTTTCCCTATCCTTGCTTACCTTGAACACTGTTAACTTCTACAGTCCTATGCAACAAAGAGTACTTGGACACTAAGCATTGCATAGACAATGCTATGCTTGCCAGGGGAATTAGCAAACCGGTACAGTGTGATATGAATTGTGTGATATAAAAAAGAATACTTGAGATCCATTCCTATTTCCTTTCCTGTCTGACACCTCTCAATACGTGAGACGCTCTGCTCTTTGAAATCGTGTGACCCAGCAAGAAGTCCTTTAAAACCATGTTATAACAGAGAACCTTTCGAGATGATAGGCAATCCCCAGTTTACACAAATAATTGAGCTGTCACACACTGATAACAGAGAAATATGTTCTGTATTATCCGAAGAATTGCAGAGAGAAATTCTGACACCGCTGACCTTTTTAGGGCAAAAATAAAGACCCAGCAGTCCCGTTGAGCAATAGGGTAGGGGAGTAAAGTGCTGTGATTCAACATTGAATCACAAAGGTGAGAAGATTTAGGGAGGAGAGATTGTCTGGGCTAGAGAAAGAGACTTGCATTTTTTCCTCCTCTTATAACACAATGAGGGGCTGCAGACTCTTTACGTCTGCAATGCGCGTGACTACTAAATCTGGAAGGCAAATTAAAATCCAACCTTGGGGGGCCAGGATAATATCTTCATTAAGTTGAGTACTTTCGCTAGTGAAGATAAAACAGTAGAGCAGGCAATGATCGCACAGGTGAAGACTCCTGATAGCAGAGCTGGAAGGGTAGAATTACATTAACATGTAGTCATACAAACAGGCAACTCTTTAAAACCGATTTCAGATAACCCTGCATTCTGAACTATAATATACTCTGCTTTGTAAATATCTTCATCTAGTGCAGATTTTAAAGCCCTCCACACCGCAGTGATGCTGTGATAAAGCTTCGTTGAAAAATATAAAACGTGTCGGGCTGATTCCGCTTGCACAAAAAAAATATATATATAAAAATATTTTTTTACTATATTTTCCATAAAACTCGATTTAAAAGCGGGAGAAAAATAACACAGGCTTGTGATTGTAAGCTCTTTGAGACGGACCCTCCTTACCTTCTGTTTGAAAATTGTTATGTTATTAACAATTTCTTTGTCCTGTTTACCTATTGTACATGGCTGCGGAATATAATGGCATTTTTATAAATCAAAAAATAATAATGTATAGACGCAATTTCCCTTTTTCCTTAAAACTTCCTTCTTAAACAAAAACTAATCCCTATTTTATGTATCCTTTTATTAGTTATAATTATTATTCAGTTTCTATTGGAAATCTATTCCATGCACTCAATTTTTTGATTGTGTGGCAAAATACAATAAAAATATAATAAAAGTAAAATCTGATGTTCGGTTGGCGGAAATTTCCTTTAAATAAAAAATAAAAAAAGGACTTGAATATAGGACTTTTATATGGAGCATATTGACGCTTACTATCTGTGGACAAACAATGAGGTCATTCTATATTTAACAATTCAAGCAAGTGATAGGAAAAGAGAATATAAGAAAATGCAGCAACTACATCAATACAGATTAAGCGAGTGGCTTAATCTGTGGAATTGCAGTTACTACAATGAGTAATATGCTATAGATAACATCTCAAAATGGCCGGCGATTTGCAAGCCGCTGCAATCTAATCGGAGGACACAACATCTCTAGGTACAATTGAATGTTCTGTGTCTTTAAGTGAAAGCCGCACTGTTGTTGGGCAAATAAATTTAAACCACTTAACATGGCAGAGAAGGTCAGGCAAGCTTATTAAAGTGATCATAGCGTTACGGCTATTGCGATTGACCGCTGCTCTTTGGAATCACCAATAATCAGGTGCCGCGAGCTGTGTTTGCTGAGAAAGGTCATCATTCATTTTTCCGAAGCATTAATATCTTTTGTTTGTTTGACTCAACATGAAACAGGGATCGATAGAGGTAATTCACAGAGCAATTAGCCCCTCATCTGTCAAGCTGCATCTGGGTGTGTTTAACAGGAAAGGCCTTTGGAAAGGTTTAGCGGAGGGAAGGTTCCTTGACCAAATCAACAATTTATATGCACGCGTGACACAATGAATGTATATCTGGGAGGGATGGAGACTGGACGAGCCTTTGGGACATATATATTGCATTCTATAGACAGCATGCAGTGACAGCATGTAATCTCACAATGCAGCCTGACCTGGACAGATTGATTTCACCTCTAACACTGCTTCTGCGTCTGAACAGAAGAACATTAAACGAGAAGTGACCATTAACACAGCCGTCCCTATAGAATACACTCACAATACAGTCATCAGACTCTCCCCTTTCCAAAGTGCACTCGGAATACAGCCATCAGACTCTCCCCTTTACAAAGTGCACTCGGGATACAGTCATCAGACTCTCCCCTTTACAAAGTACACTCACAATACAGTCATCAGACTCTCCCCTTTCCAAAGTGCACTCGGAATACAGTCATCAGACTCTCCCCTTTACAAAGTGCACTCGGAATACAGTCATCACACTCTCCCCTTTACAAAGTGCACCCGGAATACATCCATCAGGCTTTCCTGTCTAAAAAGTGCACTCGGAATACAGTCATCAGACTCTCCCCTTTACAAAGTGCACTCAGAATACAGTCATCAGACTCTCCCCTTTACAAAGTGCACTCAGAATACAGTCATCAGACTCTCCCCTTTACAAAGTGCACTCGGAATACAGTCATCAGACTCTCCCCTTTACAAAGTGCACTCGGAATACATTCATCGGACTCTCCCCTTTACAAAGTGCACTCGGAATACAGTCATCAGACTCTCCCCTTTACAAAGTGCACTCGGAATACAGCCATCAGACTCTCCCCTTTACAAAGTGCACTTGGAATACATCCATCAGACTTTCCTGTCTAAAAAGTGCACTCGGAATACAGCCATCAGACTCTCCCCTTTACAAAGTGCACTCGGAATACAGTAATCAGACTCTCCCCTTTACAAAGTGCACTCGGAATACAGTAATCAGACTCTCCCCTTTACAAAGTGCACTCGGGATACAGTCATCACACTCTCCTCTTTACAGAATATGATCAGATTCCTTGAAGCCAGGACACTAATAAAAAATATATTCTACAAGGCAGCATTTTACATACTGTAGCCCCAAACTATGTATTTTTCTGCGAAACAGAATCACACAATAATGTTGACAAACAAACTCCTTCCTACATATAATACTTTTTACAATACATTTAAGCTATAGGGACTTGAATGTATTTGGTATTTATATTGGTTTTGCTACCTTTTGCCACTGGGTAAAATAGTCTCTTAATTTTAAAATAAATATCACAACAACATTTCGATGGTGATGAGAAGAACAAAAAGGTTTTTTTTAAAAAATTACAAATCCTCTTTACGTTACAGTAACAGTTACATACAAGACGGTTAATGATCTTTATATGGATTCACAAGATAAACTAATTGGGAGAAATAATCACTGACTAAGTATTTAAAAAAATATAGAACAGCTCTATTAATTATTCACCCATGGACTAACAAGAACAGCCTTATTTTACCCAGAATGACACATTTTTACTCTGTACTTAGGACCTATAAATGAGAACTCATTTTAGCTATATGTTCGATCAGTATACCATAATCACTGGTTTATTTTTGAATTTTCTCCTAATCCGAAGCATACCTCCTAAAGAATTTTACTCCAGAAAGCTCCAAGTATGTGAAAACATGTGAATTGTGTAAAAAAACATTGTGGGGCCCCCATTTACATTTAAATTATGTAGGCCGCGGGTGCTGGTATCAGGGGACTGTTTGCTAATCCTGACCTATGCATTATTTACAACTCGTGAATTCTAAATGTGCCTCGAAACGTTACCACGAAATGCCCTACACTCTCCGTTGGGAAAACTGTATGTCAAAATAGTAACTTTTCAGATTGCGCTTTTTGATAACCTGTTTAGTAACTTTGATAAATCATCAAGGCATTAAGTTGATTTAGAGTTAATCAGGTGACATTGACAAAATGGCGTTCAAGAAAACATATCCATAACCCTGATATCTCTGCTGCAATATATATATATATATATATATTTTTTTTTTATTTATTTTTTTTTAAATTATTATAATTATTTTTTTTTACTTTTTTTTTTTTTTCTTGAGTTATGTGTTTAGTGAGCAAGAGTTGGGACGATAACAGTTTTTTAAGTCAGTAAGTGGTGTTTAGCGATACAATGCATGTGATTTCAGAAGCTAAAGATTGCGATGGACAAGTCTTCTAATGGACTTTCCACATTAAGAGTTCACGTTATGGGACTGAATGTCTCTGTCTGCAGCAATAGTGCTGCATCAGGGCTTTCCAAATTCTATCAATACAACTAAAGCGGCATTCCAAGAAGCTTAACAGTGCATTGAGAGCTAATGAAATGATATACTTACAACTGTGCCCTGTGCTGATTACAGCCCGGGAATACACCAGAGACTACTTGTTACTTTTTTGTTCAGATAAAAGCTTCATCAGTAATTCAGGAATATTTAAGGTACAATATATTGGTCACTTCCCAAAACTCACGTCTTTTTATACTCTGAATTAAAGGGAGAGTTCATTGTTAGGTACCGAAAATGGAGGGTTGACTTCGCCGTGAAATACATCTTTCAAGCGGCCCCGTTCCAAAAAATAAAGGCTGATTGCTTTTTTAAATGTAAAGACTTAATTACCTTCACAGTTAAGAGAGGCAATGTGTAATTCAAAATGGAGTACATTCAAATCTAAAACAGGAAGAGGCAATGTCACTGGATCACAGGATATGGACCTGGAACTAGGCGTCTCCTAAAATAACCTCTGTGTGATAGTTACAATCCAATCTCAACTTATTAAAATAAACTCCCAAATAAATTGCAGTAAATGCTTTGGATTTGGGTTACCGGTCACTGGCGATGTTCTACGGCTCTAGTGGGTCAGCTTCCTCCAGGTTGATATAATAAAGAAGCAACACCACAAAGTAACAGCTTCGAATGCAAACTGAACCCTGGAACCAGCATCCACACTAAAGTGATAAAATCATCTATGCCACCTCCGTGTCTGAACGCCTTTATTATATCAACCTGGAGGAAACTGAACCACTAGAGCGGTGACACATCACCAGTGGCTGGTATCCCACAACCAAAAAGTTTATTCCACTGAAACTTTATTTGTGAGTTTATTTTAATAAATTGAGATTGGGTTTTAACTATCGCACTTCTTTTCCAGTCATAAAAATAAGATCATTTTTGTCTTAAAGCAACAGAAAATCAGAATACAGAATTACTCAATCTATCCAAAATAATCTTTTCTTCCACAAAAAAAGATCAGAGCTTTACAATTACCTGTGAGGTTTGTTTTTTTGTCTAATTCTTATAATTTTAGACAGTTCATTATTCTTACATGAAACTCTTTTTGTGCAATACTCTGGGTAATATGAATATATCTCGGGTTGATTTAAAACGCCTGACTTTGCACTCGATGTACCTGTAGATCATTCTGTTACCTCGGTGTAGGCACCTTTGCTGATCCATACATTTCTTTTTATTTGATAGTCAATCATGTTCTAAGACTATGAAACTCCCATTCTGTAAAGATTCTATAACAAATTGTTCTTTTGTACCAATGCCAACCTTTCAATCTAAAAACATACCGAGGAAAAGTCTAGATAAAATTAAATGAAGGCAAAATTAGAGGCCCGCTAATAAAATCCTATTTTCCTGACACTTTAAGTCAATGCAAAAATAATTGTGAGAATATAAAAGGTTTTTTATGGTCAATTATTCTTGTCTTTAGTAAGTATCTATAATCATAACCACTTCGGAATAGGTAATAATCTTGAATGGGCAGAAGGGAAACTTCCCTGCAGTGCCATAAGACGGTAAAACGTTATCACTTGCATGCATAAAATATGCCAATATTGAAAGAATGCCGATGTTAAGGTCACACGGTGAGATACCTTTCTCCAAGGTGATATACTATGTAACTTTATTGGCTTTTGACATCTTTTCTGATTTGCATTACACATTGTTGGCAACGGTGCCAAAAGTAGACTTTAGTACCTCTTATGATGGTTGTAATAATATCGGTTAAAAGCATTAGTTGAATTTCCAGACTAGTAGAGGGATATAAAATTAAGCTGGAACCGTTTTCAACGGAGTTAATATATTTTGTAAGAAGATTATGGAAATAAAAAATATATGAGATATGTAAGGTTATTTTAAGCTTATAACTAAAACGGTCTAGAATAAAAGTAGGGGCTTAAATCAAACCACATAATAGAAGGCTAGGTACATCGGATGATATTATCTCTTCTGAATTCTGTTTTAAAGGAGTTGATCGCTTGTCTTTACCATTGCAGTGTATCAGTATTTTCAATCTCAAATCCTATTTGTATTAATGCTTTAAATGTTTCCGAAGCAGGTGCGAGTTTCAAATAAGGAAAACATAAACGGCTTCTCTGTACAAATATCCAATGTGGGAATGGATGATAAAATGTAGACAGTTGCCTTATGGTGTTAGCCTATCAACCTATATCACACATTAACAAAGTACTTCAATATAAATGTCCTCAGATCTTCTCATACCTTAAGAGTTCTATACAAGAGTTCAGTTGAGTTCATGGCGTGATGTATTCCAATGCCTTTACCACCTTTAAGTTTCTATTCAATTCAGATATTTATGATATAAGCTTTAATAAAGTTTTAAATGGAATCCATAAGCATCTGAAGATTTACAGTCCACGGTGTGATCTATAAAATGCCCTAACTTGTCCAGATCCTGCCTGTGCCATCATAACCATTTAGAAGGTTTATCTCTTCATCATAAAAACAGCCTGGCTTTTATAGCCAATAAGTATTCACTATTGTTGCCCATTGGAATGGATGATTTTAAGCTTAGATGGATAAGAAATAAAAAAAAAAAACTCAACGCTATTAAAAAGACTCCAATTTTGTTGCGTGTTCAAGGGGTCATATTCATTACTGAATGGTGGTTTCCATAGAGTTGAGGATGTCTGGTGCTACTGCATTATTATGAATGATTTCCATTACTATATTGTTCCACCAAAGCCTAGAAGTGGACAAAATCACTAGCCTGTTACCTTTTGATTTCTAGAGATTTTAGGGTGTTAACATCACAAGTATTTTTGTTGTAAAGCACACGTGACATGACGTGCCAGACAATACCATACGTTTCTAGACTGGGCAGCAATAACATGATACCCTATTGTTAAATAAAATATTAAATCAATTCAATCTGCATTTTTAATATAATCTAAATACCTCAGAGCAGCAGGTGAAGTTTCTTGTCCAACATGGGCACAAATCCATAAACCCACAATTCAATAAACCTTCAATAAATGTTCTCCTGAGTTACCAAAACTCCACTCTGAAATAATGAACGCACATTGCTTATACCTTTAATATATTTTTATATCTTTTTCTTTTTTTCTTGGCCCATCCCTAACACGGTAATCAGCTGTAACACAGTCCATTAGTCAATAATGATGTTGACCAACATCAGCATTTTAATGGCCAACCACTTTAACCACTGCAGTCTTAATAACTGATGATCATAATACGATTCGTGGTTCTTCATAATGGTTGTTGTTAGCTTACGTAACATTTTTCCATGTGGTAATTTAGAAATTTTAGTGGGGCTGAACTGTAGAAAATAATTAGTGTTCTACCACAATAAATCAAGAGGAGACGGAAAACATTAAAGAGCACGTTATAAATATGGAATAAAATGAAAACACTGGGTACCTTTGCTCTAATTGCTTAATGACATTAACGTAGAGGCAACACTATGGAGACATGGAGACCAATAATTTATGTACTTTTTTAACTTAAAAAAAAAACACCAGACAAATGATTAAATACGGATCCCTTTGGTCAGGAGGACCTATTATGTTTATTAGTCTCCGACTAATGATGAATTATGGGTGTCATGCTAGCTGGTAGGGCAAAGATGGGGACATCTGCAAGCTTAAAGTCAGACTTTAATACATATCACATTATACAGAATGGGGAAAGCCTTTAACGAATAACTGCACTGTGGTTCATGTTAACAACCATATGTATGGTGCTGAGGATCTGGAATTTGCATACAGGAAGCCTGTGTAGGACATTATGGGAGCTTTCGCCACACATCACCCACCTCCAAAAATAGGTAGAATAGGTAGCAGTTCCTGAAAACCCTTACAGAAAAATAAAACCTTGTTTCCACACCCTGAGGGTTGTGACCAGCAATGGACTGCAGATTTAAATTGGCCTGGGTACTTTAAGACAGCCTGTGCCATGCATTCACACTGCTACAATGTTTTTCACACACTAGACAAATCAAAGCTAATTGTGTGTGCGTTATTATTGTTTGTCTACTTGTATTCTACCATCATATTATATCATATAATTTAGTATGGGCGTAATAGGATTTACTGTATCCCTGTATGCAAAACGGTCCATGGAGTAAAGCAGTAACTGAGGCATTACTTGAATATATGTATTTTAAGAAGCACTGCGTAAATTGTTTGTGCTATATATTAAAAAAAATAATAATAATAATAATAATAGTTAGTTACTCAAAAACATGTTTCTTTTGCATTGCTAGAATACTGCGAGTTTATAAATCTCAATGAACTAGAAATATACAGTATATATACATATTACTTGGAAAAAAATGTTTGCACTAAGCTGCCTTTCTCTCCAGTCTAGAAGCCCAGTCGCTACTTCCCTAGCAGTACTTGACCTCTCTCTTACTGGGAAGCTTAAATTCCAGGGTTGCCGTAGCTGGACAGATGACCCGTAAATTTGTAATTTTACTGCCTAGGAACGTGAAATTACTAAGAGAGGCTTTTCTTGTAATCTTCTTATCATCTTTGTGCTGTAGTGCACGAGACGGGAGAGTTCTGTGGGGCCTGAGGTCTGGGTTAATGCTGTGAAAGTGAAGTATGCTAAGGTGCATTTGACCTGATAAACACTTCTGTAGACATAGAGTGAACTATTTATTACCCTGGAACCCGGTGCTGTGCTTTGCTTATTAGAACATGCATTGTTTTGAGACTATAGTAAGCTCTCTAAGCCATCTGAAGTCATAGTGCTTGCAATGTCTTGAGTATTTGACAATATTGTTAACAATCTGAGCAAAGTATACACATGGTGCACCTTTTTACTCTGGCACTCAAAGGACCGAATGTCCTTAAAGGGGAATCTTACATTGTATCTACAACCATATCTTCGGCTCCTATCCATTCATTTATATTTTATATTGATATATCAGAAAATATATAAACTAGCAGTCGTTAGAAGAGAATCTAACAAGAGAAAACCCAATGTTCAGAAATCTAGCCATAGCAATAACTATACATGGCTGCATTTGGCAAGGAAACTCAAACTTGTCCTCAGAGGCTGGAAACCTTCTCTGATGAGCAGGTTGTCCAACAATTAACATTTTGCGTGTGTGAGCGATGGGCTGTATTGTCCTGAAACCTTTTGTGTTTGTAGCACTCATAGACAAGAGACAACAGCCATGGGTAGTGGCTTCACCGTCACTGTCAATTTTTGATGTTTCATACAAACGTGTGGCTGTGAAAGATCACAATCAAGGTCACAATTTAAGTTGACGGGTTATGCAAATATTAATATATTTTTTTCACCGTTGTTGTGGTCTTGTGGATATATAAATTCTTCACAAGTGGTTTATTATCCTTAAAATGTTAATTTTCTACATTAATATAAAAACCATGCTGATTTTCTAATAACATAAAAGCTGACCAAATGGCCAGAAAGTATTTTTATTTATCATTTACTTATTTACGTGGTTCCATAATATTCAATGGAGCTGTACAATGGAGCATTCAAACAGCGGTATTTGATTGGAACTGTAGGAGAAGGAACCGCTCTCAACTAAGTGCTAAAGCGTTGCCATTTTTAACATCAGGTTTCCATTATAAGATTTTGTCAAAATACATTTCTGAATACTAAGCATGTATGTTATTGAGCAATATATTTTTTTCAATTACTCAATATAAAAACGACATGAAATTTGCTAAAAACAATTATATAGACTGCCCAAGCCAATTAATAAAGGGATAAATGTAGATCCTGAGAACAGGATCTGTAAACACAATACAAATCTGTAAACATAGAGTATGCATGTTTGTTCTGTTACGTTTCCCAAATGCTCAATTTTAAAGTTACATTTTATAGAATCTGTATAATTTAGATATTTACACAGCTTACTGCACTTCCCTGTAATGAAATCATCATTGCCCAAATAGCTTCCTTGTCTCCTGTCTTATTCTGTCTTCCAATAGATTGTAAGCTATCAAGGCTAGACCCTTCATCTTCTTCTAAGGGTGGTTTTAACAAGTGACTTTATGGTTCACGGTCTGTGTATATATTTCCACTGCCAGCAGTGGATTAAGTTGCTTTCTGGTGTGTCTACCTCAAAAACACTAATTACTGATGGTCAGCACCTGGGTCCACACCTTCAGTTTATCTTCCATCAATAACAGCTACCAGGCTATATATACCTGCCTCAGCCAGGCTTTGTTGCCTTGTGTAGGCTTACCCATCTGCTTTATGTTGCTGCAGTTAGTTTACCGGTCTGCTTATGACCTTGTCTGTTTGCTGACCTTGTCTGATATCTGCCTGCAGTCTCCATTAGCCTGTTTTACCATTTATCCGATCTTCCCCAGTGTTCCGACTTTGACCTGTTTTCACTATATCTTCTACCTAGATTTTCTCTGCAGTACAACTGTTTTGTTCTGCTTGAGTGCTAGGTGTTCCTTGGATCATCAAAGTCCTGTAGCCACTTGAACCTGGAGACTCAACATCCAGGGGTCAAGTGGCTGGAGTGAAGAACTCCCATGGGACATTGTGGTTCTCTCAAAGCCTGTCCAAGCTCTGTACCAATGCATCTAATGTTTCAGTATTAGGAAAAAGCATTGAAGGTACATTATAGATAATTTGTAGGACAGGGGCTTCAGAAGGATATAAATATCTTCAAGAATTCAAAGAAGAGCTACTGAAAAAGAAGTTCAAAGATGTTCAGCCAATACCCATAAGATCCTCCAAGTTTGGAAATAGTGAATCGAGACTCCAACAGGCAGGGGTAGCACTATTTTTTTTATTTTTTTAGTGAAAAGACTTCAGGGGGAATCTTAAGTACAATTGATAAAAATGGCTATACACACTTAAACAAAAGACCATAATGCTTAGGCTCACACATTTGTTAATGGACGTTATACTCTTAAGGGAGCCCTAAGAAACTGCTTACACTGCTCAGGGCCGGCCCTACAATGGGCCGACTGGGGCAATTGCCCCAGGCGGCACTTTAGAAGGGGCGGCACTTTGCCGCCCCAAGCGCTTTTTTTTTGTTTTTTTTTTGAAGCGGAGGAGAGAGAGAGGGGCACCGAGTGGTTTTCGCTTACCCGCTCGGCGCCCCTCTCTCTCTCTCCTCTGCGGCGAGTCTCCCTGTTCGGTCTCGGTGCCGGCTTGTAATGCAGAGCGCCGGAAGTGACGTCAATTTCCGGCGCTCAGCATTACAAGCCGGCACCGTGGCAGAGCAGGGAGACTCGCAGCAGGACTGTTTAAAGGTAAGTACCGTCGGTGGGGGGGGCGTCATTTTAAACTTCGCCCCAGGCGGCGTTAAGTCTTCGGCCGGCCCTGACACTGCTTATATAGTAGCTCCACTCCTGACTATGGGTTACAATCCCAATCACATTGTTTTGCATTGTAATGGTCTATGGTGCAATAGTTTCACTTAACTTACTGTTTTGCATGCTGTTTTATATTGGATTTGATGTTAATGCTTTTAAATAAAAACAATAAATTCTAACATAAAAAATTGCAACTTCTTATGCTGTGTAACAGGAAAAAGACAATGCACCATATATCTTATCAAATACAATTATAGAAAAGAAGATCTACACATATTGTACTACACTGTATAACATACGTACCGTATGAGATTGTTAAATAATAGCATGCTATTATATGGCGATGCTAACAACCCAAACAGTCTGACACATATAACATGATTATGCACAGTGGGACCAGGGCGCAGAGTCCTTGGGAAGATCCGTGTCCTTTTATCTAAATGGCTTGAATACATTTATCATAGGATCTGGTGCAGCTGTCACTGGATGTCCTATGCTGTCTGCTCATATGTTTCATAAGCATACATACAGTAGCTGCTATTTGAGGCTTAGACATTAGATTCTCCAATAATGCTTAAGGGAAAAATGTTACTTTTATTTTCCAACTGCCGTCTTTTGATGTAAGTTTTTTCGCTCTTTTCAGCTTGCGGCCAAATCATCAGCTCGCTGATAAAGATATCTTCCTCATCCATAGATGTGTTGTTATTTTTTTTGACAAATTGCGTCTTTTGCATGGAGCGAGATGATAGGTAGAACTAAGCTGACAGAGAAGTGGGAATTAGGAGCAGTCGGAACACACTAATGAGATGGAATGACATGAAATGAATAAATGTTTTTCTAACATAACAAAGTGTGGACAGAAATAAAATCGGCTGAAAGCTTTTTCATGTAAATTTCACACTGCAAAGTTGATAATCCCACAGAGTAGTCATTCAAGGAATTAATTAAATCTTCCTTACTATTAAAGGAATTCCACGGTTCTTACTGTCTGAATAATTTTTTTTAAACATTGGATACTGAATTGATTAGAGCCGTACATCACGGCCTGCATATTAAACACAATGTAGATTGATTATGTCTAGTTTTTTATAGGGCAAATACCCAATGTTAAATCAAACACTTTCAGTGTTGTAGATGTTTGGGCTTTGCTGTTAGTAGGGTTTTAATATTATTGTTCCCATCCTTAAAAATGGGGAAAAAACAATGGTTTTCCCACTAATAGCCATTTAGGAGATCAACACTTAATACTTGCAGGGAAAGACCAGACTATTTTAGTGGAAACCACTCTACTCCTTGGATGTCTGGCATTCACGCTACCACGTGAGGGACACAAGCATTCTAGGTTCATAAGAAATGTAGAATATTTATTTGTATATAAGACATTTGAAGTGACCCAAGACAGAACTGCTCTTCTGATTCAACTGATGAAACTGGGGTTATTACACAGTAAACCGTCAACACGGATCTGGCTATACATTGTTGAACTTGTGGCAAGATGGTGGCTTGCAGAAAGCTTGAGAAAAACCTAGAAGGAAAAAAGAGAATGGTGAATAAGAGATAATAAGGTGGGCAATATTTTTATCAATCTTCTATGTTTTTGATGCTCTTGATAGTTTTTATTTAATCAGGGTTTTTTGATAGAAAAGGCAGGTAGTTATATAATAAAGCAGTGAGCTACTGTGTAATAGTATTACGCATGGCATTTGACAATCTTTCAAGTATTAATGGCTTTATCCTTCTCCTATCAATCTGTTTGGATGCCCTTCAAGTAAACTAAAGCTAATTACATAACACAATTATTTTTTCTCTGCCTGTCAGCAGAGAAAAAAAAACATTCTTTGTTTTCTTGTTACATTTACAGTGCTTGGTTAGCTAAGTAAATGTCAGGTAGAGCCCACAGGACATCCTTACACACCCAAACTTCCTAATGCATCATTGAGGGAAGACCTAGACGCCTAATTTTTACTGCCAAAAACTGTAGGGGAAGAGATGCATTTTCACAAACTGCTTTTGCATTTACTTTATGTGAATACAGTATAAGAATAAAATAATTGACCTGTCTCTAAGAGGAAATATATAATTGGCCAATGAAATGTTTCCTTGATGCAGCAATACATGACTATACAACCACTGCAGAGCAAAATGCGTCTTTCACCACAAGGAGCATTGTTTGGCCAAAACAAGATCTGAAACTTGTGCCCTTACCAGGTCTCTAGAAAATTTAAACTCAAATCTCACTTATGATGCGTACGCCGCAAAATATTTCTCACAGCTCCTTCCTCCTGAATATAAACTACCATCATCTACTACTGTAGCTAAAGCTTCCTTAGACTATGTTAATGCCAACGATACTTATCGTCCCTATACCCCACCCCTATTGTGGTCTGACTTCCGAAACCACAGAAGTTCCTACCATCAAACAGTGGTTGGAATCCATTGATAAGATGAGGATAAAGGAAAACATTGCTAACACTGAGGCTTTTAATGAGCTTAAATGGTTATCTTGGGTTCAGTACCTGGGTTCAGGTCAGTTGCTTGTTACACCTTCCACTATGGACAACTTGATCATACCAGTGCTATTTCTCACATGTATGTGTTGGTTTCTGCCAGGAGATTTTCTTACACTCACAATACACCTCATCTGGGTCATAGGTTCTTTTATTTTGTATTTACAAAAATGTACAGCACAGTGCTTAAGGTTCTTTATTGATGGGTCAAATATGTTGTTGGGACATTTCCACTTGCGTGCTGCCACGAAGACCATACAAACGTTGTCCAACATCTGGAGTCCAGATCCAGAACCTGAAGCTCAGGCTAGCATTGCACATTGGATTCCTTTTATACATGTCCTCTCAATGCCGTACTTACGTCTTTTACTGTAAAATCGACAATAACATACTATACAAAAAGTACCGTATTTGCTCGATTATAAGACGAGGTTTTTTCCAGAGCAAATGCTCTGAAAAATACCCCTCGTCTTATAATCGGGGTCGTCTTCTCAGACCCCCCAAAAAATGTCTGCTGTGGCCATGCTGCTTACCGGTCGCGAGCAGCGTCTCTTCTGTTAGAAGCAGGAGGACAGGAAGCTTGCAGCGTCCTCACAGAGCTCTATCTCCCCCTCCCTCCTCTGGGGGCGGGGCCAGAGAAGTTGCTCTACAGCCGGTCCCCTGCAGAAGTCTTCGAGTGAGAGATCTGCAGTTCAGGTAAGGGGGTGGGGGAGGGTTTTTGGGTAAGTATGTGTGATTAATGTGTGTTTAATGTGTGAAGTATGTGTGATTAATGGAATGAATGAGTATTTAAATGTGTTTGTGTGTGATAGCATGGATGTGTAAGGGGGGTGGGGGTTGTAGCATGGCATAGGGAGGCTGTAATCCCACTACTATCATCCCCAGGTTCCAGCATGTACTGGCTGCCTTGGCTTGATAGGAGTGTGATTGCTGTTAGCAGTTTGATATATATATCAAACTGCTAACAGCAATCACACTCCTATCAAGCCAAGGCAGCCAGTACATGCTGGGTTAAAAGGCATATCATGGGGCTGAGTGGCATATAGGGGGTTAAAATGCATTTCTGGACCTCCAGAAATGCATTTTAACCCCCTATATGCCACTCAGCCCCATGATATGCCTATATACCTCCAGAAATGCATTTTAACCCCCTATATGCCACTCAGCCCCATGATATGCCTTTTAACCCCCTATATGCCAGAGTGGCATATAGGGGTATAAGGCATATCATGGGGCAGAGTGGCAAATAGGGGGGTATAAAGCATTTCTGGGGGCAGAGTGGCATAACTGGGGGGGGGCAGGTTGGCAAATAAAAGGAAATTTAAAAAATATATTTTTCTCAATCATAGCTTTTATTAAACATGAAAAAATAATTTACATGAATTAATATTTACTGGTAAAACTTTTTTCCTATAGGGTCGTCTTATATTCAGGCTTTTTGTTTTTTTCCTAAATTAATATTTTGATTTTGGGGGGTCGTCTTATAATCGGGGTCGTCTTATAATCGAGCAAATACGGTATATGTTAACACAAAATTATGTGATTAAATAGACAGTATTTGCTGTTGGGATAAATTCCTATTTTAACCGCTCAACAGGACTATGTCAAAGTCTTCTGTCTGCTATTAATGCTATTAAGTCATCGGGATGCTCAGAGATGTCACCATCGTCTGCTAACTTAACATGTATCATGATGCTTGCAAACGTTGAATAATACATGTTCTATGGACCCAAATTCAAAATTATTTAAATTCCAAGAGGCTATAAAAATTGCCAAACATGCCCCCTTTCCTTATGTGTACATTTAAGATACACAACATACATTTTAATACAACATATTTCAGTACAATGTCCTGGTTTGGTGTTACACTGGATTTTTATTGGTTCTATCGATCCAATCATTTATCGGGTTATGGCTTTGTCATATCATTTTATGCACTAACGTACCCTTACAGTATTTTATTGTTAAAGTTCAGGTCTTCCAGGCTGATATACTGGTGAACAGGACAGCCATTAATAAACTAGTCTCATATCAGAATTAATTCAACAATATTTATATCGCTAAGAACAATGGACACTGTCATCGGATACTAATTCCATGCAGTATACGCATCATCAAAACACAAATGATAGATGGTTTTACTTTCTTTTTACATCTTCTTTGCATCTCCTATTTTTTTTCAGAAAGGTTTCCCTTATTAATTTTATCAGCCAGTACACACTTAGCATTTACTTTGAGATATAATTGACAAGGCAGAAGACACCTGCCTCAAAAGGACCCATAAATCAGAAATAATTTCCAAAATTGGCTAAGGGTTTGAAGCCTTGAGTAAGCAAACACAGGTAGAAATCTCTTTATTAGGGCTGACAGGAACAGCAAATGTCAGCAAACTATTCTTTAATACACCAGGCGAGATTAATTTTGTGATCCTTGACTTGTAAGGGGAATCCAAGTTGTTTTTTTTTTTTACGTTACGAGGCAGATATATACAAAGCAAAATTATCACCCCGACACACATTCCTTTTTTAAATGCAGATATATCTCAGAATGCCAAAGTCAATCAAGACTTATTTACTGTATCCTATGTACTATAAGATTTTCATATTCATGATATGATATATGAATAATAAAAATGAACATGTAGCCGCCATCTTACTGGTGACTGAGGCTTTGATTTAAGTGGCCAGTACTGGTCACTATTACTAATGGTTTGAGATTTCGCTTGACTTAATTTTACACATACAAGTCATGTATTCTTGCAATGTGTAATATATGCAAAGGATTGTGTAGTGCATACTATTTGTGAGGGTAACTGTTGTTTCTTTGCACTTTCCCAGATCTTGCATTGGCCTGGATCAAGCCCTCTGGAAGACATGAAGAGCTGTAAAGTGTAGCCAACCAAACTATGTTACTTGCTTTTCTGAAACTTTTACAATTAAAGTTAGGAAATTAACCATAACAATTGTCCTAAATAAAAATATTTTCTTTTCTTTTTTTTAATTCTTCATTTTTTGCTTAATTTCTAACCTGTGGACATGTGACAATAGAAAAGCACATTAAAATCTAAAAAAAAAAAAACAATAAAAAAGTTTCATGAAAGTTACTGTTATGTTCATATATGTCCAAATCTGCTAATACTGCACATATTAGAGTACTCTAAAATTAAACTATTTTCAGGACAGACTAAGGGATCACAGCATGTGCAACATAAATGAAGGATAAAAAAGAGGCGGTGTGATAGAAAGTATAGTAAGGAAGTTTTGGACCAGAGGTCATAATTTAAAACTAGATGATAGGAAGGTTTTAGCTCATGGACAGGGTGGTAGATGAGTGGAACAGCCTTCCAGGACAAGTGATAGAGGTAAATACAGTGAGGGAATTTAAACATGCATTGGATAGGCACAAAGCTTGCTTCTAAGACAAGACCAAGCACCAATTAAGGTTTGAATCTTTACAGCAGGAATAATGAGCAGACTAGATAGGCCAAATGATTCTTATAAATTGAAACGCACTGCAAATGAATTGATACCATTAAAAAAGTAAAAAGAAAAACCTGCCAGGAATATAAACGATACTTAACACAGAGAAATGTCAATTAGCCTAATTGTTAGAGGTCAAAAGATAAATGAAGGAAACACACATTTTTAGGCACACATATAATATATATATACTATTTTATATATTAGTATATATATTATATATAATACATCTTTTTTTAAAGAAAACCAAATTTGGACCATAAAATTAATATCAAACATCATAAATGTATATAAAAGAGAAAAAAAATGTATATAAAAAGAAGAACAAAAGAAGAACAAAGTTCAAATAAAGAAAAAATATAATAACTGACCTGATTTTCTATATAGGAAACACGAGTGAAAGGGACAGCTGTAAAATTAAAGTTCAAAGCATGTGGAAAGTAGTTTAAATATCCCAGAACAGTAATTAATTCCAGGTTTTATGTTTGTTTTATGAGCTTGTTGGATCCAGCACTGCGAAAGGGACCTCCAGGAAAGAGAAACATTTAAAGACAGATCCTCTTCAAACAGAGGCAATGAATTATCTGCGTGCAAAATATTGTTTAAACTTCAAGCAGCTACCTCTTGTGGTCTGACACAGACTTTATGATTCTAAACGTGAATTATTAGAACCCTGGTCAGCAGCAGGTCTTATACAGTGAAACAATTTTTTACTGTCAATCAGGAATGGAAATGTTTACTTCTCGGCTGTCTGAGTAGAAGAGAGAACGTAATGATTCCGAGGAGTACTTTTTTATACTGCACTAATACATAGAACACTATACATTTTCATTAAGGTGAATTTCCAAAATAGGCCATACTTGGCTCCCAAGCCATATGTTGCCAACCCCTTATTATTCATTGAGATGTTTATCTACTGTTTGGCCCACTATGCTTCTTTTCACCTACAAACACATATCATTATTAAAATTTATTATAGTGCGGTTCGAGGGAGCAGACTGAATGTACATTTCTATAGGATACTACTACTCTACTACTCTTTTTATGTTTTTTGGTCTATTAGTTACAGAATTTACATATAATAGCATTTACTCATTAAAATATGTAAGCCTCCATAATGCCCGGGCTGGCCTTCTAGCAAACTGGCCAAATTCCCAATGGGCCGATGAACAATAGCGTTGTGCAGCATATCTGCATCGGCAGCCACACATACATCATTTATCAGCTGCTGGCCATAAAATGCCGGGTCTTCAGGTCTTTAAGATCTTCAGTCTGGTCCTGGCCTCCATACTGAGGAACAAAGTTGTTGATGTTCGAGGGTTGGACAGTCTCTAGTCTCTAGAGACACTCAGGTTACTCAAGAAGAACTTACAATAGGTATTGATTCTGTATATCCTCAACAGATTTTAACTGTTTAATGTTTTCTTTATGCCGTTTTGGGAAGGAAACTTAATATGTGTTATTTGTAACGTGGTGCCTGGGATCTACAATCACAATGGTTAAAGCTATTTAAAAATATTTCTTAATGTTTGATTAAAATAAATCACTGGTATGCTGGTAATTTAGAAGTTTTCATCAGAGATACAATGGGTGTACACTGCCGTAAGTAATATGAAAATAAATTAACAATATTTAGGGATTGTCTTTTAGAATTGTCACTGTTTAAAAAAAAAAAGTCACAGAAATATGGACAAGACATGTTTGGTATGGAGGGGTGGGATTATAATTGTAGGGAAAATCAAACTAACTTGGGTGAAACTGTTTGGTGGTGCGATAAGCTAATAATAAATTACTGAATCTTAAAAGATGTAATATATCCTAATTAAGTAAATTGCTATTTAAAATAATACAAGTTTTCAAGCCTAAGATACATGGCTTCAAATAACAAAAAAAGTCAAAGAAAGTAAAGAACTCAATTGTTATTATTATTTAATATTTTTAATACAATAATATAAATAATATTAAAATTATTAGATTTACACAACACTTCTTACAGTGCATACATTCAAGGGTTACGACAAAACTAGAACTTCCAGACTAAGACAAACTGATATATTAAAGAGGGTCCTGCTCGCAAGCTTACAATCTAGAGATTACTTTTGTTAAGCACTGGCCTATTTTTCCTGCAAAACATTGTAAACCATTTTCCTACAGAATCTTGTATTTTTGTACAATAAAGGCATACACACTACAAAGAGGAATATCTAAACTACGCAGAGCATTGCAAAACCATGGTTTATTTACTTAATATTTACGCAATGCATTTCCAAATGCCAGTATTACGAACTATCCAACTTCTGACCGAATACCTAAAGCATGAATCGCATTGACAAGTCTCTTCTTTACGCCAGACTAATTTAAGTGGTCTGAGAGTCTCGTATCCTTTATTTTTTTTCCAGAAACATTTTTCAGATAGCTATAAAACACATTTTCCTATGAGAAACTGCAGCTTCAAGTAAAAATAAAATGAATTGTTAAAAAGTCTGTATGTTCTCACAATTGAAAAGATGCTTTCAGAGATTTCTACACAATTAAACTTTCGGAAATAGGAAAAAATAGTAAATGATCAGTGATAACCCTTTTTGGACCAGGAACCGGTGCAAAATGCCATTATTAGTTCCACTTTTAGTTTAAAAGGAGAAAAAAAAGGACAGGAAGGTAAAAGTGATTTAAGTAAGCAATTGATCTATTTTTTTTTTTATCTTAAAACAACACACCTCTATATATATTGGCAAAAATGTATATTTTCCTATTAGATGGGAAGATATAAAGGTTATTTTATTCACACGCAATCCTGAATCCTGATTAAGAGCTATTATTCAATAAAATATGTTTAATAAATCAAATTAAGCATTATATCCTGGTATGGTTTTTTTTTTGTAACATTGCGCTGGTTGTAATCGTTATAAATGCAATTAAAAAATAGCCTGTATATAAATACACATTATTTACTTTTTTTCTGTCCAATAGAAATACAAAGGTTTGCGGTGCATTTTTAATATACTTATTATTCTGATTTCATTATTTGGTACCTAAATGTCCTTATTGCACACACTGTGGGTCCAGCCACATTTTAATATAGTAATTGTAACATAAAGCACTTTATTTTTAGTTTTCAGAAAAAAAATGCCTTTTATATGAATTCATATTTTTATTATTATAAAATGAGTATTCCTCTGTTTCTTCTCCAATGCGTCTTTATTCCTTTCGTTTTTCGATTTCTTTCTATGATATTTCTGCTGTGCATTTACATTCTAATGTCTTTTTAATTATTATTATAGTATGATCTTTCCAGTTATATAGCGCCAACATGTATGCAGCACTTTACCAAGTACAAAGGGTACGACTCAAATTGAGGAATCGAGACTAATCTATACATAAGTAAAAATGGGGTAAAATACAAATTGCATAGAGGGGATGGGGAGCTAGCCGCTGCTATAGGTGACGATGAGAGGGCCGAGCCAGCAAGAAACATGGAATTGGTGGAGGATAGGAGCACTTTTAGTTGAACAATCTGATCTGAGACATTATTATCTAAGAAATCCATTCATGCCATCTCATGAGGGCACATATTATTAAAGATAACGCAATGAATGGAATAATAACTATAACTATAAATTATTGGAGTATTTACTACTTCAGTTAATTTTGAAATTATAAAACAACATATTGGTTGCCACGTCATGGAGAACTTTATATTGTTGATAAATCTCTATAAAATGTGTAAAAAAAAAAAGTGGGGGATAATACGCGTTATATATCACTGTGATGCAGTTCTGTTGCATATTATGACCTCATAAAATATCTAGGCCTAGCCAGACTTTGCTACTATACGTTATGAAATAGAACGCTGTATACATTATATGAGACCACTTTAAAGCAGCTGTGTGTTATTGAACAGTCACCATCAAGTTAAAAATATCCCCCGGGGACAAATAAATCCAAGCCAAGACAATATAAATAACAGAGGTTCCGTAACCCGATATTCACCTGAAAGTGATGAGAAAACAAATGAGTTGTCCTACCGGAAAACTAAAATGAATTTGCTTGGGTCAAATTAAAATTAATTAAAATTATGCAATGTTGCCCTTGTGTTATGTTTAACAGTAAGGTTGTTGTGATTTAAGGATACAATTAGTTCTAGTGTTGGAAAGCGAAGCCTTGTAATGGAGACAGGACATTTTAATAATCCTGGTTATAAGCATAATATGCATCATCTTTAGGGACTCACAAACACATTGTAATTAACTTTTACAACTGAAATCAATCAAATTGCATTAGCATATTGTAAAAAAAAAACAAAAAACATTTGCATGACAGAGCAGCTTCAGAAAAATGATCTGACATGTTTTTGCAAACATGACATTTTATTTTCCCTTTGCTTTCATTTTTAGTAGTTTTATCCCATTACTAACACGTACACCTTTAAATGCGCTAGATATCTATTCTACCATGTTTATATGTCATATATTACAATAAATGACATACATATGCAAAATACCTTAAATATCGTATGTATATATATATATATATATATATATATATATATATATATATATATATATATATATACACATATACATACAGAATAGATAAAAAAAACACATCTAATGTATAATATATTGCTATAATAGCATTATAATCCTCAAAGGGTTAAGGCTAAAAGTAATTCAGATGTTTCATTAATTTATAGGTAACCCAATAATAATCATAATCATTTTGTTCCCAAGGAATTTTGACACAAAAGAATTTAAATGTATTTTTATGTCTTTATTTTTTACTTGTATCGGAATATCTCTAAGATGCACTGTTTATTATTGTTTAACATATGGCTGATATCGAGATTTTGGCACAATGAAAGTATTTTTTAATGGAGTATTTACTTTAGTTTCCCAAACACTACATGTTTTTCTGTTGGCAAAGAAACAATAAAATTAGCTCCGTCCAAAAAAGCAGTGTACAACAAAAAAAAATCTTAAATGGATAATGATTTTGTTTTCCATGTTATGTGCTCGGTGGGGAATATTTGTGTGTTTTATATTATTATTATCATTGTGTGTGTGTTCCCCTCGTAATACCTTCTTAACTAAAACAGGGCAAAAAGTTGAATAATGCTTTTATGGGTGTTAAGCCACAGAAATATAACTTTTTATCCTATGTCCATGGTAATGTGCCCACCAACTCCATTACAACAGATAGAAAAGCTTCTACCATAATCCGGATGAAGAATGGCACTTAAGTCATCGGACTCTTACCCGAGGGTCAAGCGCAAAGCCAATATTTTATCTAAAGCATGACAATTCTGGCCCATGACAATGTCAGCTCATCCAGCCGTATGTGCCGCTGAATCTTGTGAGAATGTATCTAACTGCACAGCCTTTCCTTTCTATTGTGTCATTGACAACACGTAATATCAAAACTAAAAAAAAGTCCAGCTGCATTCAGAATTAGCAATATTAGTTATGGAACTTTTGGTATCCCACTATAACAACAATGACGTAAAAAAATACCAATTGAAAAAACACTGTTAAAACTTAATCCTTGTTCATTTTTTTTAGCATACAGGTTATTAAGAGCCATTAGGTTAAAGTAATACAATATAGTTAAGCAGGATAATTATGGACAGGGGCTTTCCAAACATAAGGCGCACGTAAGGAGTAAATAAATAGTTACATCTTAAGACAATCTTTCCCAGGCTAAAAAATGAACTGTAGCAATTCCAGACTGTGCACATTCTCCAGAGACTATCCTTATTGATTTAAATGAGCTGTGAGTTAATTAAGACAAGAAGGGGAACCTGTTGAATAATTAACAATCCATTTGCCTAAAATCAATAATCTAATTGCCACACCTAGTGTAAAGCTGGTGTTTAAGATATTGAAAACCACTTCTATCTGTTTGTTAACATGGTGATTGGTGGATTATTTGAATCCTTAGCATGAGCTGTAAAGTGATAATTTACTGACTAATCAATTAGACCTTTTCATTTACAGATGGGAAGCAGAAAATGATTAGCTGCTAGGCTACAGGCCCTTAAACCACAGATCTTCAAACTCAACGCTCCAGCCTAATTACCAGCGCTGGATTTCGGGTTATCTGCTCAGGAATTGCTGGTGGATCACTCAGTCTTTCTGACTTTTCCAGTGTGAAAGAAAATTATACATTCGCCCATGAGAGTATATTCTGGACATTAGCACATTATATTATGGCATAAATCTCCCTATCCGAACAGAATGAGATAATCCCTTAATCCTGTTAATTTGTTTTGAGGACCGGTTTGGGAATTATTGAGGATTTGATTTGTCATCTACTATTTTACCATAAATGAACTGTGGTCCAGTGAGTGATTTTTCCTAGACTACAACTCTCATAATGATTTATCCTTTGGTAGGTGTGGATCATGAGTAGGCCAAGTGTAACAATGTAGGTTACTCACCCTGCTTGCTCATTCTAAAATTCAGAATGGAACAAAACACACATGAACAACCATAATTCCGCCTTGTTGTTCTCTAACCAATTAACTTTGTAAGGCACTGATCACTACGCTAAGTATTACATACATCAACCTTCTAAGAGTGATATGGGCTACATTTTCTGAAGGTGTTACCCTTAAAATAAGCTTGTGGACTAAAAACAGCATATTAACACCAAAAACGGTATACAGTGGCAAGACAAAGTAAACAAACCCTTTGGAATGACCTGGTTTTCTGCATTAAATTGTTCATACAATTTCACCTGATATACATCTAAGTCATAAGCATAGACAAAGACAATACGCTTAAGATAATAACACAGACAATGATAATCTTTCATGTCTTTATTGTACACACTGATTAACATTCACAGTGCTAGTGGAAAAAGTAAGTGAACCCTCGGATTTAATAAATGGCCAAACCTCCATTGGCATTAATAACCTCAAACAAGTGCTTCCATTAGCTGCAGATCAGACCTGCACAATGTTCAGGAGGAATTTTAGACCATTATTCCTTCTTCTTAGACCATTCTTCCTTAAAGAAAGCCATAGTCTTAGCGTGTCTGCTGTGAATGGCTCTCTTGAGGTGTTCCACAGCATCTAGAATGAGTTAAGGTCTGGGCTCTGACTCAGCCACTCCAAAGGTGGATTTTTTAAAAAAAGCAGTTCTCTAGTACATTTACTTCAATGTTTAGGGTCATTGCAATGCTGCATTACACAACTTCTACTGAGCTTCATCTAGCGGACAACCAATACATGGGTATTCATTGTCCCCTTGATGATAGCAAGCTGTGACAGAAAAGCAGCCCCTAATCATGATGCTTCCTTCACCGTTGGGATGATGTTTTCATGTTTGTATGCAGTGACATTTTTATGCCATACATAGTGCTGCGTGTTCGTCTCAAACAATTCAACCTTAGTTTGATTGGTCAACAAAACATTTTCAATAGTGTTGTGGAGTATCAAGGTGCTCTTTGGCAAACATCAGAAATGCTTTCTTTGGAGAGCAGTGGCTTCCACAGTGGTGTCCTACCATGGACTCCATGCCTGTTCAATGTGTTGCGTATGTTAGATTCAAGAACAGAGATGTTAACTATTTCCAATCATTATTTCAAGTATTTAGCCTGTCAAGGGTTCTTGTTTTACCTCTTTGCACATTCTGCATTGTGCCCTTGCAGTCATCTCAGTTGGATGCAGGTTTCCAAGTAGAGTAACCACAGTACTAAATTGTCTCCATTTATAAACAATTTGTCTAATGGTGTACTGATGAATACGTTAACTCTTTGAAACCCTTCCCAGCTTTATGTAAATCAACAATTCTTTTTTGTGTGGCATGGTTCACATCAGAAGATGCTTCTTGTGAATAGTGAACTCTAAATGTTTTAGTGTTTTTAATGCCAAAGTACTTCCAAAACACACCTGCAATTATGTTTCATTGATTAGACTCTAGGTTTGCCAACTCCTGACTCCAATTAGCTTTTGTTGAAGTAATGACCCTAGGTTCACATACTTTTCCAATCTGTGAATGTTTGAATGATGAATTCAATATGGATAACTACAATACAATAATTTGTATGTTATTAGTTAAATACAGATAAAGATCAGACCATATTTTAAGACAAATTTAAACATAAATGCTAGTAATTCCAGAGTTTACGTTTTCTTGTCACTGTATGTAAACTGATACGAATACATTATGGTTCTTTGGATGATTTCATTCGAATTATTTTTTATCAATGTACCAAAAGGACTAGCTTAGTATTTTGGTGCATATTTCAGATATAAATACAGTCTTTAAAGGCTAGAACCTTTTGTGGAGGATCTCTGTCATTTCGCCTGTTCTACCAATGTGTTATCATGTATTTAATGATATGCACATTATCCCTTCCCGCATTTCTACAATGAGTGTTTTGCTTTTAACTCTTTCAACACCCGCACCTTCCATTACAAAAAAAGACAGCAGTGCAGTGGACATTAGCTGCACATAAAATCAATCCATGATAATCTTTTCAAATTAGCACAGCAAAACTCTGAAAATTCTCATTAGGTGCACAGCGAAGATTTATCAGATCTCATTTGCCTAATATGGGGCTTAACTTTAGGCATTTCGCCCTTCCGGTAGGGGGTAAGATAGAATAGAAAGGAGTCTTTTGTCATAGCTGTATAGGCTCACTAATTTGCTCCACCTAATACAATTATAAATGAAGGGAGCTTTTCACACACTGCCTTTATAGGTTATAATGACCTTGGAACCCCATAACCTCCCGCTAGCTGAATTAATCAGATAATATTAATATTTCTTCTTACTTTCTTTTAACTGGTTCTTCTCTTAATTAAAGGGGGGCAAAAATGTAAATAGGTTATGTGTCTAGAAACGTAGTGTTGGGTTATAAACAAGCCTCATTAAAAAGATGGATGTGGCGGCAGATTGCGAAAATTGCTTACTCCGCAAGTGCGCATTTTATAATTTCCTGACGACTAAAAGGGCTAATGCCAGCCTTGTTTTTTTCCCATTTCCTTTACATTTATGAAAGATGGTAATTTTTTCAACACGGGGGGGAAAAAAAGGCAAAATAGAACAACCTATTAATCAAAGTGGATAAAGGTCATTCATATGGCTAGGATATTCTCCTCAATATATTTATTTTTTTATGAAAAGCTTAGGACTGGAATAATATTAAATCAGGAAGTACAACTAAAATTGTATTTCTTACATTGTCGTGATCATTAATACAGTAACTATCTGGTGTTCTCAGCCATTTAAAATATAAATATTAAAATACTCTCCAAAACTTGTTTCTTCCATGCATATTAATGTCCACAGCTGAAACCATGTGAGCACAAACTCATTTTCATGCTAAAAGGCTAAAAGCACCAAGGTTCATCATTAGAACCTAAGGACCCTCATATGGTTATAGTGACAGAAATGTATGCACAGTGCTGAAGATCTATCAATCATTGGCAAGAATAATACTATTTAAAATTACTAATACAACTTGCATGTCATATAAATAACAATAGGTATTAGGTACTGTAAAAATAGTATGTATGACAACAATGTCTCCCGTATTTAAATGCTGCAAGTACACAATTTATAAAAATAAAAAATATAAAAATCAGAGCTAGTGCCTAAACGGGATAGAACAATTCAGTACATAGAATAGACAGCCTTCTGGTGTCACCCTACATTTCAGCTTTAAAGGCTTGATACAAAGAACTATGATAAAAAAATACTATATATATATATATATATATATATATATATATATATATATACCGTATTTGCTCGATTATAAGACGACCCCGATTATAAGACGACCCCCCAAAATCAAAATATTAATTTAGGAAAAAAACAAAAAGCCTGAATATAAGACGACCCTATAGGAAAAAAAGTTTTACCAGTAAATATTAATTCATGTAAATATATTTTTTAAATTTCCTTTTATTTGCCAACCTGCCCCCCCCCAGTTATGCCACTCTGCCCCCAGAAATGCTTTATACCCCCCCTATTTGCCACTCTGCCCCATGATATGCCTTATACCCCTATATGCCACTCTGGCATATAGGGGGTTAAAAGGCATATCATGGGGCTGAGTGGCATATAGGGGGTTAAAATGCATTTCTGGAGGTATATATGCATATCATGGGGCTGAGTGGCATATAGGGGGTTAAAATGCATTTCTGGAGGTCCAGAAATGCATTTTAACCCCCTATATGCCACTCAGCCCCATGATATGCCTTTTAACCCAGCATGTACTGGCTGCCTTGGCTTGATAGGAGTGTGATTGCTGCTAACAGCAATCACACTCCTATCAAGCCAAGGCAGCCAGTACATGCTGGAACCTGGGGATGATAGTAGTGGGATTACAGCCTCCCTATGCCATGCTACAACCCCCACCCCCCTTACACATCCATGCTATCACACACAAACACACATTCACAAACATTTAAATACTCATTCATTCCATTAATCACACATACTTCACACATTAATCACACATACTTACCCAAAAACCCTCCCCCACCCCCTTACCTGAACTGCAGATCTCTCACTCGAAGACTTCTGCAGGGGACCGGCTGTACCAGCAACTTCTCTGGCCCCACCCCCAGAGGAGGGAGGGGGAGATAGAGTTCTGTGAGGAAGCTACAAGCTTCCTGTCCTCCTGCTTCTAACGGAAGAGATGCTGCTCGCGACCGGTAAGCAGCATGGCCCCAGCCATTTTTTTGGGGTCTGATTAGAAGACGACCCCGATTATAAGACGAGGGGTATTTTTCAGAGCATTTGCTCTGGAAAAAACCTCGTCTTATAATCGAGCAAATACGGTATATATAAAGTCCAAAATTAACAATTGCACTCCAAATGCCAAATTTCTGCCCGGTGCCAAATAACTGCAGCAGTAAATAATATAAAGTCCAAAAATAATTACCGGCACTCCAGGGACTTTGCAAATGACCACACAAACAACTTCGGTTTTTAAGTCAACGTTTCAGTCTTGTTTATTACAGACTTTCATCTGTCCTGATGAAAGTCTGTAATAAACAAGACTGAAACGTTGACTTAAAAACCGAAGTTGTTTGTGTGGTCATTTGCAAAGTCCCTGGAGTGCCGGTAATTATTTTTGGACTTTATATATATATATATATATATATATATATATATATATATATATATAAATATACACATATACATTTTTTTGTAAATAGCACCTAACATTTAAATAGGTGCCTCCTGAGAAGAATTATGGAGACTTTGAACTAAGACATCTCCTCCACAGGCTGCTAGATATATTTTATACATCTTTACTAACAATTTTGCCCTGTTTAAGGGGCTCACTAACGTAGCCCATGAGTTGGGCAACTGCTGAACTAAGGATACCATATGAGCCACTGAAAAAACCCATGAGATACAATATGGCCAAGTATCTGCTGGCTTCAGAAAATGTTATTGCTTATTAAATTGTCTCAAATTAGAAGCATAGCAATGACAGACAATTTGCTAAATAATTTGTTTCTATTAACCATGGAAAAGCAAAAAAAAATTCCCTGTGAAAAAGGCTGCGTTGTCGCAGAGTTGATAATTTGCACCAAAAAATTTAATTATTGACTTAAATTTTATGACTAGGGATTTGGCTGGCTGGTAAACCTTAGTATTATTGTCGATATATGCTTATTTGTTTAAAACTTTTTAATTGATTTTAAAATTGATTTAAAACTTGCTTATTTAGGTTCAGAAATAGGATATGACAAATACACAATGATTTTATCAATAACATACTGGAATTCAAATGCATCTTTAGCACTAATATTTAAGTATAAAAACCATTATTAATCATACTGAATATTGTTTGAATCTCACTTCTTGTCACAGCCCTTTCCAAGGTCAATGGAAATATCTCTGTTTAAAATGTTTCATCCCACATACTGTGGGGACATCCTATAAACTGAAAGGAAGGTAAAGGTCACCTTATTTACAGTAAGAGCCGTCAAGGTGTGAAATTAATTACTAAAGTACCTTATAATTGCAAATGGGTCAAGCATCCATTTTTTCTCACATGATTAAAAAAATAAAATTGGCTGTGTTTTCCAGTTTCCTTAAAATATCTAAAACCATTTTATTGCATTTAATGATCATTTTCCTCAAGAAGATTTTCATGAAACCTGAACATTTTGATACATTTGATGTTTTTTTTTAATAACCACTCATTCAGGTGTGAAGTTTTTTCCAACCTGGGGTTACTCCTTTTGTTTTTGGATTTACCCCCAGCCAGTACAAGTACCTTCTATACTCTAAACTGAGTTGATTTTTACTCCAACCTGTTTTTTTTTTAGCTTGTTACTGATAATAATTCAGATGGTCTTAAAACATAGTCTTTACTCTTTTAACGTACTGCATTTACTGGTGAAAATCACACGAGAAACCTAATAAGACATCTTATTTATGCAGCTGGCTTCTTATCTTTTGGATTAATCTTTGGCTGTTGCCGGCCTTGACCTTGAGTTATCATTTATCCGACCTTATGTCAGCCAGTATTTGATACCTGCTTTTTATGCATTTATCTCCTGATAATATTCATGCTCACTTCTAATGATCAATACACCAACCATATATTAAAAAAAAAATATATATATATACATACACACAACACACACACAATACAGTACAGAAACATTTCACTCTCAGTATATACTGTAAATATATGTATGTGATACCTGCATTTTTCACCAGACAATATTCATGTGCACTTCTAACGATCATCGCCCATGCCAAGCAACTTCATCATATTTTGACTATATATTTTATTATTATTTATTTATTTATATATATATATATATATATATATATATATATATTTATTTTTTATTTTTATTTATTTTTTTATTTTTTTCCTCTATGAAAGGAACTGTGAGATGTGTATTTCAAAAAACACCAAAGGTGACTGATACTTTAAAATTACTTTCACTATAAGTACAAAAATGCTGAAATGTCAAGAGATTTCTTGGCTCCAGGTCTGGGACTGTGGCAAATGATTTGTTTTCTCTGTGGTACAGTAGTTGTTGTGTGGATGAGGAAAAGTCCTTTTGACAGAATGATGCATAGCGCTGCCAGACTTACCCTCTCTGCTTCATGAATAAATTACAATTGAAAGTTCAAACTAATACCTTTGTCTGCTCTTAAAAGGGCTTTAGCCTAATTTACCTAAACATCTTGTAGGGAGCATGGCACAGAAGCAAAATGTAAGGGGGAAAGGTTAATAACAGTGTTTAAATGAAGGAATATATTCATTCCAGGGCTCTGATTAACACGCACACTGTAAGTATTCACAGAAATAATATATTAATCAATTCCACCCAATGGTTAGTAATGATATGAAACAAATTGTGATGTCATTTGTGATATAAGACCTAAGACGAGCCATAAATTAAATTCATCCCCAAAGGCATTAAAAACACAAATATTCCTAAATGGGGAGATAAAACTAGAAACATAGAAATATAGAATTTGATGGCACATTAAAACCATTCGGCCCATCTAGTCTGCCCAGTTTTCCTGATGTAAAGACGCAACCAGTCCTTGGTCTTGTCTTAGATTCATGTTCCTATCCAATACACATTTAAATTTCCTTACTGTATTAACCTATACCACTTCTGCTGGGAGGCTGTTGCACTTATATCCCACTCTTGGTAATGTAGAACTTATTTAGATTATATCTAAGCCCCTGACCCTCTAGTGTTAGATTGTGACCAATTGTTCTAATGTTTCTTCTACTTTATTAAATGCATTTATGCATTTAAATGTTACCATTACATCCCTTCTCTCTCCTACCCTCCAAGCTATACATAGAGATCCCTTAGTCTTTCCTGATAATTTGTATCCTACAGACCATTTAGCCCATTGCCACATCAAATAATAAACAGAATGATTATGCATAAAAAGGCAATTCAATATTTATGACATCATTTGTATGGAATGTAGAATGTCTCTCCCTTTCTTTATTTAAGGAGCCCACGGACCACTGGGGGCCTATGTAACACTTAATCTGTTAAACCGAGGGAGGAAAAATGGAAAGATACATTTTTGTCCCAATAAGACATTGTCCCTTCTTAACAGGGACATTTGGAAGGTATGCCACCATGCATCCCAAATATCCTGCCCAGATTTTGCAACTCTATCCCGCTGTCCTGACGAGCTCTACTTCTGTCCCTCTTTTCAGGTCAGAGGGGTTCCAGACTGGTCCTAATCTTATTCTACGGGGTTTGGAACAACGGATAATGTGTTCTGCGCAAGCCCAGAATTGTGCGCACGAGCGTTGCCAGAGTGACCCTCTAGCTCCTAAGCTCCGTAGAAGTTTCAAGGTATGTGCCACTGAATCAAAAGGGACTGTAATCCACATGGCAGCCTTCAATACTAAGCGGTCTGACAATAGTCGTACTGTAACCCTTTAATCGGGAGGAGTTGCGCAATTGTGGGAAGTATCAAAGTCCCACAATGTAGATTTATTGTAGTCTTTGCTTATAAAACATAAAAGGCACATCTTTCATAAGTGCTTAGAGGGGAGAAAGTAGTTGGAAAGCCAGGCTTTTGTGTTTCTGCTTTTGAAAGTGAGAACAGTGATAATTCCACATTCTAAAGCTGAGCCAAGGCCAAACAAGGGCCCCCGTGTCCCTCCCTCCTCCCCAATTCCAATTATTTGAAATGTTATTATTCTGTCATGAGTACTCCTTCGGCCAGGATGTTACTTCATTTCCACCATTTGTTTGGTGGCAGAATGCGAACGATGCTCTTTCAGCAATATACTCTCCCTTAAACTCCCTGCTGTAGCCTTACATAAATATACAACAGCGTCCTCGGCCTATAACTCACTTCAGGGCTGGAAAAATAGTGACTTCCTTTATTGGTCATATTCTGTAGCAATTCCCAACAGCTGTATGTTCTCACCTCAGAGGATCCTTATCTTCAAGTTTCCATTTGTCTCAGCACAATTCTAGAGGCCTGCCAATAAAATTATTCTCATTTTTATAACCCCTGAGAACGAACGGAGCAGTCTTTCCAGTGGAAGAAAAACACACATACACACACATACTAGACGTGCTTCCTTCAACTTCAAATACTTTTTTTTAGTTTGCTGCAGCATATGACAAAAATCCTTGCTAGCCTTGCTTGTAAACTATTAATCACTGGGCTTCGGTTGATTTAATTGTTTAATACACTGTATGAAATAACATTTTCCAGTGCATTTTCCCCACATCGCTTAGTTTAGTCACTGGATTTTGCATTTACTTTTTTCCTGTGCTAAACATATTTGCCTCAACTACAAGCGTGGGTGTAAGCGTGCCTGGGACGTGGACTATTGTGAAGTTGTTTCTTGTACCCATAATTGCAGACCACTGTCATGGCTTGACTCATGTATTGACTCATGACGTGAGCATTGATGTCAATGGTTTATTTTGTCATAATACCAATTATATCTTCAACATTGATTCTTGATTAATTAACATGCTTTATAACATTTCGAAGAAAGGAAAACGATGTATGCCAGTACCTCCAACAAAAACTGAACTGTAAAAAAGAAAAAACAATCAAATTTAACAAGCGAGGGTGGGTAGGTGGGCATGCTTGCTGATCCTACCAATACACAAGAGATAAGTGAATCAGCCTCTTGATAAAGTACCTTGCCCCAGGGCCCCTTCACTTCTTGCCATAAGAATCCTACCTTTGCCATCACGGATGCTAAAAACACCCCCACACTGGCGTGTTTTTTTCCCCTCCAGTAACTTCTCTATTGGGAACTTAGGGCGTACACATACCACCCAACATTTCAGGTGTTCAAATCGGGACACCTTGGTTTGGTGTGTTTTTAAAGGTGAGGTGGGCAGGTAGTACCTTGGCTGCCAAATCCTCTCTACAGCATCATATTGCTGTATTCTCCCTCAGAACGGTATGCACTGCTGCATGCAGCATACTGTAAGGCTATGCTGCCTAGGCACTGGGTAGCAGTGGACCATGGAGGCTGATCCCCCAGAAACAATGATCTGCCCCAGGTTTTGAGGCAGAAGGCTGCCATGACTTGGACCTGCCAGGACCAGAGGCCAGTACATGCTGCAACCTATCTTTGTAGATATATGTGTAGAATTGTATTGAACTATGTATATAATTATGTGCATTGTGCTGTTTACACGAAGGTAGAAACATTAAACACAGCTAAAGTTTCCTGTTTAGGTTTGTAGCCCCTTGACTGCATCTTCACATTCTAATATGGAAATCATGCAGAATTATGTGTAGACATACAATATATCAATCCCCATTCCATTACAGTGATATCAAACATACGAAGCAATTGTTTAGACCTTGATTTTATACCTTATTTTTATTAACTTTGTTCTAATTGAGAGACAATGAAACTATTATATTCTGGATACAACTCACAATGATCCCAAAAGTGCAGAGAAATCTAGAATGTGCAGTGATTTAGTAGAAATATATAATAAAAGAGAAATATTGCACTTATATACAAGTATAGCTTAAGTGGTATAAGTGAAGTATGGAAAAAGTGATCTAAGCCTCTTATCTCTTAGTGGAACACTCCAAGCCCTTCACGGTTTCTCTTGCAACGGCACAAGTTGTAGGTAAGACTAGTATTGGGCTGAATTGTAATTGCACTATTTCTCTTTGATAATACATGTGCTGCAGCAATCTGCACTATTGCTTATGCCTTCTTTTCTGGACTATTCCTAAGTGCTGGAAATATGAAAGGAATAGAGAAGAACAACCTGGAAGATTAAAGACCCTATTATAACAACGCCTGCTTCTCAAATGCAATTTGGGAGTAGTAGTTTTGCTGGCAGCACTATGCTGCAATATTACAACTTTTCTATATGCAGAGAATGAATTCTATCCAGTGAGAATTATGCCCTGGTTCAGAATAAATGTTATTTGCATGGTTTCTGAAGACAATTGTGTAAATGCAGATGACTCATTACACAAGGCAGAATGATGATCCATTACTCCCTTGCATTTAGACATCATGTTTTCTCTGTCACCATCTGTCAAAAGCTATGGCAGTAACATTATAATATGTATCTCAGATTAGACCCGTAGAATCCAACAACCTCTGCTTACAAACACTTTAGGCTCCAAAGCAGAAGACAAAGATATTGTAAAGACGTTGAGCCGCTTTAGTAAACACCTTCTATAATAATTTGGTATGTGTGTGGCTGTAGCATCTGTGTTTTCTCAATACACACGTTAGCCAATAAAAATATATCTGTAGCAAAATGCCACCATTTTACAGGGCGTTGTATCAGGAGAAGTATTTGATGAGTTCATGCACATTTTATTACAATAAAATACAGGTTATCAATGAAGAAATCTGATGAGGTTTTTTTTTAAGTCCCAGTGAGGCATGCAACACAGTACAACCTTCTGGTGTTGAAAAGTTGAAATGAACAGGACCAACCATAGGTATTTTAAAATGTTTTTACAAGAAAAAAAAGGTCCCCATAATTTGCTAACTATACATAAAAATATTTTTTTTAGAGTTAGCAAAATTTAGTAGATACCTTATATCAAATATTCAGGGGGTCAGCCAACTGAGAACTATTTGAACTATGATGCTCAAGATTATTGAGGAAGAACACCAGCTCTCCAAAAGTCTCTGAGCATGGTTCCTTATTTTTTTTTAAGTTTTAGAATTGTTCTCTGTTTTTCGATAGATGAAAGGCATTATAATATTGTTACGTTGTGCAGGTTGATGTATAAGCCCTTTGCAGGTTCTTGCATGGAAGCAGCATCTCCTTCATCTAGACCTGATGTTACTCATTGAAAGTAGAAGACCAGCTGCTTGGTAGGGTCATCTCTATAGATCAGCCACGACTGAAAGGTCCAACTTGTTACTCCATGTACACAAAATGACTTGGCAAGGTCTGCTATAGCCATCCTTTCTCCACTGAGATAAGAAAAAAACAATACACATCTGGGAACAGAAATCTGAATTCTCAATATTCTCAATTTATAGAGTGTCAATATGGTGTTGGATGTTAGGACAAGAATTCTGATTAAATTTTTCTCATGTATAACTTTTTTTTCACTCAATTTCTAAAAAAAAAAATTGGAAAAAAATCATTACTGCACATAGCTAAAAAAAATAAAATCAAGATTTTACAATACTTTTTCAATTTCTGCAGAGCATTTCTTTGAATAAAAATAATGTCTTCACCCCCATTTACTATACATAATGCATTATCTCTGTATATAATCATTTCAAACTCTAGAGGCTGTTTGCCGTAACTGGAATCTGACAATGATTTATGAGTTGGGATAAAGAGGCAGCTTCATTTTCATAAGGCATCTCACCCTCGTGGACAAGGTGTGAGTTACAAACTTGTTTTGACTGTAAAAGTGAAACCAACATGACATAAAAATCAATAAAAGAGCAACACAATGTGATCATCTTACAGTCTCGTCTCCCTCACCGGCACAAGCTCCACAAGGCCTTGTAGTGAAAGGCCAACAGTTAAAATGAAAATCTATGCATCTTTTAATATATTAAAATACAATTTCTCTTGCACAGTGACTTCTATCAAAGCATCACCTCCCACTTACAAATGCACATAATTTCACAACTGTCTGTAAGGTATTAGATTATTGGCTGACTTGATGAAAGTTTGTGCTAATGCAAATTGTAGTTTTGAAACTGAAGAATTTACAAGAAATTTTGAATGTAAAAAAGTGTTTGAACAACTGGACTGCATGTGTTTGGACGGGTATTTTGAGTGTTATTTCCTAGTTAGTAAGTAGGGTACAATCTCATTATATGATACCTAAAGTATATTTCAGTCTGCCCTCTTATTAACGTCAAATTATCTCCCATTACCTTAATATGGCACCTTGTAGAAAAGGTCTGATTTACTCCCCGGGTACAGTAAGAGAAAGTCTAATTTGGATCACAAATTGATGGGTATTAGAAAAGGAGCAGGATAAAGTCTACCACAGTGCAGGATTTTTCCAAGAGAGAGAAGTGGGTATAATTTTAGCTTCACTAATTCCTATCAATATTCCACCTATATTTCAAGACGATTCATAATGTTATCATCCAGTTGTTTTGTTTTGTTTATCTAGAGTATGGTGTGAACTAGAACCATTTGTGACTAGGGGTACCTGTCATGTACACCAACTCTTGTCTACCATTAAATTGTGTAGATGCTAGCATGTCTAAGCCATGTCAATGCCACCTAGTTGGAGCTCTCTATAAGTAGCCACAGTTGCTGAGAATTACAACTATCAATATCCTCTGTAATCATTGGAGTTTGTTAAACTTTGTGAAAGCTTTTGAATTTAATGTTTAGGTAACTTACATGTTCTTGGCAATGAGTTCTTTGTGGGTTAAAAAATGAAGTGCTAACAGAATATCATTCAGGATTTTTATCATTTAGTTAAAAATGAGCTCTGCCCTTAAGACATTGTCTACATTCCCTTTCAAGTATGGGAGCTACCAATGAGAGAGTCTTGAAAGACAGAAAGAATCATTCCAGTCAGATCAGAATTAGGGTTATTTAGTTTGGAAAAAAGACGGCTTAGGGGGGACTTAATAACTATGTATAAATATATAAGGGGGCAGTACAGAGATCACTCCCAGGACCTATTTATACCCAGGACTGTATCTATAACAAGGGGACATCCTCTACGGCTGGAGGAAAGAAGGTTTCTACACCAGCACAGACGGGGGTTCTTTACGGTAAGAGCGGTGAGACTATGGAACTCTCTGCCAGAGGAAGTGGTAATGGTAAACTCAATAAAAGAGTTTAAAAGGAGCCTGGACGTGTTTCTTGAAAGCAATAATATCACAAGTTATGGATAGTAGATTAATAGGGACAGAACGTTGATCCAGGGATTTATTCTGATTGCCATATTTGGAGTCGGGAAGGAATTTTCCCCCTGGTATGGGGCAATTGGCATCTGCTTCATAAGGGTTTTTTGCCTTCCTCTGGATCAACACGGTAGGGACACAATATGTATATAGGTTGAACTTGATGGACTTTGGTCTTTTTTCAACCTTATGAACTATGTTACTATGTTAGATCGAAAGAGTCCATGTGAGATCCTTCAGTGATTTATAAGCGCATGAGCACATTTGTGCATAAAAACGTAGCATGGCGGCACAAATCCACATGTTGTCTGGCAGATGATGGACTTAAAGTGCCAGAGCCTCCTCTACATCATCAGTCTGGCCCTGGTATTAATACCGTATATGCATTAATATATACATTCAAGTCTTCATTCTTTACCTGTCTGAAATCAACCACTTCTGTTTAGATCATTACACACTATCATCTCCAATCTGAACTACAAAAATAAAAAATAAATACAGTACATTAGACCAATAGGCTTAGTGCATGCATAGGGAGTACTGTACAGTAAGTGACGTGTGAACGATGTCACAAGTCTACTCAGAGATGACATCACTGCCATGTTCTGTTCCCAAGTGTTTGTAAACAGGTAATTGTATATGTTTGTGATAAGCTATACTTTGTAAGATATAAGGTAATATGTACATAGAATATTTTTTGTATTTGATTCAGCTACAATCACAACAAATATAAAATTACTGCAAACATATTTATAAAAAAATGACATACTTGTGTATTTTGTTTTTATACCATAAGTTTGCGGATGGTCCCATCATTGCACAATCCAGAAAATTTCAGATATGAAACAGCAAAGAAAAAAAAGTGTTTGTTTAATGATGTGACTTTAGTGGTTCTACAATGGAATGCTTGAGAAGCACAGCTGTGTGTATGAAATCCATTAAAAACAAAGGCTGAAAAAATAAATTTTTCAAACCATGATTTGGATGATGGAAGGAGGGTTTCCATCTTCTAAAAAGATTTCCCGTCCTGAACACTATATTCCTGCATTTTATTTGTTAATCAATAAGTGAAAATGATCACTTTGTTTTGATTAAAATCTGTTTGATGCACGGAAATCACTTTCAGGAGCCAGGCAGAGAATGCAGCTTCTTGCATGTGATGTATGGCATCTCTAGGGTGCTCAGGGAGCAGACACATTAAGAAAATAGTGCTAATGATATTAAAGTACTTTACAAGGCTTGCAGCTAAGGGCTGAATATACCTGTCATGTGTATAATGTAAGAGGCTATCGTAACATCTTCAGAAACCCATACCACTAGCCCATTTCACTGCAATCTCCTAATAATGGAACTGCTATAAATTGTGGACAGCAACGGGATGGAGCCATGGCTTCTCACCCCAATGAGAAGGCATGATAAATATCAAAGAAAAAGGCTGTCACAGTTGGCGCCCGAACCTTATTACAAAGTCTTAATCTTAGTGGCCTCACCACCTTTTATCATCGCCTTGTTATGAGCTGATGGCTTTTTTATTTGCTCGGAGATGGAGGATGTGTCATTTTGTGTCCTTTTATGAAGCTGAATCCCTGTCCTTCCTGATATGTTTTCCTTTGCCTTTTTTTTTTATCCATATTTACATTAACCTCGCAGAATAATAAAAAAAACTATCAACTTAATTGTTGGAATAAAAGTTTAAGGTCACAAGATAAACTAGGTTACCATCAATGTGTTAAAACTGGTTATTTTAAGATTTACCCATTTTACAAAACAAAACAGACTATCAATAAATATCTATAACATAACTGTACCACATTCTTTTATGTTATATTATACGGAATGGCTAATGGCCATCACACTCAATGTTCCTTACTACCTAAGTCGAAAGAATGGAAGCACCTGCCACTAACATAGCTCCCCAAACTGTAACCACGTTTCCAATTGACATTAATATCTTTTTTTTGAAGTTTGACTTTGTGTGGCATCTTCCCTTTGCCAAGTACGGTGTTTTTGTTTAACAGTCATTTTCTCATTAAATATCAAGCAGAGAAGATGAATAGAATGTAAAGTTAGCCGAAGCTGCACTTGGACGCAGTTCACTCGGACTTTCTGGAGAAGAGATGTCTCACACTTATCTAAATATTGTTGTTATATCAAATGTTTCACTTCCTGTCTTCCTTCCATACAGTCACAAGAGCTCAAACTCTGCTTGAAACTTATACCCCTCGGAGGGCTTTGTCTTCTTTAGAAAAACAGATATCTGGTATCAGATATTTGGCAAAATAACTGTTTGCATCTTTTGAATCGTTTGATCAGTGACTCACATAATGTCATATCGAAAACATATTTGTATTAATCAGATTTAATTAAACATATATAACCACAAAATAAACATTCCAAAAATAACCGCGGAAAAATATTTTCCTAATTAATATTAGTTACCTCTGAGCGGGTCAAATCATGATATATTATTTCATATTGTATATATACAGATAGTAATGAAATACCTCACGAGGAACTTTGATCTCAATATTTATTATGACTAATATTAATAAACAGAATATAAAAAGAAAGTTGAAAAAATATATACATTTCCAAAATACATGTAATCTATAGGATTTTTGTTTAACATTATAGTTCAATAAATGCGCACAATTAACTACTACTAATAATTTTGTCAGATTTTTGTCCTTCTACTGGGTAATATATTTGTCCTCTAGGCTGCTTTACAAATGAAATGAAACACTGAAGCCTCAGTAACTTTCTTCAAGACTTTTCATAGTTGCTTACGGTATTTTCACAAAATCACAGATTCATTCATTGTGACTCAAAGTAAAAGCTTCACTCCAGGGTAGAGCCCTGCGCGGGACGGCTTTTTTAATCACGCTCCCGCAATGTGGGTGTTCCGCTCCCGCCACATTTGTGGCCAATCCCGCCTGCTCCCGCCACATTTGTGACCAATCACGCCCACCTCCTTACCTGATTTCCTGCCTGTTCCTGGGCGGAGCAAGATAGGAGACACTGTAAGGGAGCAGCGAGAAAGCAGCCTTGCGGGACTGCGCGGGACTACCGGGACCCACAGGTACAGTGCCTGACCGCCTGCTCCCGCCCGCAGCCCCAGCAAGACCACCCGCACCTGCAAGTTTTTTGGCGGGTCCCGCGGGACCCACCTCCCAATGCAGTCCTCTACTCCAGGGCAACAAAATTAAGGGTTTACGAAATTGTCCTACTATCACTTATGGCTATGTCCTTTTTACCCACACAGCGTTTTAGCATTAAAAGCTTTATTACCATTACCTATAATCTGTGATTTTTGTTCTGCAGAAATGCTTTAGATATATCTGGTTTACAAATTATGATACTTTGGTGGCACGTTGTGGCAAAACCTGAATTTCTTCTTTAATTTCCTAAATCCCCCTTCTATGGTTTCCTTAATCCAATCAATTCTTTACACACTTCATAAAAGCAAGTAGTGATAGGTTATTGCCATATAAACTCTTAAAACATGTTTAATACGCCGCAAAGCTCAATTAATGTTTTGTCCAAGTGGAAGAGCACCTTTGTTACGCTACCTAGATTTATGAAATTCAGGCAACTGTATAATGTATGGTTTGAGAGAGTAACAGATCCATCGTATAGACCTTCTCCCATACATATGCAACCTGATGTCATCTATAAAGTCACTTATGAGACTGTACCATAATTTGTTTTGCTTAAGATGCTATACCTTATAAACTGCATTTACTGTAGCATATCATTTGAATTTCTTTTCATTTCAACTGTAAAGTTTTACCGACAGAGGAACGTTTAGATTAGCATTGAGGGGGAAATAATCTTTATAGTTGAACAGAAATGTGTTTTATAGTATATGTGATTTTGCAATATACATTTCAGTTATTTTTCCATGCTGGCAATATTTTTTATCCAATATAAACCTCTCTTAAGTACTAAAAGTCATGCCTCTTTCCCAGATATCCTGGTGAACCAGAATTAAATATCGTGTGAATATAATTTAAGAAAAAAACAGGGAAATGTGACAGCTGTGGATGAATTACTAGAGCAAATAAGATAAACACAGGCGATAAAAGCTAAAAGTCAAGGACTGCTGAAGTACGTACAGCATGGGCTCCATCTTCATGGCCTTCTCATTAAGTTTTCAAAATATGAATATATTTTATGTATGAGATTATATATATATATATATATATATATATATCTATATCTTTGTTGGTGGGGCTGTATATATATATATATATAGATATATATATAGATATATATATATATATAGATATATATATCTATATATATATGTCGATTCTTCGGTATTTACATTTTTTTTACTCTTTTTCTACATTGGTCCAATAAAAGGTATCACCTCACCTGGGTTAACCCCAAATATCTAACAATATCTAACTTGCCAGAGTGTGGAATGCATAAATGGCTTACAAAAGGCATTACATCTTAATATATTCTTAGAACGTTCCTGTTAAGGTAGGAATAAAACAAAACAAACAGTGAGAAAAAACATCGACTCTTTTTTGTTAAAGGAAAATAAATGTTACCTTTTTTTGGTAAAATAATCTAAACTGGACCTTGAAACTAGTCTACATTTACTTATATTTTACAGTTGTTGCACTTCCTTCTGGCAATCAGGAGGAAAAGGTGAGGAATAGGTGAGGATGCATGCATGTGGAAAAGGTTTGCGGAATGACACTGCCCGATAGATCGCCTGCTGCCTGTACCCATGTGGTGTACTCACCACTAGCCAGCTCCAGCATTGACATGCAATGGTTCTGGGGGTCTAATGAGACCCTGGATGCACATGCACAGAAAGCACTCACATTCAATGGAAATGGGACCATGGGGGGGGCTGATGTGCTGCCGCTTCTCCTAAAGGTAATAAAAAACATGCATGAACACATATTAAAGTACTTTACAATGCATTCTTTGTTGGTGGGGCTGTATGGACCACTACACCACCTTCTTTATCTGTTACTGCATAGGACAGCAACCTACATATGTACTATATGATAAGTTATTTTTGGTCACTGTCATGTTTATTAGTTTAAGGCCCTCCAGATGAAGGTTTATGATACCATTTTTACTATTGTTTGGATGACATTACATAGAAGCGAGTGTACTGCAGGGTTGATTTTTACAGCTATTTCCTAATCATTTCTGCTACTCCAACTCAAAGCTGTGCCCTTCAACTGATGTGATTTCTATGGCTTCCTTTCCCCTCTCTTTCCCTTTTTTTTCTGGCTGTCTGGAAAGCTTTGGCCCTGTGGTTGTTTGTGCAGTGTCATGAATGTGCTCGGAGCAGAGTTATTATAAGGCATCATTTGGAGAAACATTGCGTTAATAACCAAAGTTCAAGGGCAGAAGATATAAACAAAGCAAATTGCAGTCTGAACAGATATATGGCTTTTGCTAAAAGGGACACAGGCTGTTACTTTATTTACTGAGCGCACCAGTATATTTGCAAAGAGGGGGAAAAAAACATTAATGAAAGTGAGACATTCACACACACACACAAAAAAAAAATAATAAACTTCCCAGCCCTTTAAAAAAATAGTTTTATTTATATCTTTCCGTATTACAATAAGCTGAAACGCATTACCTGTAGAAGGTTTGATTATTTCACAGCCAGAGATGCAATTTTATGTTAAAGCTTTGGGGACAGCAGGGACTTGAAAGATTTAATACAGTTATTTTATGATAACAGTACAGATCAACTGGTCTCCCAGGGCAATTTATAATACCGAAAACTTCTCATAGACTTCAGATCTTGCCACGACAGATCTAGTTACAGAACACTACCATGAAATTGCAGGTTATACTGGGACCACTGGTTTTATTTCATCCAACATCAACCTTTTTTTTTTTTTTAAATAAGTGTAAAATAACAATGAGATTAAATGGGCCTTAGGAGCACACTGTTAGTTGCTGCTACAGTTTGCTCTCTGCTGAGACAACTCTTAAAGATGAGTAAACATTTTAATAAAATGTTAATTGAGTTTTCCGGCAAAGCTACAAACTCAAGTTTTGTGCCAGAACGTTAGCTTCAATAGGCTAAAAACAATATATTTTTTTTACGGGACAAACTTCAAATTTTTTTTATGTTATCATTGATATTTCTTCAAACACAACGAATTACCTGTAAATTTAAACAGCAAAACAGAAGAAGTCATAAAATTCCAGTAGATCATTAATGGACGTTTTTTTTTAAATGTATCAAAATACTAGAAAAAGGTAATGTACCATATAAATTAATATATATTATGTGAAAAAAATAATAAATGCATCCAGACAAACAAAGGCATGCATAAAAACGATCTGGATTTCTAAACTATACTTTCAGGTTGTTGCCCACGTATGGGAGTGATCAAGATGCAATAGAAGTTCTAAATCAATACGAGACGTGTGAAGGACCTTGAGAAGGTAAAGAATAGTCTCAATGAATCCTGGTGGTCATGGTGTAAGAGAACTTAGCCTAGAGGTTAGGAAAGGCTTAGTAAATAAAGAGAAGCTCCAGCAAGATAATCATCTCAGAGGCATTGTACAAGACGACAGCAACCAGGAAAACACTGGGGATAAAAAGGCTGGTGTAGCCATCCACTAGACACAGACAGTTTTACTTTACCCTACTAGACTATAACAGTGTGGGAGCAGAGGTCCAGTGGGTAGCTGCACACTAAAGCGTTATATCAGCCAAACAGACGTGTTGCGGCACTGAGCTCTGGAATGGAAACCCTGAGCAGAGTTGGCTGTCAACTAGGGACAAGATGGCCAAACAGGTTAATGCTGTAACCCAGGGTAAAATCCGAACAGAGTGCTCTGAATTTGAGGTCCTTTCAAGTTAGCACCATATAGCATAAAGCCAATAAATGAAACAAAATATCCGCGCTCACTTGTCCTGGATATTTAATTAAATAAGTCAATTGAGACGTTTCACACTTATATAGTAAAGAGTAAGCACTAGCATAGGCCCAAAACACGTTACGCCTCAATTGACTTATACCCGCCTGTTCCTGTAAGCACAGATTTATTTCATTAAATATCAAGGAGTGTGGATATTTTGTTTCATTTATTGCTTTGCCTAGATGGAACTATCACTGATTCAGAATTTTTTTTTAACTTCACTTATGTATGCACATAATGTATTTTATTTAAAAACTAAAGTGTTTAGCGCTTCACAGCTTACAGTACAATAGTGACCATCGTATATAAGCACAGTTGCCATACAGACATTATCTTTGAGGCACACTAGTTAAAATACATTAGGAAATGAGGTCCTTTCCCGGAGAGCTTTCAGTCTATCATTTAGTTTTCACTGGCTCGGAGGACATGACCTAGAAAAAATGTTACAAATGTTTGAGTGGAATAAACATCCAAAACATTCAAGAAAACTTTTACCCAAACAGTGTCTCCTCTATCATAATTGGTCAGAAAGGCTATTTGTGAGCTCAGTGGGCATTTAAAATCTATTTTATGTTCGTGATAACCCCTCAAATATGTTTTGTGAGAAATTATGTTCAATAAGACACCACTTTTTTCTCGTCAGTGGCTTCTAACTTGCTTAGCTAGCAGTTATGGATGTTCAGGCATCATTACATTAGCCCATTGGCTTCTTCAAGAAATAAACTGGAATGCTGTATGTATCACGCATTGACACAGAGTTTAGAAACATAGAAAAATACATATTTTGTATTCCATTTACCAAAGACAGGGACTTTCAAAATATTGCACCAAATTGCTGTCTAGAACTGCGCAGAAAGATATATTTCAAATATTTACGTATGATCCTGTATAATGCATCTTGGCGTGTTTGGGGGCACAAAATCAATGCACTCATCCCAGGCTTTATGGGAAGAATTGGCTATTATTAGAAAACTATATGTGTAGATTTGGGGCACTGATAAACCTTTAGTTTTATCAGGAAGAAAGTATCTTCTCCCACAGAGATAAAATATCAGCTAATCTTCAGAATCTAAACACTCCATATTAAGTTTCTTTGTTGAACCATTCTGCTCAATTCATTTGGTTCTGTTACAGCTCTGTGACCACTTGTATTTACATATGCAGGGAATCCTGCTGTTCAGAACTCTCGGCTTTCAAGACAGGGCAATTAATCATTCCCAAATCCTCCTGCAGAGCATTCAATGACTTTGACAGCATATGCAGCCAATCACATTGTGCAGGAGGGACTCCGACCTGCAGGAGAGCCTGGCATCCAGGCTCATGGATAGTACTATTCCGTACCTTTTCAGTCCTTAAATGGCACGACAAGTGATTTTTTAATTGCTTTTTATACTAAAGGTGCATGACTTGCTTAATAACACAATGTAGCAGAAGATAAGTATAAGATGTGTTATCGAGTAACCCAGGGCCGGATAAAGAGCATCATTGGCCTGATGCTGAGGATTGTGGTGGAATTTTTATGGAAATAAGTAAAATAGACAGAATCTTAACTCCTCGGCATCCATGTGCTCTGGATAAAGATAACACACTCACGTATTGCCCCCCCCCTTAGTATCATGTCAGCCCTTGTACCAAGATTGCAACCACAGGACCTGCCCAGCACCCAGATTGGAAGCTAGGGTTTGTCCTATTTGCCTAAAAAGCTTTCCTGTGGCATCTTTTCCCCCAAACAGCCTGCCTGTGGCATCTTTGTCCTCAAATAGCCTGCCTATGCCATGCCCCCCTCCACTTAGACATCCACAATATCACACACATATTCACTCATTTACAAACATTCATTCACAGATGCTCATTCCCTCGTTCACACACCCTCCCCAACCCCCTTACCTTATTGCAGATCCCACGGTACCTTCCAGACTTCCGCAGGGGCCGCTGCTTCCCTCTGTGTTGTTTCTCTTGATCCCCCCAGGGGAAGCAGGAACAGAGCAGGATCAGGTGACTTGATGTAAGTTGACGTGACTCTGCTGGGTTCCTGGGCGGTACAAGAGAAGATGCCTTGCGAGTAAAGCACAGGTAAGCAGCGGTTGCAACCCTGGCGATGGAGATGGGTGCAGGGGTTTGCCCCGGCAGTAGTCACCAGCCCACCCACTGGGAAATCTCCCGGTTTCCTGGTGAGCCAGTCCGGCCCTTACTGGGCCTATTTACATGACAACTGCCCTGTCATGAATTATATTGGAAAGCAGTGATGTAATATAAATAACACACAAGTTGATTATTGCCTTCCATTAGCAAGTAGGCTTATAGGGACTGTCCTAATGACTTGAGATCACCCCTCATACTCTCTACCCTCTTACTAATGAAAAGTTCACCAGCAGTGATGCTTCCTGGCTGCACCCAGAAAATAAACGCAATGCAGGTAATAGAGCTACAGGTTACAATGGCGGCCAAAAGACTGACAAGTGGCCACCGATCACAATGTGATCACCGAGTTCATTGTGATGAAAGGGTCTTTCCAACATAAGTAATGGCTTCAGACAATAAGGGATGACCATTCTTAAGTCAACGGATGGGTTTACAGCCAATGTCCACAAAAGAGAAATTAAGGGTATAATATGTTTAGATGTTGGTTTGTGTTGGTGTGTCACATTGAGCATTTCAGAAAAACAAAAGTGTCAGAAGCCCCCAACTTAAGATTTTAAATGCAACACCTGCACCATTGCAACTAATAAATATAAAGTATCATTATTCATTGTTATTTTGTTTTATTTGCCTAGGGCTGGACCTACTATGCAGAAGATCTGGAGTCTGAGCTGGTCCTATGAGAGAAGGAAGTTGCATGCAGAAGATGGGTGCCAGGGATGGTGTGTCTAGGTCGCTATGTAACCTAATGTCAAGGTAACTGGAACTTTGTCAAGGTCTAAAAGCTTTGGCTGCTCTACAACCATCATATCTTCTCTTGGGGGTCTAGTGTAGGGGGCTTTACCCCAATAATGGATATCTTGCGATTTCTGCTCCCTTTATAGTTCTTAGAGGTACTGGAAGTTATGGCCTTTGTTCCTGGTGAACTTAATCATGACTCAACCAAAAAGCAGCTTCCGTCTAACATCCACCCTGCACAAAAGCAGAACACTATATTGTTTTATTTTGCTATTGGAGATAATCATTATAGAAACATATGACTTAACAAGCAGCAGTAGAAGCAGTTCAGACCCATTCGGCCCATTTCCCTGCTATAAAAATAAAGACCTTAATCAATCCTTGGGCTCCTCTTACACTCAGGATATCTTAATGCCTATCCAATGCATGGTTAAACGCCCTTACTGTATTAAGGTGGAAGTCTGCTTGATACAATATCTTAATACTGTTGAATTCACTTGAACATTTTAAAGATATATGTGTTGGGGGGTTTCACATGGGATCAAACTGAGAATAAGAGTAGTTTTAAATAAGTGTGTACAGAATATATTAAGGCATTGCAAATTTTGGTGAATTTTGTCCCCATCAAAATCTCCCATACAATAAACGAATGAATCTAAGACTATGTTCTTGTGAGTAGGCGTGAAAGTATTCTTTTACAGAGTTACCAAGAAGCAGTGGTATCAGCAAGGATGCTTTTTGACAGATCATATATCATGTGTCTTTCTAATGTGCCAATTAGAATGCAGGTCTTCTTAGCACATTATAAGTCTCCTTTCGAACCTCAAGTGACAACGTTCTATGACCCCATTCAAAGATTCCCCTCCCCAAATGATAAAATGACATATTACCAGGACAAGAGCTGTGAAAATTATTTAGAACAACTGAGTTCGAATACATAATAGGTAACACTTTTTCTGAGGAAAAAAAAAATTGCTGTTTCTGCATGTAACTAATTATTTTATGTGAAACGAAACGGTATGGATGTTCTACTAATCAGCTGCAGCTAAATCAATATCAAGGTTCAGAAAAAGTCTACTTCTTCCTCTAGTTTGAAATTATTTATTTCATTTTTTAGCATTAATCTCAGACACAAGCTAATTTGTATGTGCAAGGAGATTTGTATCGATTGGTAAGACATACCAGAAAACTGATCAATAGTTGTATAATGTTGCAAATTAAAAACTGTAAGATCTGATGGCAAGTACACTACACTAGTTATATATATATATATATATATATATATATATATATATATAATGTTTTCGGTAGGTGAAAAAAATGCTGTAAAATAAGAATGCTTTTAAAATCACACGTTAGTAGTTTATTTTTATCATTTAACAAAATGCAAAGTGAACGAACAGAAGCAAAATCTGCAAAAGGTGTGACCGTGTGACATAGTCTATGTCTAACCAATAATTGATGCTTGCCAGTTTAACCCATTTGTGTTATTGCTGCTACGTCTGGTATTATTTTTCCTATTATCGCTATGTATATAGGAGGTAGAAGCTAACTTTGAAACAGTATAAAAGTTTAGATAAAACATTGTTTTCATATGTAAGATACGGTATATCCAATACACACACACAAACACACACTGATACTGTTTCAGAGGAAACCATGAAAATATGTCATTTTATTTATCAGTTATTTAAAGGGGAAGTCTCGTGGGGGGGGAAAAAAATTTCACCCGAAATTTTGTACAGTGCTGGCACTGACAAAAACCCGATCTGATTTCAGTCCTTTAACTGCAGACCTGGATATTGTCAGATGTGATATTTTGGGTGAAGCTTCCTGCCCAAACACTGTACTGAGTTGAAATGTTGGGGGAAAAAACCCAATAGTTTCCACATTTAAGGTTTTGGTGCAAGCTCATAATCACTTGAGTCAATGATTCTGAAACAGAGTGATATGATGAACTCTCTTCAGGATCAGGCTGAGTAGGGTATATGTCCTCATATCTTGGAGTTGGTTCCAAAGGGAAATACTCGTTGATGTAATGTACGGTAAGCAAGCACAGCTGTGGAACGTTGTACTTATTTTCCCCATCGTGTCCGTTGGATTCATGGCCACCCCTTTTATAAAAGATGCTGTAGTAGGAAGATATGTATAAACCCTATTTCCACTGGATAAACAGCAACTAAGTATAGCTGTTGTCCTACCAGCAGTGTTACCAGTGTGTTTAAGACTAATTCAATTCATGATTTTATTTCCCCCTAAATCCCGATGCGCCTGCAGCCTGGATGATTAGTATTGCTGTATTAGTATTGCTCTCTGAATGAATGCTTTAGGAGCACATGAACACGCTCACCCAATACCAGTGTACCTGCTCTCAAATCTTATCTAGTAGGCTTACATTTAAATTATTTATTGAGTTGCATAGTGCCATTATATTCCACAGTGTTGTACAATGGGTAAACAGAATACAAGTACTGCATCACATAATTTGGATTTACAGAAACAAAAGTTGAGAAGGGTGCTGCTCAAACAAGCATGCAATCTAATAATGGGGTTTATGTCTTCTAAATGCAAGATAGGAGCCACTGGTTCTGTACATGAATCCTCTAATAAACTGGAATCCCATAACATTCTACAATTGCAAACATCAACACTACCGCAAGAGCTTAAACCCCTCCGATTCTGAGACCGTGTCCCAGCAGGAGAAAAGCAAGCTCTGTATGTGAGGGATGGGAAATAGGTCATCAGAGGAAGGGAAGCCTTGGATGTTTAGGTGTCCTGTGCGGTCCACACCCGGGTGCCCCCTCCAGCATCACCCCCAGTGTCCCCTTGTCCTCTCCTTCACTATGCAACACCTCTGTTTTCCTCCTCCATGTAGTTCAGTTCAAATAAACAACACATGGTAATACATTATTGCATGTTTAGATCAACTGAATGAGATATACAAACTATGCATTTGCAGGTATAGAGTAATAAATAATGCAGATTGCAAACATAGTACTTGCCCCAGCATCCAGATTGCAACCATAGTACTTGACCCTGCACACATGAGGTCTTGCCCCAACATCCAGATGACACACAGACACAGGGCTTCCCAAATTGCATACACTGAATTTACCCAGTACCTGGATTGCACCTACAGTGGTCTCCTCTCAGTAAGGCTTAGGTGCACCATTTATTCATTCAATATCCATCCTGGCTTACTTAATATCTACCCTTTCCCCATCTCTCCTCTTTCTCCCCTTTTCTCATCATTATCTCCCCTTTATCTTTCTCTATATCGTTCCATTTTCTTACCATATATCATATTTCTCACTATATTATTAAATGTGGATATTAAAATACATTTGTGTGTAATAGCAGAAATAATTATACATATTCTTAAAGGTTTAATACACAGAGGTTAAATAGACTTTGTTGCAAAAACAAAAGGTCTGGGAATTCTGGCTAACTGGTTTGATATTGCAAATAGTACTAGGCAAGGGTGTCCATTACCCTCTGTCCTATATGCCTTAACTATTGAACCATTAGACAATGATATAAGAAATAACAAAAAATCAAGGCTTTAAAACTAGGTAAAGGGAATATTAAATATCACCTTCCTTCACAATCAATAGATATCCAGCAGTGCCATCAGCTCAGTGCTGGCATAAAACAGTGGACACGTCTGCTGTCCTGAGAAGTCTGGTCAGAAGTTGGCTTCATAGAAGACTTGCAGCTAAAAAAGCCGTAACAACTAATTTATTCACAAAAACACAGGAACTGGAGTGCAGAAAGTGGCATTAGGTAACCTGGACTGATGAGTCAAAATTTGAAATATTTGTCGGTAGCAGAAGGCAATTTGTTCACCAAAGGACTGGAGAGCAGTATATGAATGAGCATTTGCACGCAACACTATACCTTAGTGGAGGTTCCTTGCAAGATTGGGATATCACGAAGAAAGAGAAGCAACTAAATCAGCCCAAATCCACAAAAGAACTGTGATTTGTTCTCCAAGATGTTTGGAACAGCCTACCTGTGAGTTCCTTACCAATACTGTGTGGTAGTCTACCTAGAAGAATTGATGCTGTTTTGAAAGGAAAAGGTGATCACACCAAATATTGACTTGATTTAGATTTTTATTTCTGTTTACTTTTCCTGCATTTTGTTAAATTACAAAAATAAAGTATTAACATGTCTATTTGTTAAAGCATTATTCACACCTGCCTAAAACATTTGCCATAGCTGTATGATATGCTGTGTGAGAGAATGCACACCAAGGCTATGCCATATATTGCAGGGGAGAAGAACGGTTTGGCAGATCATTTTGTGTGTGGGAAAGAGAGGGGCTGTTGGATTGTGTTGTGTGCCAAAGGCATGTGGGTGGTGGTATAGCATGGTGTGCAGAGAGCAGAGGGGCTTCTGGATGGTATTATGTTCTGAAGAGCATAGAGAGTGCAGCATAGAGTTGCAAGCATAGGGAGAGGCACTGCCTCACAGCGCTGTGTGCAGGGAGAAGAGGGTCTGTGGTGGATAGTTTTGTGAGTGAAGAGGAGAGACTGCAAAATCATGTTGTGGAGGAATAGAAATCAAAAAGACAAAAGAACGAGAAAGAATAAAAAGAGTGCATGGGAGAGGAAAGAGAGAAAGAAAACTGGTGAAGAAATAGAGAGGAAAGACAAGAGACAGATGAAAAAAGAGTGGGAAGAGAAAGAAAGGGATAGAGAAAAAAAAAAAGCAGGAACGGAGAGAAAATATTGATACATTTCTGGTTTTATTTTTGTTACAATTTGGAATTATTTTTTTAATAAAAACATTAACCATTGATGTATTTGAAATTTTGGAAAGAAATCTAGGTAAAAACTTTACTTGCCTATATTTTTGGTGTTTTCTGTAATTATTTGTTAATTGGAATTACATGGTACTCATTTTTCCAGGCTACTTCATGGACAGAATATTTGAGTGAGACTATCTACATTTAGTATTAAACCCACAACCCAAATATGTTTCCACTAGATTGCTACACAGCTGCTGTTTCAATGAGCACCTGTCATCTCTCACTGGAGGTGATTCATCAAACTGTTACGTGTTAACGTGGTCGTTCTGGCCGTAAGGTCCATTGACTTGATACTTGAGTGGAGGTTCCCGCCGTAACGGCCACATTAACACATTACAAAGATTGATGGATGGCCTGCTCTGATTGTCTATGACTTTCACTGATTTGGAGTCAGTCTCACTGTTATGAATTCTTGCTCATTCACATCTCTAATAATGTGTTAAGTCCGTAACACTATGAAATAGCTGGGAAATTTTTTCCCCAGATTCATGTAAAAATTGGATATCAGTGCTACAGAATGGCATTTTCACATAGTTAATCACAATAACAGAGGTCAGAAATCATGCTCTGTAGATAAAAGTGACTCTGTCTGCTTTGGTCACAGCTAAAAAGGGGAAGCAGAAAAATGGAAATGTTGAACTGTATTGTTTATAAAGGGCACTTGATTATTTGGTATGAATATACTTCTTGTGCAGTGGTTTTGCTAAATGTGCAAGTTTTTCGTTTGTCAACTCCTAATGAAAACCCACATTTGTAACCTAAGTATATTCATGATAACACCAAGTGCCTGGATAAATATTCTAAGTTTAGAAAGACTTAAGAAAGGTGATCCGTGGCCTGCAGAGCTTACTAGCCATACAATAGGGCATGAGAACAAATGTTTTGCCCATAACTGTTTTGGCCAGGGGGGCTGAGCCAGACATTGGGCTTAAGTCCACATAAACTCTCCATATACTTATTTCTATGTATGTATTTATGTATGTATGTATGTTTGTATGTATATATACCAGGGCCAACTTGTCCATTTCTAATTGACACACCTGATGTCCCATAGAAACTACTGCTGAATCTAATTTTTGTGACTGCATTGGTTCTTCCTAGAAACTGGCCTTGCATCATGGACTCTTTTTGGTGGCTTTGAGTAAATGCCCACAATTTCTATTGGGTAAAGTAGCCCTGCTGCAAAAAAGCTAATGACTGATGTGAACTAGCTGTTTGTATTCTTACCTTATAGAAGGGCTACGGCCACATTTGAGATGCTTCATTTTACTCCTTACATCCGTTAAAGAACGCCTGGGAGTTAAGTGGCTGCATTAGGACAAATACTTCTTATACAATGTAAACCTTTCATTGAAGCTGTACTTTTATGTTTGCAAATGCGGAAAAAGTTACGTTTGCAATCTTGTAAGAACTAAAGTAATTTCAATCAATGTACTCTTTCCAAGGTCGTTTACCTTTTATCACATTGGTACTTTTAACACTGTTTTATTCTTGTTAATGTGTTTTAGGTCTTATGAATGTGCACTGTGTTGTATTGTTAATCGGTGTATAATTTAAATTTCCCTGTGTGCCACTGGAGCTTCACTTCAGACTAAGACCTGAGTGAGTAGGTTACTATGTAGTTTGAACTGTGGCCAAGCTCAACCCCAGCCATGCCAAACTTACTTAGAACCCAAACCGAACTTTTGAATAAAAAATGGAAGACGAGTTTTGAATCACCACTAGCACTTGGCACAAAACCAACAGAAATTGTGTGAAAGATCTGGGGTTTGTGAGAGGTGAGATAAACATTTTATGACGTCCTTGTTTGTAAGCATCATAAAGAACCAATGGGTAGATCAGTTAGATTTTTTATGTCTTCTTAATGATTTAACTATGCATTATGCAGGGTCAGTTTGGTACTCCTCATAAGAGAAACTCATGAAAGAAAGGAAAATAAAACGAACAAAGTGTCCCATTGGATGTTTCATTGCAGTGCTTCTCATTTCTGCTGCCTATAGGCTCAATGTTTTTTTTATCTTAATACAAGAGAAATTGAAATTTGTTATCACACAAATAGTCCTTCTAAGCAGACTCTAAAAAACCACAGGAAAAAAAATACTTCTGCAAATGGAAGTATGTTTTCCCTCAGCTCCCTGGGTATCAGATTTCCCCAGTGTGCATCCCAAGAGTTCAGTATATCCTTATTTTTAATTTTTAATTACAAGCAGTTCTTGGCAGCCATAAATTTTAGCATCGAATGTTTCTCCTAAGCCATTTTCCCACTGATAGGAATTACCACTTTGGATCTATATCAAAATTCAAAGCTGAGAACTTGACTTAGGAACTAGGCTGAAAAACCATGTGTAAGTGGGTTTTACAAAACTATATATAACGTTATATAATTTCTAGATTTTCAGATTAAACATAATTTTACGCATATTTTAGATGTCAATGGAGATGAACAGAAAAAGAAGTATCTAAGTGTGTTGGGTCCATAATATTTAACCTTGTAAATGACTATTTGATGCAGAAAAAGACAATTACTTCCTCCCAGCTGCTGTATATGATGCCGCAACAGTGCCTATAGCAGAGGTGGGCTGGTGAACAGTCATATGAAACACAGAAATGATAGTCACTCTTTATGTGACTTTTTAAAACTGATATTGCATACATTTACCTTACAACCATAGGGCAACCATAGGGCAATAAAAGTATGGTAGGAGTTACCATTAAACATGTATGTAAAGCAAGACACTGGTAATGCTGCAATATAAACCGCTAGTTAGCATGTCTTAGCATGCCTTGTTTTGAAAGCTAAATAGAAAATTCAAATAAAATTTTCAATTATATATTTAGGGTCCATAAAATCCTAGAGCCACCTTTGGGCTTGCCTTTTATATACTCCAGCATATTCTTTTTAGCATATAGGACCCCATAAAACATTCACCCACAAACCATGATATATGTTATTTAAACCTAGATACTATGTAGTTCCTTGGGTCCGCATTATTTTTGACATGTAGCACATTAAAAAGCTAAGATTTCACCTTGAAGTATCCAGTCTCCAGTTCAAGAACATCCCGTACCGTATTTTTAAGTAGTGTGATTAAGACGCTATCTTTGACTTAAATGCTCCAATATGAGTAAAAATGAATGACTGTTTAGACAGCCAGTTCTCAGAATATGCTATTTCGTGTACTTTTTGTTCAAGTGGAACTATTTTTTTTTTAAAGATTTTTCCTGGTAAAGGGCCATTGTAAGCCTTGACCTCTAACCTGATACGGTAACACGTTCCAGCATCCTGCTCGGCACCTCCTCCAGGATTTTACTCTAATGAGACATCAAGTCCTAGACCTGCGTAGACATCCAAATTGGATTGTTTGCCTTTACTATTCAAGCACAATTATTGCATTCCAATTTCAGCTTTTACTAACTGTAATTAAATTTTCTGTTTTAGCAGGCTGTAATCATTGGTCAGATATTATGTCCTCGTGGACCCTAGGAACGCGATGTGGTTGAGAAATGTCTTCTCCGTATGTTTCCGATATGGGTAATAATACAGCACATTAATACCTCTACCTTGGTTTATGTGTGTGTGTTTGACCACAACGCAGGCATAATTATTTTTCCTAGGGAAAAGCTATTAGAGATCTATTTTGTAGGTTTTACGATCAATAGCTCGTGTGATATTTGTGTAGCAGGCACAAAATAATCAATTGAAGGTCGTATAAAGTAAATTACCATCTGCACATAATGATTCCTTCCCTTGTTGAGAACGGCTTCTATTATTTCATAAGAAGCTGAAGACCTCAAATGATCTATTCTTAACTCCTTCAAATTTACCATATGAAACATAAGAAGTGAGAGCCGTGCAAGGTGGACATGCAGCTTAACACCAATATGTAATGTGTCTTGGGTAGCTCCAATCCACCTTTGCCACACAACATTTTAATGATAATTACGTGACTTTTTCAGGTTATTATAATGCATTCACTATAGGAATCGGCTTTTTATATTACATTATTAGAACGTGGCCAAATTTCCCTTAAAGCATGAAAGCAGAATCCATGTTTTTCAGGGGAGCAAAGGATATATATGAATTAATGAAATTTCCATGCCATGCAACGGATTATTCGATGCATCCTCTAAGCACTTGGGGCCTCTAGTACTATGACACATACATTATTGTTATTATGACTATTATTTTATTTATATATTCCACATTTTTATAATACAAATGTAATTTTTTTTTTTAACTAAACAGGTTTACTAATGGTTTGTTTTCTTTCGTGAATATATAGTTTTCCTGATATGATAGGAATAACAGCGCATACTTGAAGTGATAGTGTAATGTGTAGGGATGTTTGGGGTCATAGTCTGAATTTAGTATCGATCACAGCTTTGAATACAATTATTAGTTCATTTTCTTTAAACAGCACCCAGTGCTTTTTTACTCAACACTTATATTACGTCATAATGTACCACGCTGGATATCATCTAACCCCATTAACCTCCCCTAAGGAAAGTCACTAACATTTTGGTCATTGACTTTAACATGCAATGTTTACATGAACATAGTTTGATCCTATAGTATAGTATTGTATGCAGACCTGGACTGGCTATCTAGCACACCAGGCAAAAGTCAGTCGGTGATTGGCTGATAGGTATTGATCCTACTTCAGAGGCAGTTTGCATTTGTGGTGGCCTCTGGCCTTAAAGTGCCAGGGCGGCTTAGTCATCCCCAATCAGGTCCAAATTGAATGAGTATTAAGACTTCTAGAATTAGCTGATAACCACTATATGTTTACAGACAGGCACCCTAGAAAAGCAAAAGCCGTATGCATGCCAGCCATATGTTAAGTTACCCCTTTTCTCTGTTTTTTATTTTCCTGTTGTGCAAAGATCTTGATTGACAGTTGGCTTGTCCATTCAAAACTCACCGATAGGCTATCTTACCAAAACGATTAGTGATCATAGTTACTTGTTACAAAGGGAAAGGTGTGAAAGTGTAGTCATTTCGGCATTAATGCGAAACTTATACATTCTCCACGATGTGTCATATTTGCTTTTGATTATCTGGTGCAAAGCAGACATGCTTACTGCAGATGCTAGTTAGCTTAAGGGCAATGTCCCAGTTGGCTGCAAGAGAAAATGATTTCCTCCGCGCTGTTATATTTGCTTCCAGTAAATATGAGATTATAATGAAATAAAACAGGGTTCTTTCCTCTTATTATTTCATTGAAACTCTCTAGAAATTAGATCTCCAAAAAAAAAAAGAAAGAAAAGTGTGAGTAAAAAAAAATCTATGGTATCTAATAGTTTCATCAAGAAAGATTAATCCTGTCATAAACATCAGGAATTTTCCCCTAATCACAAGGATGCACTAAGGAGAAGACCTGATGGAATATTGTTCTAGAAGTAGCGGATCAATGTCAAGAATTATGAGATTTTTCAGCCTAATCATCCAAAGCCAAGCTTTCTGTATTTTATTACTAGAAACAGTTCAAAATCTTTACCAAGTTGGTGAAAGTAATTTGGTGTTATTCATGGTTGAGATTTCACTGACATCCATAAGCCCCTGTTCGCAGTATGTTTATTCTTCCCCAGTAAGATTTCTGTTTTTAAATCACCAATAGTCGTTGAGGTAGTCGTGGATGAGAAGAAGAAAGAGAAGTTCAGGAAGAAAAATAATTAGATAATGCTAGCCCTGCCACAGGCTGCCACTTTTCTTAGCTTTTATAATATTAACTATTAAACTGAATATCCCAACATACAAACACAAAGCAAAAGCAAATAGTTTGATACTAAAAAGGGGTAGTTTTGGAATTTTAGTTCCCCTTTGACTAATTTTCTCCTCTAAAATGATTTCTTGTTGTGAAGCTTGATTTAAAAAAGTATGATTTTTTTCAATAAGCCTGACAAAATTAAATTTGGCTGAACACATCTCTGCACCCCAAATAACTTTGGTCAAAGAAAGGGGCAAAGGCGTATGGAGGGATTTTGCAGAATCCCCTCATACATATGAAATAGTGAACACAAAAATTTAAAGAGACCACTCAGCTATCATATGCAATGAAATGCACAAGATGATTGTAATGTCCCTTAAGGATGGAACAGAGAGCAGCTCTAATTGGCTTCTATAGTTCTCAATCTAAGTGGAATCTTTTACAACAATGTTTGGCAAATACCACCCTGTCATTGTCTTGAAACCATGTACATACCAATTGTGGCATGCAGAGAATATTTTTTTAGGCTTGTATCAGTTGATTCTTCTTAAACAAATATCTTCTAGTTTATTGTGATCCAGGTGAACAAATGTCAAAGGGGATTAGCACCGACATAAACAGAGCTGGAAAATGTCATTGAGATTTACCAGTCAAAAGTGGAAAAGGTACTGTTTCTCCCCAGTTTCTTAATGGAGATGATAGACTTAGCGTTATTACTCTGTATAATGAATGATTTAAAGTGCATTTTGCAACTAATGTATAATTATAAATATTTCGACTGGAGTTACCTACCACTGTTTTCATAAATTGCATAGATAAGTATATCCACATACTCACTGCCTTCAAAAGCTGATATAACATGTATGAGATATTGATAGTTAGGCTGCAGGGATGGAGTAAGGATGACTAATTGGCATTGGCACTTTAAGGCCAGTGGCTGCTAAATGGCATTCTGTATGTGCTGTCTCACCCTCAGCCAGCATTTAGAGCTAATAATGACGTTAAATGGTAAAAATAGGTGGGAAGGACTGTTGGGCACCACCATGTCTGGGCCATATTGCTGTTAACCAACTATCTTAACCATCTCAAGGGTCATCCTATTTAATGCATCTTAAAACTATGTATCTGCTATGTAATAATTATAAAGAGGGGTGTCTATATTATAAACTTCAGAAAAAAAGGATTTACTTCACTGGGTCAGTTATATAGAATTCTATATGTTAAATGTTTAACTTCTTAATGTTTTGCTCTTTAATAATAATTTTCATGGAAAGTAAAAAAAAAAATAAACTCTCCCAACCGACTTACCATTAAGTTGTTTTATTAGAAACAAGGATATATTTTCATAGGCGACCAATATTCAGTTACATTTCAATGAGTAGTAGAAAAGACTTGGATACCTAAAGACACGTACACTCAATTCTCAACGTTACAATATGCGATAATTTCCATAGAATGGAGTTTCTTCAAAATGAAACGTCAAGAGGTTTAAGATTTTGAAAAATCCAAAGCAGACTTAGCTACCGCACTTAGCACATCACAGAATCGGTTCAGCTGCACAGAAGGATAATAAAAAATGTATCCCTTAAGCTGAATACAACACAATGTATTGAACAAACAATAATAACAAACACTGCTAGCAGGAAATGTTAGCACGTAGCATCTGTTATGATCACATTACAATGAGACAGATGTTTAATCCCAACTGTTCACATAAGATCATTTGTATGTTTGAAGAGATAGATCCCTTTTGGGTTTACTCACTTCTTCATTGTTTCCCATATATGTCATATTTTCCCTTTTTTGCAGAACATTTTTTATGTTCTCTCTTTTTCATCTTCCTCTCTGTTTATCCACCTTTTCTTTTTCCGCCTTCAGAGAAAGGGAGTGGTAGGATATTTCGCTAAATCAGCTTGTGTGTTATTTGCAAATTGTGTGGTCTTGTTAAAGAGTCCATTGTCCTTTCACCTACACAATCTCATGAGATGTCCTTGGACAAATCAACAAGTGTTCGGAGTCCAAATTGTGAAAAAGGCCACACATATGAAGCCATAACAGTTTCTCAACATCAGCCAAGTTCCTGTGGAGCGAGATAGGAACTCCCTATTCTCAAATTAAATCTTATTTCTTTTTCTTTCAATCTGGAAACAGAAGAAGGGAAAAATGAAAGTGATTATCACTGCTTTGGAAGCACCAGTGATTTATCAAGGTCTTAGTTTTTTGGGTGGCCTTTTAGAACTCAGTTGACCTAACAAAGTTTCTTAAATCATGCTGAGAAGAAGAACATCTTGTCACAGCTATAAAGGATCTGCGAATTGTTTGCTGGTCTAGTTCTAATTTTGAGATGCCCAGATCATCTTCCTATGATTATGTCAAATAGGTTGCATAACCAGAACTTTGTAATTTTTGAATATTCTTCCATGGCATGTTGTAGGGTTGAGTAAATCTTTATTTTTGAGATGTTCTTAGCCATTTGCAGAACAGTAAATTGTATATGGCTCCATTATTTTTAAAACAGTTGTAGGTAGAAAAGAATTTAGCAAATTAGTACAGTGTATGTGATGGGCTGTATTCACCATGATGCAAATTAGCCATGAGCTTCCTAAGCCACTTTCGGCAGGTACTGCAGGATATAGAAAGCTTGAATGACAGCTTCACCCAGCTTTATCCATGCTTTGCATATATTCCTGTTTTTGCACATGCCCCAAATGATTTGCAGAAACTGTTCTCTGAGGAGCCCCGCTGTCTTACTTTTGCGGACAGCGGGCATCATGGGCTGGTTGGGGAGATTGGTCTGCGAAAATGTGCAAGGTCTGTTACAACCCCTTGTGACCAGCTTGCGACTTAGTGACGTTGTGCACCTGTCAATCAGCTTCACTACATCGGGAGAGGTAACGTAGTTAGATTTCCTTTCCCTTTTCCACACCTAGTTACGCCAACAAAGGTATGAGGGACGTATTTGGTTATTTGAGGGTTTGTGGGGCATCAGTAGTGATTGCCATTAAATTGTTATTAATCGTATATAGGTTGAGGATCCATCAGGGCAGGCTGGGAAGTTTCAGCGCTAGCCAGGCTGGGACGTTTCATCGTTAGCCTCTATCCTCACCCAATAACCCAGTAAAAATGCTAGTCACAACCTGCCAACACACACTGTGATCATATGCAGAACTGCAAGTATGATGCCAAGGGCAGGATGTGGTCCCAATTAAATGTACAGACGTTCTTCTTTTTTATTGTGTTTAATATATTGTATTCACTTAACAGCCAGCATAGATGAGGACTGGTGCAATCATCCTGAATGAGTGGAAAATGTCACATACACATAGCCGTAGTGGTGGGCTTAGCATAATATGGCCATAAAATGTGACAAAATTTACAATTTTGTTACCTTTTTAAGTAGCCTTAAGCAGTAGTGCTGAGAGTTTGCAATCTGTTTAATGCGAGTGCACTGATCCCTTTGGACTGTATGTGGATCTGTGTGTGTGTATATATATATATATATATATATATATATATATATATATATATATATATATATATATATATATGTGTGTGTGTGTGTCAGCAGTGTGAAATCAACAGCGTTTTGTACTGGCAGATCTGAAGAATCATGTTGCAGAAAGCAAATAATTCATTAAAAGTTCACAAAATTTACAAGAAAAAAAAATCAAATAAATAAAAAGTGTAGACAGCTGTCCCAGGGGGAACGAAGGATATCTATCTCAATAAGTGACTTCCCCTGCACAGGTCACAATCACCAACAACTTAATGCGAGCAGATCCTCTGTTGACTGAATCATTTCCACTTTTTGTTCGTGCAGCTAGACAGGATGTCCGGTAAGATGGAGAAAAGGCAGGGAATTTGGCACAGTCAATTAATGATTTGCTATTAATTTTCTTAACGTCTTCAAGTATATTCTTCCATTTTGTCTGCTCCTATTCCTGTGTTTTTTGAAGGATGCTTCTTGGTGGAACTTTATCTCTTGGCCAAGGAACAACAGGGTAAAACCGGTCTATGGTTCTGGAGCTATTTTGAGACAAGGCGCCAACTTCTATTAATGCTGCCCGGTATTGTAGGAATGTTCTCTGTATTGTAGTCCTTCAGTGAATTAGGATTCCAAAAATAATCAGTACATTCAGCCCTTATATGTTATATTACATCGAATAAAATGTAAATTAAGATGTTCTGCCACTACATTTATTTAAAAAAAAAACATATTAAAATAAGCATATCATTAAATCTGATCAATGGGTTTTTAAGTAACATCATTGTGTTGCTTCACTTCTTCTTCATAAAAATAAATAACATATATTGACACAGAAGCAATTTCTGATTATTTGTTATAAGTCATGTTTAGATTTTAAAATAAAGTACGTGCTTTTGTGAAATTCTTAGACTGATAGAACATAATATTATAGAAGAGTCAACTTAACAAGGAAATAATACTGATAGTACCTAGTACCAAAAATTTCATTTCAAAGCTGTCAGGGAATGAGTTAATAACTAGATTGACCATTTATGCTTGAAATCATATATTCTCATTTCTTCAACAGTTAAAAATGTCACTTTCCAGCATTATTATGATATAAGCTGGCTGCTTGCAAATTACATACATGCAAACGAGGACAGTATATTTTGGATTTCCACCACACACGCTTTCATTTGTAGCATGTCTCTATAAAAAACACTATAGGAAGCTATTATCATTGAACTACAAAGGAGCAGGTCAGAAAGAACTTCTTTCATAGACCTTTGGACAACCTATGTTCCACCTGCGTGACCGGAGGTGGGCATCCAGTAATACTTCAGATGCTATTGGCTACAAACCCAGAACATTTAAACTAAAGAGAGGAATGATGAATCACATTCCCCTGCCTTAAGCACTGACACAATGAATCGACCAAGCCTATGCCACTGACTACCAACACGCTGCCAGAGGGCACTGTGATGCACTGCAGAACAAGAAACTAAGTGAAGGGATGGAGAGTATATGGGACATAAAGATATGTAGCACCATCAAGTGTTAAATTATTATTTAACACCTAATATTTAAGTTAAATAAAAGGAAGTGTTACAGGAAATAAGGGAGCTTTTTTTTTTTTGGTAGTTTTTGCTTTTCTTTTCTTCAAATTTAATGTAGCAGATGCTCTAGTTCTCCTTCGCCGAGCAGGCATCTATAGGGTTAATGATAGACATATTGGACAAATTCCAAACATCAAATGAGAAACATTTCACAGGTCAACAGATGGCTGACTTCTCCCTGAGGCACATATAAAAATAAGAAAGAGAAATTATGATTATAAAAGGAATACATTTGTTTGAAAAAATCGTACAATGGCCAAGCAACATTCACCTAATTTCCAATATATGGGGTTTTTTAATGCTTTTAAAAGTATATATAAACCTCTAGGAATTAAACTGTAAATTTATGGTTTGGCATTTTATCAAAATATTAAAAACCAGGAGGACTGTGTATAGTCTGTCTTAGTATAAGATGCCTTCATCACGAGTGGTGATGTGTAGGACACATTATATATAAAAAAAGGAGTTACTGTAAGGAGAAGAACAAGTTGTTAGCTTGACGGACTCACTGGGTAGTAGTTACATGGCCTTGGATTTTTTTTCTGTTTTTAAGACTGAAAAACAGGGACTACTTTTTTTTTTAGTAGTGATAAGGGTCCTTATCTGTACAGAACCATACCAAATCACAAATAACTTCATTATCTGAGGAAATATTATTATGTATTGATTTTTATAGCAATATTGTGGTATGCCGCGAAATACAATGGATAAACAAGAAAACAGAAATAGTGCATCACGTAACAATTTGGGCTTATAGAAACAGAATATAAAGAAGGCCTTGTTCATAATCACACATATGAAACAATCTAAATGCTTGCCATCGAAGCTGGGAACACCACCTCTCACGAACAGGCTCCAGAGACCATATAGTTATGATGTGCGGGTTGAGGGACAGAGGTCTTGAAGGAGCCATATTCTACATCATATTGTGCGGTCAGTGGGGGTTAAAAATACGAAATTTCCAGGGTGAGACCAGTGACCTCCCTTTGTATGCCTGCGAACATGGACCTGTTTTTAACTATTTAAATTCCACCGCGGGCGTGGGACACATTTATAGCCAGTCTACTTGGCATTAGAATGGTTAAATCTCCAACTGTATAAAACTTAGAAGCTGAGGAAAAGTTAACTTGGCACTCGTGTTAAGTATTGACTATCTGTCTTAGGGCTGAGGGCTGTAAATTCTCTCTGCTAAGATCCAAGTCGATTTGTTATCAAATCAGGCATTGAGAGGCTGATTCATTGCTATTCAGTGCTATGCTGATTTATATGCAGAATGTAAAACAGATGCCTTATGTGATACATATTTATGGTGAGTGCTGTTCAAGGAAGATTTATTACGGATTCCTTTGTCGGGGTGTGCATGAGCAGAGGCATGATGACTTGTATTTCCTCTCAGCTGCCAATGCCAAACTCATTAAAAAGAGGTGTGACTATTAATATACATTGTAATACTGACATGCTCTAATTTATAACACCCTGGCAGGCTCGGAGTACGCTCCAGACCTGTAAGGTATTTTATTCATTTCTCTCTGTGCTACTTAACTATAAACACGCACGCACAGAAATATATATATATATATATATATATATATATATATACTATAATCCATGCATATTATATAGATGGGGTGACCTGAAGTAAGGGGAGAGCCCTCCGACTGATCTTTGTCCTGTGAAAATTGTTATCCTTGAAAATTCCCCCCTATCCCCCTCTTATATATATATATATAAATGCGTGCACACATGTTCTGCTTTTATTGATTTGAAATAGAATTGGTTTTTAGACATGCCCATATATTATTGGACATGCTAATTACATATTAATTTTAGTTTTGCTGGCTATACTGTTTTAACTATATTTTGCCCACCATAAACATACTGCATTTCTGTATTATTCACAGAATAATTAGCAAGAGTCCAAGCAGATCATGAGATCTCGTAAGTTCAAAACAGCTGTAATGCAGGTAGCTCTCTCTGGCTCGTGCATTTCTGCCCTGAGCTGTGCTCAACGGTATGTTTTATGTAAACAAGGCAGCCCAATTACATTTCATTATATAGCGCCAGCAGATTCCGTAGCACTTTGCAATCAGAGTCGGCAGGATAAATTTAAAATCACAGAGAGATAAGGAATCAAAATGTGATCTGTCCTTGTGTCTCCACCAAGAATTTCTAGAATTGCATTGGAAGTAAATATATCACTAGAACTATGAAATTATGTTTATACATATATATATATATATATATATATATATATATATATAATTTCCTTGTAATGATGTTCCTGGATTTCATTAAAAAAACATGATAATTGCTAACAATAGTTCTGTAGGTTTCCATGTTTCTTGGGCTTTCCAAAGCAGGGACATAAAGCTGTCCCGAAGAACCTAGTACACAGCTCTGGCACTGTATCTCTTTGGGCTGAGAAACCAATGAAGACATCTGGAGAAGGGCACATCAAACATTTCTGGCAGTGACCACGGCTGACATGCAGCATTGGAGCTACAGAACATATGCTGCCCTATACTAGGAAACCAGAAATCCTTCGCCCAGGGGACAAAATAAGAGAAGGGCACTATAATAAGAAAAGGGAGCTGTTACAGGTTGAAACTGAGACTAGGATTTTGCCATCATGCTTTTTAACCCACTGTGCCACATATTATCCCTACTTTGCCACGAGGTGAAGAAATTTTACAAACGTCACATCAGTTTTAATGAATGCAGTATGAAATAAAATGAAGGTAATTATTGCCAGTTCAATTATTAATTTTTAAGGAAAGTCCTGCAGTAAGTAACAACATAACACACCTGTAAAAGTGATAATAAAACACATTGAGTAGCCTTAAGGTATGCAACCAAGTGATTCCCTTGTCTGCGTATATATATATATATATATATATATATATCGCCAGCACCCAAGTATAGTTTCAAGCCTCCAAAAAAAATACTACAAGGGGACACAAGCGCAAGACACACACACTGCAATATATCATAGTAAACTTATTAAATGAGATGTCCCCAATACCAAATAAGGTACTCATGGGGTTTCCAATTGTAAAATGGCACATCAGCAGACGTAAAAGTAGGGTTCTCAACTCATTGGTGAATCAGAGCTGGGTGTTTATAGATCCCAGGACAAGAAGTTGCATGAAGGAGATGCAGAGGTACTGAGAAGACAAGGAGACATAGAGCTTGCGAGAGAGTGAATGTGTGACAGTGAATTTTGTTTCAGAATGCGAAAAGTCCTCCATATGGTCCAAAAAAAAGGTGCGAATCGTTTTTGGTCCATGTACTTTTTATTATGCTAATAGGATTAGTAGTTGGTTAGACCAACAATGTATATATATATATATATAAAGGACAGTGCATTATTGCGATATTATTGTTAATGACAATGTAAATTCAAATATATTCAAAAATCGAGAAAAAGTTGTATGGCAATGTATATCTTCTTCTACAGGTTATACACGATATCATTTGTGGCACTAAGTATAATGTGACTTCATATTAAAAATAGTATTTTAATGATTACAAAAATGTTTACTGCAAATATTATACAATATCATTTTCAGGTATGCCCTGAAAACCACTTTTCAATACAAAGTTGAACATTTAAACACTGTTTAACAAGGAACCCAACATGCAGTAGCAAAGAAACAGACATTTCTGTAATTTTGCAACACAATTGGATCATACCTGAAAAATGTATTGTGTTGTTACTTGTAGGGCACCTGGCCACTTCGTTTTGGATTCCCCTATTGATTATTAATGCCCACTTTAAACTAAGTTTGGATGAACAGCTATTAATCTCCTGGTAGCAAGCAAAGACACTTTAAACTTCAAAACTTTTCGAGATAACCCCAACGGAACCAGGAATATCAGCCCTGGTTATCTGAAAACATAGTTACATAGTTCATAAGGTTGAAAAAAGACCATTAAGTTCAACCCTTCTACCTAATCTTCCTATTCTTGATCCAAAAGAAGGCAAAAAAACCCTAATTAAGCTACTTTGAATTCTGCCATCAAGGGAAAAAAATTCCTTCTTGACTCCAAGAGGCAATCAGATTTCTCCTTGGATCAAGAAGCTCTAAAATATTAATGTTATTCTATTTATAGCCCTGTATATCATGCCTTTCTAATGTATTTGATAACACCACCTCCTTTGGAAGTGAATCCCATACCTTTATTGTCCTCACTGTAAAGAATCCCTTCCTTTGCCGTCTATGAAACCTGCGCTCTTCCAGTCACAGAGGGTGACCTCTTGTTCTTTGTACATTTCTGTTAATGAACAGGTCACTGAAGAGCTCTTTATATATAATACGTTTGATTAGAAACATTAATCCACAGAATTAGATTGATTAGAAACATTAATCCACAGAATCAATTCATTTCCTCAAAGTATACGAGTTCCGCTAGTGGATAATGGTTAGGACTAGGAAATTATGATAAGATTCTGATCAAATGAATCTTGGTAAGAATTATATATACCCCTTAAGACATGTTGCATTGTTTCTTTTGCCGTTATTCTGCAGGACCAATGACATACACGAAAATGGAAAGTAACTTGCAATTTTAGCATACATATGGAAATGTGAACATATGTATCAATGTATAATTTGCAGTGCCTAACACAGTGGTGTATTCTGTCCTAGACCAACCAGGTGTAGGGTGATCCAGCTCTCTGAAGCACCACTGTTCAACAGGCCAATGAAAAGGGAGATCACTGATCTCCCCAACTGGCTCGCTAATACTATGTAATCGCCACAGTCCTCCATAGTTGAATTCTGTCCATTGCTGCGGGTCCTTAAAAGTAGAGTGCTGAAATATGACATCATATCCCGCCACTTAGCAGTAAGGAAGGCATTGTGGAAGGGGAGGCTGGTAGCACTGCCCTTGGTTAGGCCCAGGCCAGCACTTAGGAGAGACACACTGCTGACCGTGAGTGAAAGGGTGATGAAAACCAAAATGGCTAATCCAAAAATAATCCCTTGACATTTCATCATTTTTAATTCTAACATGCAACCACTTTTTCACAGGATCAATGAAGGCCCATTTATCACAGCATACAGAACAACAAACATACTTCATGGTTTTACCCACTATTTAAACCCAAGAGTTTACGTATATTAATGTGGTATAAAACACACTTTGCTTTTTTCCCTAGGGAGAAATGGATGTCAAACTGGAGCCCTCCAGCTGTTGGCTACAACCCCATTGAGGTGTCATTTGTCAAATGTGCTTTCATTTTAAATCTAAAAAAATCAATGCACTATTTATTAAAGTTCTAACTAGTTTTACGGAAGCCATGCCAGCAATACATAACATGATGGGGGTTAAACAGGCTTATTAATCAGTAGATAATATTGTTGATTTTGTGTGATGAAAATAAATTGTTGTCTTCATTCTCTTGTAAACTTTATTGAGCCCCAAAAATGATATGCATATATTTTAAATGATTTCTAATAGTGTAATTGTTATCAATAATATGTAGATCCTTGTAATTTACATTCATTGTATTAAACATTCAAAAAGGTGCTTTATATTCCATGATATGCAAATTAAATACATTCATCAAAAAAGCATAGAAGGGAAGCATAGAAGGAAAATAGAATCTGATTGCAGATTCTAGCAAGCACTATTTGGTCCATCTAAAACAGGCATGTCCAAACTTTTTTCGAAGAGTGCCAGATTTGATGAAGTGAACATGTGCGAGGGCCGACCATTTTGCCTGACATTTTCTGAACCATTAAAATTAAATGCAAATTAACTATTTTATGCAGTTTATTGAAAACAGCATACCACATCTATCCCTTTCTCACTATCTCCCCTCCCTACCCCCCTTCTTACAATCTCCCCTCTCCCTCCCTACCCCCCCTTCTTACAATCTCCCCTCTGGAGTCCTGGATTTCTGTCAGTCAGGGGTGCCCAAGAGGTGCCGAGCGGTCGTTTTCAGCAACCGCTCGGCACCCCTTGGGCCCCCCTGACTGGCAGAACTCCAGGGCCCGGTCGCAGTCGCGACCCCGGTAGTTCCGCCACTGCCTACAACTTCTTCATCAGATGCCCTTGTGGCTGTGTGTGCCGGCGCAGGGAGAAGGAAAGCCCAAATCTAGTGACGTCCGAGATCGCAAGATTTGGGCTTTCCTTCTCCCTGCGCCGGCACACACAGCCACAAGGGCATCTGATGAAGAAATTGTGTAGGGGAGGGTTAGATTTCAACCCTCGTCTACAGTCATCATCCCTGTTTAAAGTTACTGTAGACGAGGGTTGAAATCTAACCCTCTCCTACACAATTTCTTCATCATATGCCCTTGTGGCTCTGTGTGCCGGCGCAGGGAGAAGGAAAGCCCAAATCTCGCGCTTTCCTTCTCCCTGTGCCGGCTGATGACGCCAAGTCCCGTGGCTCACTTGGGGGGCCGTATCAGCCTGGAACGCGGGCCGCAATTGGCCCGCGGGCCGGACTTTGGACATGCCTGATCTAAAACATCAAACATCAACCCAGGAAACATTTAGCAACTTTATATACTCCAGCTCCGTGGAATGACTGGCCTAACCTCTGGGCTAAGTTGCCCCACATTATGACCACCACAATTCCTTGAGGCTACCTCTGTAAAATAAAAATATGGGAAGCACACCCTAAATGAGTCCCACAGGTACCTCATTAATGGTGTCCGAAGAGGACTTTGCAGAAGAGTCTCAGTGGTTAAAAGGGAGTACAATGCCACTGCACCAGCTCCAAGGTAAGCACCATTACCTATGCTAGGATTAGATAGGTCTCACCAAAATTGGGGTACTTTGATGTAGTGGTGCAAGCAATAGTTGGCATTATAATGTGACAGAAACCCCATTAGGTATTTTTAAATAGTATTTGCTATGTGCCCACTGATTGCTTTCTTTGTTTTATTTATACTGTGAACACATTTTTTAATTAATAAAAAAATTGAGCTTTGGGAAGAATACTTCTTTGTACACATTTCAGGGTCCAAACCCATTATCATTCCAAAATACATTTGAATGTATTACAGAATTGTTAATTTTCTCTTTTAACCTGTTATATTACCCTCTGTCAGCAAGGGCTTCCAGAATGGTACAATCAGTGGGGATGGCTAGTGGTTAAGTAGGACTTGTGTTTTGCATTTGTAATTAAAAAATATGATGTATCTGTTACATCTGTGTAATGTATTGTGAGTGCAAGTTATATAAAAGTGTAAAACATGAAACATCACTCCACTCACTTCAAGAAATCAAAGCAAAATTGTTGTGTAGATGTGAGCTTGCAGGAGCAGGAAACTCTTCTCCTTTTGTACCAGTTTGTCAAGGTAACTATGTGCATAATCTTTTATTTTCTGTTTATGGTTAAACTTTTTGAAACTATATATAGATATGCATATATATAATATCCAGAGAACCATGCACACACTGGTCATAAAAAATAATTTGTGAATATTTAGATCAACGTTTCAGTCCACACAGTGGACTTTTGATGAAACCTCCACTCAAATGTATTTGTATACTACAAATACATTTGTGTTTTTTTTCCCCAGCTTGAATATCTCATTCTGTGGATGCTTGTCTGTTATTGGTGGAGTTGTACCTGGGCTATGTGGTGAGGTACATGAGTGCAAGAATATTGGAAGTAATATATATGTATGTATGCATGTATATATACAATTGTGCGAAAAAGAAAGAAAAACACCCTTCTTTGAACTCTATGGATTTACATATCAGAACATAATAATGACATATTACACTGTCATGACTTATTAAACAAAAATAAAGCCAAAATGGAGAAGCCATGTGTGAAAAACTATACCTTTACTGCTTCCATAGGAAGTAGCAGGCCGGTGCTGCTAATCAAATGCCTTTGACTAATTGATCATCAGCAAGTGTGACCACCTCTATTTAGCAGTTTGCTGGTCTGGAACATTAAGGTGTGTGTTAACACAATAACAAGGAGGAAAGACATCAGCAATGATCTTAGGAAGGGTTCCCAGGAGTGGACGTTCCAGCAAATTCGGCCCAAGGTCAGATTGTGCAATGCTCAGAGAAATTGCAAAAAAACAAGAGTTGCATCTCAGACTCTACAGGCCTCAGCATGTTAAATGTTAAAGTTCCTGACATAGAAAAAGACTGAACAAGTATGGTTTGTTCAGAAGGGTTGCCAGGAGAAAGCCTCTTTAAAAAGAACATGGCAGCACGGCTTAGGTTTGCAAAGATGCATCTGAACAAACCACAAGAGTTCTGGAACAATGCTCTTTGGACAAACAAGACCAATGAAGAGATGTTCATAATCCCATTCCCATAAAGCATAAACCAAACACAGCATATCAGCACAAACACCTCATATCAACTGCCAAGCACAGTGGTGGAGGGGTGATGATTTTGGGTTGTTTTGCAGCCACTGGACCTGTGAACCCTGCAGTCAATACCAAAGTAATCTAGAGCCAAATGTGAGGACATCTGTCCAAACAGCTAAAGCTTGCCAGAAAATGGGTCAAGCAACAGCAATGATCCCAAGCATACCAGAAAATCTACAACATAATGATTAAGAATAAAGGTGTTGTAATGGCCCAGTCAAAGTCCAGACCTCAACCCTCAAATGCTGTGGCGGGTCCTTAAGAGAGCTGTGCATAAACAAATGCCTGCAAACCTCATGAACTGAAGCAACGTTGTAAAGAAGAGTGGGACGGATAAAGTCATACAGCAAGTTATTGAATTGATGCTAAAGGTGGTTCTACAAGCTATTGAATCATAAGCTGTATTTAGTTTTTCACACATGGCTTCTCCATTTTGGCTTTATTTTGTTGAATAACTCATGACACAATGTAATATGTCATGTATTGTTGTTCATCTGAGGTTGTAATTACCTAATTTTTAGACCTGCTAAGGAACAGGTGATTGTTGTTATATCCTGATACATTAAAACCATAGAATTCAAAGAGGGTGTACTTTCTTTTTTATATGACTGTATATATACAGTGGTATATTTTATATATATATTGGATGTTTTACTACACTAGGGGGCAGCACTAAAGGGCAAACCTTTCCTGCTGAAAGGTTTTTGACAGTTAATCTGTCATATACATGACAAACATTGATTCCTCTTCAAAAACATTCTGTTTAAAAATTGACCTACTGATCATACATTCATGTTTGGGCTGTAGGACAAAGAAAGAAGATGGTAAGCAAGACTTTTTTTCTACTTAATGTTTTTTCAAATCTCAAAATTTTCTTCTTTGTAGCAAAAAAACAAAAATTCAAAAGCAGTATGTAGAAGGCACATTTTTGTTCTTCAGAAAAACACATTGTAAATGTCTTTGACTGGAAGCAATTTTTGGTAGCCATAGCATTTCTGACATTGTGGCAAACCTTCTTTTCTCTATGTATCTCCATTCCATTAAGAAATATGTTGAGATAAGAGGATTTCTTTTGTTCGCTAACATCTGAAGACATGGAAGAGAAAATCCCAAGGGTATGGACGATCTGTGGACCTGGATTTGGCTTCATAAAGTCAGACAGGACATGAAAGTGGAGCATTTCCTCTTATTTTCAACTTTATATTAACTCATTTACAGCTTAAGGCATGACATCGGATGGGTAAATTGTTAAGCGTATGCCCTCCATCCTGCATTGGCAAGTTAAAAAAAATCTAAGCGCTCCAGCCAGAGAATTATAAGGGTTAAGGTGTCAGGACTTCAACAAGTGGTTTTGTTAGAATGAATGCAACTTTCTTCTGCTTCTAGGCCCTATAATCTGGTGAATGAGCACCCCACTGTGAAGTAATATGCGGTTGGGGCACGTAGTTTATTCCTATAAGATGCACAAAAATAATGCTCAGATAACCTTCAAATAAATCAAGAGTTTTAAACTTTTCTTACAAAAAAATGCCTTCTTCTAGGGTGACTCAATTTATGCTATTGTCCGCTCCATTGTGACCGCTTCAAATACCTGTAGATGACTAAGCACTATTTGCTTAAATCAGCTCCTTCAAGGGTCTTCTGTCAACTGATTAAGAGAAAGACCCTTTAACACTGTCAAAGTGTGCAGCCATCCGTTTGGCTAGCTCTGGGGGCTTCTCTCTGAATAGTCTTTAGCTAAATTATTACATGCACAGTGTGCTTCTTGATCAATGAAGGCCTAAGGTTGCCTTTGGCCGGAGTATTCAAGTCCTTGTGAAGATGTTACAGAAAGCTGTTTTTTTTTCCCGAAGATGACAGGCTGAGTTTGACAATGTAATCCTTCAGGCTTGTCTTACTTACTGAAAGACTGAAGCAGCGTCAAAAGAAGCAGATGATAACAGCCAAGTGTAACAGCTTCATTGCAGCAAGAAAAAAAAAACTTTCACATTAAATTTCCATATGGTCCTTTTCCCCTCAAAGAGATAAGGAATCCCTGCTGAAAAAAAAGCCAGCAGAGACATGGTCAAAAATACTGGATTAATTCAGGTTTTTATTTAGGAAATTTATGTGAGGATTAGATTTTCCTTATCTTGCCCTTTAGCAAAATGAGAAACCATTGAATGGCGTTGAAAGTAATATTTGTTTTTTTCTCATTTGTAATGAGGATGTCCGTATATCGCTGAGGGGTTTATAAAACGGTATATAGTGTGTCCCTTTATTCACTTTATATTGTTTTCCCTTTTGAAATGTATGTAAAAGATATACCTATATAGCTATATAAAAAGTGATAATGCATTATGAATGAAATCTTGACTGGCAGCATAGGCAACCCAGAGCTCTCCATCTTCTGCAGGGAGTGGTTTCACAAAGGCCACCGAGATTCCGGGACAGTTCCCAGGTATGAATTAAATATAAAAATGTCTCTGCCACTAATAATAGATCAATGTGCTATCATATTATACAATCTTGATACTCACTTTTAACTGGCAGAATGGGTGTCTTAGGATTTTGTTTTACAGAGGGGCAACATATCTTCCCCACCTGTCTCCTCTCCCAATACCTCCTCCTCAATGCTTACTTTTTGTTGGCTTAGGAGAGGGGCAAAAAAAAGTCCAGCTCACAGCAGGATCTATACAGTGTACCGGTGCTCAATGTGCATGCACAACCTGGCATTGTACATTTTTACCTGGGAAAACAATCTCCTGTTTCTGTGCTATGTTTTAATTTGTGGGAAGGTGAAAAATTAAAAGGAAAGGAAAGAAATGAGCCAAACATACAACACTGTTACCACTCACAAGACATAAGTGAAAGGAAATTATACTGAGAACCATGAGTAAGAAACAATTACATTAATTTGCAGAGTGCCAGCGGATTGCATAACGCTATTACCATAGGTGAACAGCGAAAATTCACAATGACATTAAAATGACAACTTGAAAAACTGACAATAGCATTGACACACAATTCTGTTTACCAGAATCAATAAGAACAGTTTCTAGTTTATATAATCTGCTGTGATTGCCGATTCCATCCTCGGTAAATAAAGAAATATAAAAGGAGGCTTTATTGTGAACCAGATGTGTTGTGCACTGTAGTGTGGGGGAAGTATGTGTTTACCAATCTATCCCTAAAGTCAAAAAGCCTTTTCAAGATTAGAGTCATGAAACAGATAAGTAGCTGCACAGCAAGAGCTCAGGGAAAGTGCACATTTGCATTTGTTAAATGCCTGACTACATCTTTAAAGATAAAGGGTGGTCCCATACACAGAGTTTAAATACACAACTCTTAGATGAAGAGAGACAGCGAGCAAATCCTTGACACGTGGTCAGAGATAGGCAGCCTGTGGCACTCCAGCTGCTGTGGGCTATGACTGCCAAGATGTTTAGGATGGCTACGCATTTTGGGAGTCTTAGATCACTGAAGACAGAGTTCCAGAGGTTATTTCACTGTGACCAACGAACCCTCGGAAGGATTATACTTAAGAGTTCGGAGCATCTTATTGGTCGATCTTGTTTTTTGGTGGAGATCCTACAACAAGATGCAAAGCAGAATATCTGCAGGCATGTGACAATCACAAAGAAAGACCTCCCACACAGCTGTCACGTTTAACATATCCACACAGACAAAATCAAGATAGAGCTGTTTGTGAAAGGAGGTTTCTGCACCCTTTCTCAATATATGTCACGATGACGACTTAAGATGTGGTGGTGATTAGTAAAGGGTTGTAGATGTTATGTCCAGTACTGGTGATTATTATATATGTATTATATGTGCAAAAAAAAAGTCTCATATGGTTACCTTTTCCTTTTTTAGTAAAAATATTTACTGATATTAACATCATGACAGTTAAAGACATCCCTAAACGAACAACAGAGTTATTCCTACATGAAGAGGCACTTTAGACATCTACAATGTTTTAAAATCCCCCCCCCCATTGGAAGGACGCCAAAATTCTTGTGTTTTATGGTACCGTAGGTGTATGGATGTTATTAATCATATGTTTGAAGCTATTACCTACAGAACTATTGCATACCACCAAAAATGTTCCTTTGCACCAGCCGTAAAAAGGGAGCCATGTCTGCTGGCCAATACAAGCTGTTGTGTTATGTATTGTTTTGTACTGCTGTTTGTCTTTATGTGTCTTTTCTTTGTTTGTCATCATACCTGTAGTTATTGGCCCCACAGAGAGCGCATAGTCGACAAATACTGGAAGTTCTTGGCTTGAGGAGGCATGTATGTTTACTGGTATTGCTGGTTGAAGGGAACAAAGCTGTGGTCACCATCATAATCTACAAATGGATTGGGGTTATTGGGTATTGTCAGGCTATAAGACTAAGCAGTCAATATATCCAAATCCCAGAGTCCTGCATGTGTTATAATGAGGTGGACACAAACACATTCATCCAGAGGTGATCACCAGGTAGACCTTGGTATATATTATGAAATATGGAGAGATCTGAGCATAGGAAACTGCATACATATTGTATTAGCACAACATGTGTACTTATTTTAATGTTCATGTTGTTTAGTTAAATAGTTGCATTTTACTCATGGCTGTTATGTTGCTCCAATAAAATACAACGCTCAGTTTAACCCTTATTATGGTAGTTGTGGACCATTTGCACAGTAATAGCCTTGGAAGGTACATTTAATGAACACATGGGTTATAATAGAAGAAGTGTGAATTTGTTGTTTTGCTTCTTTGACATCCTTTTGTTTTATTTACAAATGTGTCCCCAGAATTCAAATGAGTTATCTATGCTGTGACCACTCCATTTTCCCACACAAGACTTGTCTCTGGCTGTTGCTGGGTCCTGAAAATATAGAAAAGAGAAAGAAAAGGAGAGAGCAGAAGAATTCTTTTGAGACAGGTTTTTTTTATGTTTCATTTCTCCCCCCCCACCCATTCTCACACCTCCCCATCCCGCTCAAGTCTTCTTTATGTTACACGATCACTCAAATTGAAGCCCAGGAGGGTCCTATATGCAATGCATAGCATCCCTGGGAGAAAAAAGCCCCCAACAATCTATACACCAGATGTATAATGTTATATGGTCAAACTGGCAAACACAAAAGCTTAAAAACAAAAGGCGTGAATTAGAAGAGGTATTCAAAGGCATGTTTTCAAAACAGCTCAGCCAAGTGCCTGGCTAGTCCTCCAGGGACTAAATGCTTTTTTTTTTTTTAAATATATAAAAAAGGTGCTAAAGAATGAAAGGGAAAAAAGGAGTGGAAAAGCCCTTTTTTTCTAATTAGCTGAGGCCTAACAGGCACTGAATATCACAACTCGTAGGGGGGTTATACGCTCGGTGAAATGAAAGAAGTCTGCTTCGAAGCATGTACACAGAGATCAATGTACAATGTTTGCAATTCTCCGCCTTGTCGGTAGCTATAGCTCCCCAGTTTTCAGAATGGTGGGAGGTGACGGTCATGAGCATTTTAATGTTTCAAGCTGAAAACTAATGGTTTAACCCTTTAAGTAACACATGTGCTAGCGCACCTGCAGTTCATGGGGACTTTGTAAATGAGCAAAGCCATGTTTAAAAAGGAGTATTATAAAAAGATGCTTAAACAAAGTTTGCAATAGAATTAGAACATGGTTCAATCTATTGGCACAATATCAAATTTCACACACTAACTGTAAGTGACTACATTAATGGCATATTAAATCCCGTTGTCTTGTGGACGTTAATGTTTAACATGTATTGTTACATTGTTTTAGTGTAATTATGTTGAAAAGTGTGTTAAATATTCCATTCTCTTATAGACAATAATAGATTTTTCAAACAGCTAGTGAAGGGGATCTAGGTGGGCTATATAGTAAACTTTGCTGGTGTTTTGCAAATTCTATCCAAATGTTAATTTTGTGAATGATCCAGGTGAAAAACATTTTGTTTTATTATTTTATTTTTCTGCCTTAAGCCATTTCATGATGCCATAATGAGTGAAATGAATTAACAGGTTTATCCAATGATGTGTTACTAGAACTATGCCTTTTAACATAGAATGGATACTCACTAGCGATGGATGGATGGATGGATAGAATATACTTGGTTTCTGCTGAGTAATACCCTTTTCATTTCTGTACTTACCTGTTTTCCCCGATGAACACCCTTGCTTGTGGGGTAGAGACACAAGAACTTGATGGCTAAATAAACCTGTTGGAGATGCCACTTAAATATCTTTATGGTATTATCCATAAGAAATGAAGCTCCATGGGTTGGTGCTGAAGGCCAAATAGTCTTTATAGGTAGGCAAAAAACAGGAGGCGAAGGTCAACACTTAGCTTCGGCACATTAAAGCTTCATTACTGATGTGATTCAAGATGATGGAGAGAAGCCAGGGGGCTACAAACCTCCCATTTACCCTGGTTTGTTATGAGAAATGTTAGGAATCACAGATGTTACATTCACATTTAAATACCTGCTCTAGGTGGCAGACTGCACTTTGTGTGGCGGTTACATTAATTGCCTATGTCTGGTATTCTAAGCATCTGCAGTCCTATTTACTGCTATGTAAGCTTGGGTCTATTGCTTTTTTTTTTTTTTTTTTTTTTTAATGATCAACTTTGAAAAAACTATAAACGTCCTATATTCAATGCCAAAGAACCGCAGGGGTTCATCAACCACGAGGAGGAGTAAATTAAAACGACTTTTTTCTGTAAGATTTATAGAGGGATATTATTGAATGTGTTGATGATTCCAGTATATGAAGGTGCTTGGAGATGATTCATTTTTCTATACTGCCACGAATGACAAAACCGAAGCTTACAGTGCTAGGTTTAGAAAACTTAGTTTTATAATTTGGAATTGTAGCCTAAATGCATATCTAAGTAAGGAACTCAGCAGGAACGTACATCTAGAGAAAATCTATCAGCGTCAAAAAACATGTATATCTTGAAGTGCAAAAATACATCTTCTAAGCAACTAATTCATGTGGCAAAAATAATAATTCTCTTCATCCTTATAAGCCCAGTAAATGGCTAGTTCTACAGGGAGATAATGTTATATTGCAAGTTCCCTTCTCAGACAAAGTTCCAAAGGCTTCACCAATAATGTAGGATTAGGATTATAGCATCTTTTCACATGCTTTTATCCTTACACCAGACCCATGTTTGCTAATGTGAATATCCCCTGCAGACCAGCCCATCTTCATATGGGTCTGGCTTTAGTAACCTAACGTATATATAAAAAAAAAACACTACTTATATAAGTTAATCATGTCACACTCAGTTATATTACCTATCATTGTTGGTGAGAACAAAGCTTTTTTATCGATGACCCGTACAAGGAACTGAATGCATGTTAACACGTGTGCTGAGTGCTTGTGAGGTGTGAGCAGCTACCGTCTGTCAAATAATATTGCACATTCAAAAATGTGTGACAGGCAGAGGGTGCTGGGAAGGTGTGGGGCATTTAACACGGAACACTAGGACCTTGTACACACTTTTTTCACAAAATCAGAGGCTGGTAACATATATAAACTGCTACCTCAACTTGAGCAGGAGATCAACCTCTGGTCTTTACTTAAATTGGTGAAACAAAACAAGCACCCGATCCATTATTTTTTGATGTGCAGGATCAAAAAGCATTGAGCTCATGATCTAAACTCCCACTTATTATATAGAAAATGTAACAAGAAAACAAATCCCTGAAACAGCAAAGAATCCATATGCAGATAAATGTTTTATTACTCATACAAAGAAGCATAGAAGAAGTGCCATAACCACTGTAATCAAAGTGGTGTAGCCATTGGGTTGGATAATCTATATTCCAAGCACCCTTGAGCCTGGTGCTGTGTCCCAAAATCAAATATGGAACTCAAGGTAAACCACTGCGTAGAGTTTAAGCCAAACCTGAACTGGCCATCTGGCAAACTGATGGCTGGATACACACAACTGCATGCTATGGGAGTGTGAGTGCCACAGGTATCCAGCTAGCGACTGCATGTGCGTCATTTAATAGCTGCTGGCTTTAAAGTGCCAGGACTGATATTCTTCTCCACTCCAGCCCTGGTCTGATGTTAACAAAAAAAACCCCTCATGATGCTTAGTGGCTATGGGCAGGAAGAGTAACAATAAGATGAGTAGTGATCATTTTCTCCTATGATGAGCTCACTCACAGCTGCTCACAATATTTGTGATCTGCTGGACATGCTTCTCCAGGGCAATATCTAACATTAAGGCTGCAGGATTCTTTGGTCAAGCCCATCTAGCCCAATTTTGGACCTTCGCTTGGCATCATATTGGTTTAGGCTGCCTTCTCGTTCGCAGATGTCCCATGCACTAAAAGGTCTGAGAACCTTTCCATACCACAAACTAGGTTTTCTATGTAGCGTGACCATACTGAAAATCAGCATTGTAGTGAATAGAGTTCTCAAATGAAATTTGTCACTGGCATCCTAAGGAGTTATGGCAAATGCCAACCAGCTTTTTCAAATAATCTACTCCAGAAACCCTAATTTAATCTAAAATAAGTGATATAGTTGGTTTTCTAGCCGTGTCTTTACATTAAATGTATCTTTAGGGCCATTGATGCCATTTAGAAATTCAGATATGCGATATCAAATGGTCTTACGATACATATGTGTTGTGCATTTTAGTTTCATTGGTAAAGTTATGAATGGGTTAATGTATTTTTCTCTTTTTTTTGCATTTTCTAAGAATGCTTCCATGAACTTTACCACCTTCCATTATTGGGCTAGTTCAGATTTCATTATAGGAGGACAAGAGGGACATTTAGGCTGTTCTAACAAGAACAGTAACACAAAGATGGCCTTTTTATTTGTATGAACCTCTTCATTCATAAGTCATTATGTAGCAGATCTTCCCATTTCAGGGGTAAAAAGGGTGTTTTTTTTTTTGCTTTGCAAAATTTACAGGCTGTCATTTATCGTGATTGATAGATTTATTTCAGAGAAAACCTAGTGAATGATTGAACCCCACTGAGTCGCCTGCAGTAATATGCATGAAAGGCCCTTTCGCCTTTCTCAGCCACGGTATTGGGGAAGACCCTGATCTGCCTGGGGAGTCGAGACCCAGTCTTCAGCTGATTGGACTAAATTTGGGCATAGTTTGACTGGGCTGAGTACATAGTAATAAAAATAAAAAAAATTAAAAAAAAAAACAGCAAAATGCTGCAGCTTTCAGGCAAGACGGTGGAATAACAATGTTAGAAATTCAAGTCTGTTTTCTTGAGTAAAGGAACACAGCTGTCATAACAGGACAATGCTCAGAAAGAACATAGTTTACACACATGAGAGATGCAAACAAATGAGGAAGAAGGGGGGATTTGCCTGTGAGGAACATTAAAAACCAATAAGTTGTGTTTTGTTAGGCCCGTATTTAGTGAGCGATGCTACCACTGAAGTTTTGTTAATTCTAGAACGTGCTTCAAGGACCTTTAAAATCTATCCCTGCATTTCTTTTTAGCCAGAAGTTTGGATAAATATGGACTAAATGTGTCTATATGGCATGTTCTGAACAATTAAATTTTAACTACAAAAAAAAAAAAATCACATTAAATATGGATGCAGTTTATTAATTATTCCTGTTGAATTTTAAAAACAGTCCAAATATAATAATTAGCAGATTAACAGAAAGTCGAGTGCAAAAAAATTGATTTTGGTATTTCTATACATGAAACTCTATGTTGCCATGTGCCATTACAGCATGTCAATATGGTATTTGTGATGCCATGGTGTCATGTGTTAGACCCACCAGGCGCGGGTGTACTAGTACTAGCTTTTAGCTTGGGGTATCCAGCTGTTAAGCAACATATAATTAGTGTGCGGTACCAGGAAGAATGCAGTAGATGAGGTAAACCAAACACGGACATAGCCAGTAAGAGTTTGCAGTCAGAGAAGTTTCAGTCGCACAAAAGGAAACTTTATTAGATAATCAAATCAAGTGTACCTAGGGCAAGTTATGGCAAGAGGGAATGGTAAACTGACGGGTACAGGTTTAAAGACATCTAGGTATATGAATGAACAGGCAAGGATACTCAAAAAAAAGCCATTTATGCTTCATTCCTTAAACTTACATTCAATAAAACCAATTTGACTATGCACCAAATGTACACATAAACACACGGAAGTAATCATATGCACGTGAAGCGTAGAAATTACGTGTTGAAGCAAAGTTGATGCAATGTCTAGATGCCAACTGGACACATAGAAAGTGGCTACACAATCTATGAATGATACACAGATCACACCAGGCTGGATTTTACCGATTGAGGTAACCAGCTAGCTCTTGAGCCAGCTCAAGCACGATCCTGTTCATCCTGGCATTATGACATTAATTTTGCTTTTTTACTTGACAGTTGCATTCAGACATGTCCCTTTAGAGAATGGGTTTCTTCTCTCCCAAGAGGTAAAAAGCTTATGTGACACTTTTGAGTTGGGACTCACAGCATTGGATGGAAATTATACTTGAAAGTATAACATTTACAGAGCTCTGTTTGTGTTTTCAGTGTTCCAGAAGTATTTGAAACAAAATCTGCTAATCAACCAATACATGCGCTAGCTTTTAGAATGTTAACAAAAAAAGTGTTTCATTAATCAGCAGTAACACTTGAAAGTTCTCCGATAAGAACATATCCAGCAAGTCCAAAAAAATGCTTTAAAATGGGAAAGCTGCCTGCGAAACAATAAAAGGAAGGAAATTCTCAGTAAGGAGTGCAGTCTGCCACATGTGCATTATAACACCGTGCGACATCTTTAACTACCTTGAAATCCCCTGCCGTGCCCAGGTATTGGAACAAATAGAGCAGGTTTTGGTCTAAAGTTCCTTCCTTTTATTGTTTTCTGGCAAAGCAATTTTTGAAAGTAACAGTTTATATTCATCCTGTTTAGTCGTTGCATTTATTCCTATCACCCAGCATGTCATTGCCAGGAAATGTACAATTTACATCTCAATAAAATCAGCTTCGTTTTTTTTTTTTTTAAATCTAAATTAAATACTTCGCTAGTGGGTTTTATTATCTATGTCTTTGTTTGTCTTTAAATTCATTAGCTTACATAAGCAAATGTCATAATCTCAATTTAAAAAGGTGAGAAGTCACAATTTGCTCCTTTTTTCTTTTTTTCTGTTCGTTTCCAACATCTGTTTATTTTACGACGACACCTCCGGGTTTATTGTTTAATGTCCGAGCCCACAAGCTGAGAGCTATAAAAGGGGTCTTTAGATATTGGGACTTTGCTTAATTTTTATAATTTCCATCAGTGCTTACATATACGTTTTCTTAAAAACGTGATCGATTTATGGTAGCATGCCACCGATAATTAATACAGTGGTAGATTACGTTAACGAACAAAGATCTTTAAGGCTTACACACTTGGATGTAGATGGCCTCCTATCCATTGAAAGTAAATAAATGATTGTCATTTAGAGTCGTAATAATTATCATCATCTCTACAAAGCTTCACGCAGTCAGAAAGAATTGAGCTGTGATGGATATTGTCTTTTTTGTTGCTTACATTCACAATCAGTCTTGACAGCCAGCAATTAGACGCAAATGCAGATATCACCATTTTTGGATATGACAGCGTAGGAAGCCTTCAACTAATAACATGAGCAGCACAGGCCAGTTCAAAAGTTCTTACCATCTCCTTATGGGAGTATGAACAGTCTGTAAGAGCTCAGACTTCATCTTTTCACACATGACATCATCACAACATGGGTTTGCTGTCCAGCCACATGAGATGAAACAGAGTTGCTGAAAGATATCTATTTTCCGAAAAACATAACACAACGTGTCTCCTAAGCATGCAGGTACAATCTAAGAGTCAAAGGACCTTTCAATGCAACCCTAAAAAATCATGTCAAAAGCAAGTATCTACTGCAAAGAATAGGTTATGATGCCTTTTTCCCCACTACTGAGTATTATATCTCTAACTACCGTATTTGCTCGATTATAAGACGAGGTTTTTTCCAGAGCAAATGCTCTGAAAAATACCCCTCGTCTTATAATCGGGGTCGTCTTCTAATCAGACCCCAAAAAAATGGCTGGGGCCATGCTGCTTACCGGTCGCGAGCAGCGTCTCTTCCGTTAGAAGCAGGAGGACAGGAAGCTTGTAGCTTCCTCACAGAACTCTATCTCCCCCTCCCTCCTCTGGGGGCGGGGCCAGAGAAGTTGCTGGTACAGCCGGTCCCCTGCAGAAGTCTTCGAGTGAGAGATCTGCAGTTCAGGTAAGGGGGTGGGGGAGGGTTTTTGGGTAAGTATGTGTGATTAATGTGTGAAGTATGTGTGATTAATGGAATGAATGAGTATTTAAATGTTTGTGAATGTGTGTTTGTGTGTGATAGCATGGATGTGTAAGGGGGGTGGGGGTTGTAGCATGGCATAGGGAGGCTGTAATCCCACTACTATCATCCCCAGGTTCCAGCATGTACTGGCTGCCTTGGCTTGATAGGAGTGTGATTGCTGTTAGCAGCAATCACACTCCTATCAAGCCAAGGTAGCCAGTACATGCTGGGTTAAAAGGCATATCATGGGGCTGAGTGGCATATAGGGGGTTAAAATGCATTTCTGGACCTCCAGAAATGCATTTTAACCCCCTATATGCCACTCAGCCCCATGATATGCATATATACCTCCAGAAATGCATTTTAACCCCCTATATGCCACTCAGCCCCATGATATGCCTTTTAACCCCCTATATGCCAGAGTGGCATATAGGGGTATAAGGCATATCATGGGGCAGAGTGGCAAATAGGGGGGGTATAAAGCATTTCTGGGGGCAGAGTGGCATAACTGGGGGGGGCAGGTTGGCAAATAAAAGGAAATTTAAAAAATATATTTACATGAATTAATATTTACTGGTAAAAAAAACTTTTTTTCCTATAGGGTCGTCTTATATTCAGGCTTTTTGTTTTTTTCCTAAATTAATATTTTGATTTTGGGGGGTCGTCTTATAATCGGGGTCGTCTTATAATCGAGCAAATACGGTAAGTGACGCAGTTTCAGACAGGGCTACAAATTAGAATAAGTAACCCTTGGGCTGCGGCAATGCTTTTATGTTCTTTCTACAGTTATATGTGGGTTCTGCATTAAACAAGTAGATTGATTAAAATGTAACCATTTTATTTATATTTCACACAAAAAAAAAAACAAGAAAAGATCATAATCTGAAACTATAGGGTGAGAGGCTCCGATGTAATGTAAGGAAGATTTGCTGTCCTTTACTGAGAGGGTGGTAGATAAGCGGAGCAGAATGCCATCAGAGGTTGCAACATTTAATGCAGTAAGTTAATTCAAACATGCATGGGATAGGCATAAAGATATCTAAGACAAGACCAGGGACCAAATAAAGTTTGAGGTTTTCACAGAAGAAAAAAACCTAGCGGACTAGATGAGCCGAATGGCTCTTATATGCCGTCGAAAAATCTATGTTTCTAATCTATGTTTATAAATTAATGACTTCATTAAGTGAAATTACGAGCCATAATTGAAGGTGTTTTTTTTCTAATTCAGGTTTACAGATTAGCTAAGATTCACCAATATTGACACTATTTAAAGGAACGTAAACTTGGTAATTATTACTTCCATGTATGTCTTGACACCATCTCCAATTTGTTACATTATCAAAACTATCAAAACGGACTTAATGGTGCTGCTTTATTTTTCATATGTAACAAAATAATAGTGTGTAATCTCAGTAAACATGATTAGCACATCTGCTCGACAAAACCACAACTGAACAAACTCATATTGTGTGCGGGAATGTGTACACATATACGGTTTTTTTTTTGCTTGCTATTTCCGTCTGTGTGTAATATTTTCACCAGAGGCTCAGGATTCACGCTGTAGCCTCTTTTTGCTAACACCTTGTTTTATACCTTCTTCAGAATGCGGGGAAAAAAAAGTCCGAGAGGATCTTAATACTCTTTCTGGTTTACTTAATCAGTTAATACAAATGTGCCCATTTTAGTGAGCATGTTGGGGAGGCAGACTCAGAGGTGGGCTTTCTGGAAAAAGCCGTTCTCCCTAACAGCCGGGAAAGCAGCTCATCCAGTGTGCAGGCGATCCGGAAGCAGGGGAAGCCCAGGCAGGTTGTGGTGGTAGGGAATTCTAGAATTAAGACAGACAGGGTAATCTGTGACTCTGATCTCAGTAACCGAATGGTTTGCTGTCTCCCGGGTGCCCGGGTTCGGCATGTTGCGGACAGAGTGGATAGATTATTGGGAAGGGGCTGGTGAAGATCCAGCTGTCTTGGTGCACATTGGCACCAATGACATAGTAAGAGGAAGATGGAGTGTCCTAAAAGGTAATTTTAGGGAGTTAGGGAATAAGATTAAAAAAAGGACCTCCAAGGTAGTATTCTCAGATACTACCTGTGCCATGCGCTACACCAGAAAGGCAGCTAAATGCAAGGCTGCAGTCTGGTATTATGTAAAGTGTAGAGTTATGGTATTGTAAATCTATTAAACCAACTTAGAATGTAATCTGCAAGACCCTCATAACCAGTGCCTAAAAAGTTTTGTATGACTTCCCCATCCTACTTAATAAGTAATTTGTTCCATGATCATCAGGCAACAAAAAGATGTGTTCATGTAAATCTCGTGTGCAATATTTTTTTTCTAATCCAACTATAATGTCAAGGGTTATTATTATTGTAAAATAAAGTGAGGCAACTCGTTAAAGAATGCATGCGCTATTTTGCATGCAGTAGAAAGTGTACTCCAATATGCATTAAGATTAAATAAAAATAAAAAACATTAAATAAAATACTAACTTCCCCAGGCAGGAAAAAAAGAACCCAGTGGCCAGTCGTATTTTTATGAATCCTGAAGCTGGAATCCAATAATTCTCAAAATCGGGTCTCTATGTCAGACAAATGGCTACAAATGAAGGTACGCACACATCTGTAGATTAATCATATCATCTGGTTATTGATTGAGCAATTTCTTTTAAATATAATGCAAGAAATGAAAGCTACTTGCCGTGTCTTAGTGTACCGGAAGGCGAGTGATGGATTATAAGGTGCAGCTGCATTTCATTTTCATAAATTAATTTCCGTTATTATTTTAAAGGAACATTTGTCGTGATACATTTGTACTAAAAATATTGCCAATTAAAAGCTGCAGCACCTCTTATGTAGTTAATATAATGTAATGAGACTTGTGCTTTCTATATAAAAGGATCTCTGCTTAATATTACACTAAAAAAGCCTATATTAAATATATTTTATCATTAGACCCCCATAGGTGTGTAGCATTGCTGTGCTCATATCAATATTAAACAAAACTAAGGAAATATCACCACATTTAACCCCTTAATGACAAAGCCCGTACATGGCTCAAATTGCATTGTTTTCAATGGGTTTAGGGATGCCCATTGTCCTTAAGGGGTTAATATTGTCTCTGCCAGTATAGCTTAGAAACCTGCAGCAATCAAGATGTTACAATAGATTGTAAAAAAACATCCTCCGAATTAAAAATGTCCAATGTTTCCAATGCGCTCTAGACACTTTTAATGAAAATTACTTTCCTTGCCCACTGTCACAGTTCCCTTATTTTTATACATCTGCTGCTTTGTACTTTGTCTTCCAGATTGTAAGCTCCTTTGAGCAGGGCCCTCTGTTGTTTCTGTAGTTACGAACGGTTTATGGGATGCGCTGCTTGTTATGTCCTGTTCACCCATTGTGCAGCGCTGCAGAACATGATGGCGCTATATAAATAATAATAATCTGCAGATCTCCACCTTTAATTCCTAGTGTGTTTTGGAAACTTTGTCGTTTGTGAAGTCACATCAATATATTTTTAGGCATGCCCGTAGTGACAGAAGTGTACTTTATTTTGCTGGCTGTACTCTGTATGGTAAGCACACCGAACGTGTAACTAAACATCTAGTTACATTTGTGTGTACACCCCAGCCTCCATAGATAAGCAGTCATATGCCGTTAGCACATAGTACAGACATGGAGGGCTACATAACTTGCTATGCCTGGTAGATGGCGCTATTTGGGCTTAGTACACTTTTGTTGTGTTTCTAACAGGTGCTAGGCTGCACTAGGACTATGAGAACATCTCTATGGTTGGAAGCACCCATGATCACAAGGTTTAGCCTTAGTAGTAGTTATCTCTGTGACCCAACAGATAAAATCAGGCATCATGGACATGAGGCATTTGTTTGGTTCCATCAGCATTATGCATGACTGCTGATATCTAATAAAAGAATAAAAAGCAATACCATTTTGTTTCTGAATCTGCATACTGGTTTAGGATCTCCTTAAGGAAAGGCAGGTGCTGGTCGGTCTCAATTATAAATAATGTTATCACTGCCATTGATTGAATGTGACTTACTAATTGATGTCATTGAGGGCATGGGAATCCCAAATACAAGAGAAAAAAAATGTTACACGAGTAAAGGTGTCATCAGGAAAGATAACAAGGTGACTTTGGGATTAAGTATTACAGGATCAAGTTAACGACACCTCCTCCTGTTTGCTTTATAACGAGCTGAAGGTATTAGATCTGTAGCTTTGATAGTTAAAGGTGAAGTAGGGTTACAATAGGCTCTAAATAATGAGTAATTTGCACTGAGTTTTACTATTGAATGTTCACAAAGTACGTGCTACAAGTCTCACTAGTCCCGGGGTTTGGGCATTATCCGCTTTTACATGCAGTGGGGATTAGGGTGACCACATCAGCCATGTGTTGCAGGACGCATATAATTTTTATGTATTGTTGACCATCTCAGATGAAATGCTGCCCTATAGTATAGGGGATGTATAACTGGTTCCCTTCTATAAGTCTATCTCACATACTGCAGGGCAGCATTTTATCGAGGCTGGTCAACAATATGTAAAAATATGTGAATAAGCAATATAGGTCTTCTTCCGTGGTATTTCTGGGGCTGGCCACACAGAGACATCCTGATTTGGACACCTAAAAATGTTGGGGAGGGGGGTATGGTATCTCAACTACATATACGATGATACAGTTTATAACGTTATCCGTGAAAAATACTCAATTTAAAAATGGGGTCTTTATGTGAAATTCTACAAAGCTACAGTATCCATTTAAATGCCCCTTATCTACTATACTGTATACATGGCTAATATGATCCTTTATACATCTATTCTTGTTCTGTCTGGGGACCTCTTTATATATAAAAATGTTAAAAGGTCACACACTATGGATGCCCCCCTAACATTCTGCCTAAACACATTCTTTGCAGATATACAGCGCTTACCAATCCAAAGTAAATATTGATTCCCATTTTTTAATGATTTAACCAAGCCAATAATTTCCTCATTTTCTGAAGACCACCCATAAAGAAATAATGTGTTTTATTTTCACTTGGAAACAATCACACAGCAGAATCAATTAAAACAGCTCGCCACACCAGGCTTAATTAAGTTAAAACCTGCAGACTAAATTAAACAGAGTTAACTACAGAGCCTTAATATTCGTTGCCTGTCCATCCATTTATCAGCTTGTCATTATTTTCTCATTCTCTGTCCTTTTCGTAGTAGTCTGTGTAGGACTCCAGCTAGAATTTCGTTAAATATTAAATATTCATTATGTAAAATAATGTATATTCTGGTGTAATTTTAAAAAATAAGACATTTATAACATAAAAAACAAAACTTATCACTAATAGTTAACAGGAAGAACAAGAACTTCTTTGTTTTCACCTTAAGATGCATTTGTATTCCTTGTTCTTAATAAGATTTAATTGAATTTGTGGCATAGTGATATTAAACATGCATTTACAATCGAAGAATATTAAATGTACAATTGCATGGATATTGCCATCTCTATGGCTAAAGTGATATTTCAAATTTAGAATGAAGATATAGTAATTCCCTCTAGAGCGTAAGCTCTGTCAGCAAATCCCACCTTCTCTGTATCATCATGGACAGTTAATGTGTATAACTAGAAATCAGAGGGAAAACACTTGGTTTGGTAACTTAATAATGGCCATCTGAGATTTTTTAACGCAGAGAGCATTATGGGAGTTGTAGTCCAGGAACTTCTGGAGATTTAGATGTGATTTAAGGAAGTTTTATTTTAATGATAGGGTGGTAGACAAGTGTAAAAGCCTCCCATCAGAAGTGGTAGAGGTTAATACAGTCAGTGGATTTAAACATGCATTGGGTAGGCATAAAGCTATCCTGAGTCTAAGACCAGACCAAGGACTGATAAAGGTCTTTATATGAGGAAAAGTGGGCAGACTAGTTGGGCCAACTGGTTCTTATCTGCTAATTCTATGTTTCCATGTTGAAGCTGCGAGCCAGAGGCTGACAAATTCTATAGTAAAGTCTAACTCGCGGCAGTCCCCTGCTTGTTGAGCGCAAGCAATAAACAGTACAATTTTATTGATGGGGTAATGTGCGCAAACTGGTATAAGAGGCTCTCAATAAATTTAATATTTTCAAAATTGATAATTTAATATGGTGCTTATAGTATGTATATAGTATAGTAAGTATAGACTTTCCATATATTTTAATCTTTGACCTACCTGCATCAAACCATTTGATTCTAACATCTCCACTCACTCTATTTTAACAATAAAAATGCTATAAATGCTTTCTTTCTTATGTTATTAGTATGTTTTATTGATATAGCTGAACAATGTATGCAGCACTTCTTACAGTCCATACATTCAAGGAAAACTAAACTAGAATTGACATGCTAAGCCAAACCGACACTTCCGATAAAGAGGGCAATGCTTGCAAGCTTACAATCTAGAATTTAGCTGCAATATGCAATAGATCCACATGTCTGGCTGAGTGTGATGGGAGTAGCAACCCAACGCACCCAAATTGGTAATTTTTTATTGGCAGTATCTAGGTATACGCTTGAATATAATATAAAAGAATACAAATAAAATATTTAAGTTTTATGTACAAGGCAGAACTGCTATATGTGGCAGATAAGGTCACTTTTAGATGAAATTACTTTTATTTTCTTGAGATTTCCGTACCAGCATGCTAATGGGTCCACAGAACAAACCAATGCCTGATTGGCTCTATGTATCATTTTTGCATTCAGATAATTATTGTAAGCTGTTCAAAAGCTGGGAAACTGGATAGTTTAACAAAATAAAGACTGGGAAAAAATATCTGCAAATAGCTTATTCAAACTTTGAATGTTTTCCCTTCTGTAAATAGATACGGTACATAGATATGATTATCTCGCACAAGCAGTAATGTCTGCGTCAGTCTCACATCTAACTGCTAGAACTGATCTAATCAGGGTTATTTTCTGTCAGATGCATGGTTTAACCTGAGAGCTCTATCCCTGGTTCCATGTGAGAATTCTGCTACTGTGAGCATGTAGGGTATTTATGCTGGTGGACTGCTCCCCCTGGTGGTTGGTAGGCTGTAATGCAGAGTTGTTCGAATCTCTACCTTAATATTTATTTTAAACTTACTAATAATTAAAGTGTCCATTATTATTTATCGATTTATATAGCATTATATCCCACAGCTCTGTACAATGGGTAAACATAAAAATATTGAGTTAGCAAAACAAAAGGTAAGGATGGCCCGGCTCAAACAAGCTTACAATCTAAAAGGTGCCCATTGTACATAAAATAAAAAAAATATAAAAATAATTTCCTTTGATATCCCATGCATCCTAGAGAGTTGCTGTATGATAGGGTGAAGTATCTAGCCTACACCTCTGTATGTCCTATTACCATTTGACGACTTCAATCCAAGCACAATGGAAACAATTGACTCGCATTAACCAATTGATTGCCACAGGAGCATGCAATGTACCTCTCAGCAAATTAAAAGCCATTTCTATAGTGGTAATTATGAGCTTTTCATGTTTTCGGTGTTAGAACAAATATTTAGTAATCCTCCCAACAAGCCTATGGCTGAATATTATTAGCATTTACATAATCCTTTAACCCTTTAATTCTTAGGGGGAACGAGCACAGCTCCCTTAACTAATAGTTAATTCCATATGAATTAAATTACATCCCGATGCCCATACTCAGCATTAAAATATACATTGTTTTGCTAATGTAGCCATTTACCAAACATTTCCGTTGTTTGATAAATTAATTCTTCAAATTCTTTTTCATGCTGGATCTCTCCTGAGATATTTGCTGATAAATGTACATCTTATAAATATGCAGTCTCCTAACCACTTAGCAAATAACTGCTATTTCCTTCCATAGAATTAATGGGGAGGAGATCTGTGATTAATTTCTTTGTACTGTGGATTCTAACGTGGACTGCAAAAGAAAAAAAATATATATAATATAAATTTAACACCCTTTATGTTATTGCTTTAAAAAAAAACATACATGGGTTGTTATTGCAGCTATTATGAAAGCAGACGCATAAACAATAAGCATTTCAGACTACTCATTGCTTAACCCTTTGGGTGTCAGAGTACTCATCAACTCAATGACAATTTCCTTTATGGATTAAACACAAAATATAGTTTTCGTGCCTGGCCCCAGTACTGAAGGAGTTACAAGCACATGGCGCAGTGAGTAAGATATGTCTGCTGGTAGGGAATTCTCTGAAGGTAAGCCAACTCCTGCAGTGTCTAACTGCCAATAAAACCACATGTCCTATTACAAAACCATATAAAAGCCCAGGGATGTATTGTAATTAAACAAATTGTCTGGGCTAATCCTGCTGAATCTTTTCACTTCCCGCAAAAAAATAGAAAGCCCCTTAAACCTTACTTACATTGTAATATATATATATATATATATATATATATATATATATATTACACAAGGAAATAAACCAGGAGCTAACATTTTGTTGTACATAAAATGTAAAATCTAAATGATTTCCAGGAAAATCCCAAAGTGCTGCCAAAAAAAAAAAAAAAAAGAATGCTTTCCTAGCCTCCCGGATTGTACGTACATCTGTGGGGTTTTGAATTTTGAAATCTTGTTATGCGAGAAGCTTTGTGATCGCTACCACCGAAGGTGAAAGGACCTTGTTAAGATCTGTGGGGTTAAAAATAAAAGTCTGTAAATGCATTATAAATACAGTTTATAAAGACTACGCGCGTGCAGCTATTTCGTGTAAAAACGAGAAGCCTCTGTAAAACCTTCATTGTAAGTCAGTCGTTGAACCGCGTCAAATGTGAAAAGAAGAAATCAAAGATGTAGATTAGAACTGGAACACAGACTGCATTAGGGAAAAAAAAAACATAAATAAATCCTACACGTGTTTCTTTTTACAGAGTGAAACTTATAGAAACATCTGCCTAAATCTGATTTATATACAGTAGGAGGTGAGGACAAAAATCTATTAAGATTTTTATTTCCCGTCACGAAGGTAGATTAACAATAATACCTCAGGTATAAATGTCTGTGGGTGGCACGTCACAAGTATATGCTGAAAGCATTTGGTTTAATGTTTGGCAAATACAAAGGATCTTAAAAATGAAGGCGATCAAATGGTTAATGTGTAAATAAAATAATTGACCTTTTTTTTAAACACAGGAGCCAGGCTGGGTATTAAAATCGGTGCTGGCTCTTTAAGGCCAGGGGCTGAAAAAAATGACACATATGCAGTCATATGTATCCAGCTGGTGGCGCACACTAAAGGAGCAGCAATAAAGGTGCATTGGTAGTTTCCTCGCTTTGTACAACTGCCAGTGCGGATCTGATTAAAACCAGACTGATATTTACCTGATGACAGCTGGGTAATTCTGGGTATTACATAGTTGATCTAATTTTACTTTGGCGACTGTGATCCATGGTGTGACAAGCTATTTTTTAGACACTTAGTCATGTGTTGTGTTGGTTCATCAGTACAGGCAATCCGTAGGATTTTGCAAAGAGTGAAAGGTCCGAGAAGGACTCTTTTGGTCGCCGGCAGGGAGCTTGTCTGGCATCAACCAATAAAGAGCAGCTGCTCTTAATTGGTTGATGCCAGAGAAGCCCCCTGCCGGCAACCAATAGACCTTTAAAATCCTGGCACCAAAGCCATTGGTCTCCCCAGCCCGAGTTGCTCTGAGGTGTACCTTGCCCAGCTCTTTGCCAGGTTGACTAAAATCCTTGTTCCACTCTGGCCAAGTTGCTCAGAGCGATTGTCTGAGTCGGAGACTGCGGCCAAGTCTAGTTATCACACAAATCCATAATATACAAGACTGGACAAGTTCACGTGCTATCTTTTTAACCAGCAAGTTCTAATGAATTTGGGTGGCATATGTGTCTGTGGTTCATGTTCTCAATACCAAGAAGAAAGGTATGTCAGATTACCCCATGATGACCGGTAACCTCACCTTCTCTGGTCCTGTTATTGTAAGAATAATCACATAACATAAACCCTATTGTAACCTAGTGTGCTGCCTACCAGTGTTTTGAAGATCAGTCTATATTTCACAAGGATTTCATCTACTTATAAACGTACAAATTAAAGTAAAGGGGCAGTATAGTTGATGAGAATGCAAACACATATTTACAAATTAATGATGAAACAACTTTGTTGAGTTGAGGGCTGTACAGCATGAAAGCTCATCTGCCAGTTTTCACAAATCTTACAGAACTGTACACTATAGGATCCTATTGAATCTACTGAATATATCAGAAACCCAGCATATGTTTATATCATGGGGCCAGCCATCTTAGCTTCTGCATGATTATTCCTCCCCATTAGGGCACCTCTCTTGTGTTGTTAAGTTGCTGATTGGAGAAGGCAGCCTTTGTAAGGGTTGGGGATAGAAGAAAGGAATCAAACTTCAAAAAAGGAAACTGATTAGTTATGAGAGTTGTGCCACATACTGTCACAGTAAAAACCTAATTATCCTCCAGTTCCAAGAAGCATGAGCTGTGGGTAGCTTTTAATAAATGAATGTAATACGGTAAACAAGCGAACGTAACAGCTCATCCCTTTAAATAATAGTGTTTTATGTATATTAATATTACGGTAACACGGTGGCCAAGTTCTCTTCTATCTGTAAGGTGTTGGCCTCATTTCACTGTCCTCAAAAGTCCCTACCAAGGTTAGGAGAAAGATTGGAAGGAGATGTGGATGTAAGCTTGTCTGAGCAGGGCCCAAACTACTTGTTATGTCCTGTCTGCCCATTGTACAGCACTACGGAATATGAGGGCGCTATATAAACAATAAATAATAATATTATCTGACAGAGAAACTCTAAAATATGTATCCACAAAATCGAAAGAAGTGATATTAATGTGAATCTGTACTAAATAGGCTCACAAAAAAAGTCTTGCGAATAATTACCTTTAGACACATTGGTATCATCACCCGCATGGCCAGACAAATTACCGGCTAGTTCAAATAATCTCTTGCTCTCCAAGAAGGAGAGGCTCTGTAATTGGGAGTCTCTGTTATTCTTGGCAGGTATGCATGTTTTGTGACCAGATAAACACAAAGCTAAGAGAGCTGAATATTAAAAACAAAAAAAAAAGCACACTCCTTTATTCCCCCCCACATTCCTACTATGTGTGTGGTTAGAGTCATCCCTTCATCTTTAATTTTTAACAGTCCTGTGCACGGCAGGAGCTTGGCTGTACCCTGAGATAACCTCACATCTGTGGTGCCCCGATCCGAGTGTGTATCATAAACGAAACCATTAGGTGCCAAGTATTCCGAAGCATCCGTCTGACGGGACGCAAAGCAGGGCTCACAAAGTCTTCATCAAACAAGTTAGTTATAGGTCTCTGTTCCAGTGTTACTAAAACCCTTTCGCTGCTTGAAATCCCTTATAAAAAAAGCAACTCGGAGTGAATATGACAAGAGCAGATTGTCAATGACATCAGGCAAATGTACTGCGGTCATAATAATAATTTATTATATTAATGGTATTAAGGTTCTAAAGACATGATGCCTGAGTCCGCACGTAGCTATATATTTCATGCGTCTGTATTAAAAAAGGAAAAAATGAATATGATGTCCTATCAGTATCTGTAGCATAAACAGTAATCATTATTGATACTCATCGGCTCATTAAAAGATTTATAATGGCTTTTTAAAATACGCTAGGAATTTTTGTGTTATTTCTAAACTAGGTTTTTGTGATATTTTGCACTCATAGGAAGTTGAGTTTGGACGCAGGAAGTTAATGAACATGTGACTCAAATGTGCCATGGTAGGAGCATTTGAACCTCTTGCTGCTTCCCGTAGCCTCAAAACTATGGAGTCTTTTCACTAAAGGGAGAGTTGGCAGGAGAGGTTGCAGGAGAGTTGTGGTTTCAACTGACCGCTTCATTATTCATTGTGAAGGGCTAACGCCAGCACGTCTCTGCAGCTAGAATGACTGAGCTGGCCCTGCATAATGCATCATTTAATGGGTGAGGAGACTTTGTCGAGCTCTCATTGATTCAACTATACATTATACAGGGCCAGCCAAGTTCTTCCTTCAGCAGAAGCTAACTAGAGATGGGCGTTCATAATGCACAGGAGCCGAGACCCAACTCTCTTGTCAACTCTACTTTTAGTGAATAGACCCCCTTGTATAAATCTTGACAGTCACAATAATTACACCCCCAACTGAAATCTATATGAAATGTAATGTTATAACATGGAATTATATTTTCTTTAAACGAAGCGCAAGTTTTATACACATAAACTGCCAGTGTCCACTAAAAAATAATAAATGCCAGATTCTCTGGTGGGCAAGTTTTATATATATATATATCATTTGAAAAAGATAGCTATAATTAATCTTTTAGGAATTTTTATGTTTATGCTAAATCTAGCCTTTGTACTGTTTGAGGTCCTAGAAGACCAGACGTGGAATACGAACGTGACCACAATTTATGATGTGGCCCACACATTAACCAATAAAGTATCCCTTGAGCAATTAGGAACCATCTATTTTTGGCACCAAAGCCGCTAAAGCCTAGATTTATTATATGGTGGCATTTTCTCATGTGAGAAATTCTCTCAATGTTATTTTAAATCAGATTCAGAGATTAATAAGAGATTAAACTAATCGTGGTGTTTCCCCAACTCTGTTTTGTATCCTACTAGATCTACCAACAATGATAAATTGAAGGGACTTAGCTAATGTAGAAGCTCTTAGCGGTGTCTTTGGAACTTTGGAACTGCAAACTTTTAAAAATATATATTTTTCCAATAAATGGGAAATTGGCAATAAGATATAGTGCATTACAGAGCAAAATACTATGGATCTTTCTTTTTGATTTATACCCTCAATGACAGGGTTGGATACCAATGGTACTTCTGCGATTCTGCTTGTCTTACTGTGTTCTTCACCGTTTTCCAAATGAGGTTTAATACAATAGAAATAGCCTAGACGCTTTGAATGGAAAGTAATATTTAACCAATCCTATAGCGAACCAATATGGTAGGAATGCCATGCATTAATAATTCTGGATATCCCTCAAATACAACATACTCCCTGCTTCCACTGAAATATCTGCTGCAGCAGCAGAGATGGAGTGCGATAAGTCTGTCCGGTGGCCAATGATACATGTTGCTCCAATGCACGGAGCTCTTTTTCATCCTTCTGGCCGATTGCTTACGAGAATAAAAGAGAGATGTGTGCTCTGAAGAGGAACAGGTTTGTTCTCTAATACATCTTTATTGGCAGACATAATATCAGAAGCTTGAACAAACATCTCTGACATGTTTACAAATATCAAGTGAAAAGGATATGATCCTTGAACAACACAGCACTGGCACTTCCAAATGACACTGATTAAAAAGGTATCCATATATATATATATATATATATATATATATATATATATATATATATAATATATATCTATACTATGATGTAATTGCTATGTATAGGAGACCCCAACCACGATCCCCATATTCACAAATACAGCCTCTGAAATAAAATATATATTTCTTTGTATTATTATTTTAATAAATGCGTATTCGAAAAGAACGCACTATTTAAAACCCGTCTGGCCAATTCAGCATTAGCATGCTATCTGCCTTTGCTTAAAAAAAGAAGAAAAAAAAGCGTAATGGTATGAAATAACTGTGTCTGTATGGCTGGTGGGGAATTGAATGAATCTCTTTTACCAGTGGCTGCTTTTACAAGATGGAAAATATTGCAGATGTTGCTTGCAAAGCTTTCGATTTGCGACTGAAACATCTGGTCCGTTAGCATCTCCAGCAAGCATATTCTCCTTACACTGATTGAATTTTACTTTTACTTTCGCGTGCAGATGTTGAGCATCAAAATGGGAAATAAAGCGGTATTTATTCCTTTTGTTGAAATGAAATGGGTAATGTATACAGAGTATGGCTGCACCAACGTCAATGAAAGAAGTCAGCCAAGAAAACTATTATGCGTAGCGGAGCCTCTGGCTGCTATGTATTAAAACCTGGTCTGCTAGGGCCATAGACAGGCTGGCTTGTCAGAGCCTGTCTTCCTATTTGTATAGTACATATTACGAGAGTGTCTAAAATAATCAATTATTCAACAAATAATATATAATAGATACTCGCTTGCAGAAAGAGCAAAGCACTTGCTTCCTTATTTCACTCCTACATAAATTGAGACATAGGATGACCAGAAATAAAATCTCAGATTATTAGTGAATAAATCCAGTTGTTGAAATATTTTACTAAATGCAGGAATAGTTGTTTTTTTTAAAATCAGTGACCAGGTTTTTATAGAGAAGTAATGGCCAGATGTCCAAATACTGAAACATTCTAACGATAAGTAAAAATCTAATTATCTTTTTATCTACGCATACCTCCATACATACACGCTCATACCTCTATCGTCCTCTCGAACAAAGGAGTACAGAATCTTCAGGAAATACTGATTGACATGTAATATCTACACGCATATTGCAGTGATGGGTTGGCTAAATAGAAAGCCACAGACCTACCATCATATAGGTCCTGACCTGCAGCGCAAGAACCTGCTTGTAATATAACCCGGTGCCAGGTGTGTGCCTGCAGGTTACAGGACTGACAAAGCACTTTCAACAAGCAGTCCTTTCCTCAAACCGCAATGTTATTTTAACTGTTTCAGCTTTGTACACAGATGCTAAGATTGCAAATTAACTGAACAGAAAGATACTTGCCGCCCCGCTTTTAAATGAGGCCTTCTGCATGTATACAATGTATATCAGTGTTACTAGACACACTAAAAATAATTTAAAATATATATATATATATACGGTATATATATATATATATATATATATATGTATATACACATATACACAAAAAAGCATATTGTGGGCAGGTATTGCATACAGATCATACATTACAAGCTTACAGTCTAAGGGTCCAAGGATGGAATATTTAATGGGTGGACCAGAGGGCAGACAGTTGCTTTAGTGGCCCCCATGGACCTAAGCAGGTCTGGAGTGGGGATGACTAGGCGACCTGCCGTATCCAGCTGGCAGTCACACACTACTGGACCCGGTTTGCCATTGGAATCTAAATTTTGGTAACTATAAGGCTGTACTAGCCAATGACCCATCTGGCATTTTCCTGGTTTGCCAAATGGCTTTACTATTATCCAGCGTCCTCCCAGCTCCCCTGTGCCTTATCACAAGTACGCACACATAGTGAACCACTAATGGTGAAGTGGGTACTGCACATGGACACATCCATTGCACCTAATGTTGCTTTCAGACAATACACAACCCTCATTAATAAGATGCATTGCTCTATTATATAAACATACACGCATACAGCACACGCATACGTATACAAGATGAAGCAATGCTGTCAATCTATAAGTCGTCGGAAGGAGAGCTGCTTAATATAGTTTTGGTATAACTAGTGAAGTTAGTGCATCAATATTCCAAGAAATTCCCAGATTTCCGGGCTCAGTCTTCTACGCCGCATGTGTTTACAAACAATTCGTGAAGCAAATGTATGCAAAACCCTAAAAAATAATGCTTCAAAAAATATATATTTCATTATCTGGAGACTGCACCGTTCAATTGCTGTTTATACTTCATTTTAGTAAACTAACGGGATATGAAATGGAGCAGAGAGTTAATTGCTGCGCGCGTATACTGCCAATCAAAATAACTCTGTCATCAAGAGACCTCTTTGTTCATCTTTCCTACCTATCAGTTTACAAACGCACAAGTATAAAGCGTGTGCACCAACAGCTAATAAAACTATAGCTAAACACTCTCGAAAAAAAAAAAGGTACTTTGGTGCTCTAACACGCAGATTCTCATTTCAAACAAGATGTTTTTATTCCCCAAAGATATACTATAGCTTTTAGAGAGTAAGGCTTTTAATGCGTGATGGCTTGCAGAGAATATTCTAAATATAGGAACTGTTGGAATTACTGAACAGCTGTCCAGTTAACCTCTATAAATTCATCTTTTCCTCCCTTAGAACAGTTGTGGAATGCAGCTGTGAGTGCGGATTTTTCGTCTCTTCCTTACATCTGGCTATGTTCCTATTCGCTATTGAAATATTAAGGGGTTTTAGCGTACCGACTTCCGTATACTAGTGCAGGGGATTTAAAAAGCTTTTGGGCATGGGACCAAATGCCAGCGACAGAAATCTGTGTTTGCCACTCTCTTAAAAACCACGGCATATCCTCTTTATACCACATCAGTTTGGGAACTAAATCTCTTTTCATGTCGAGGCTTCAGACAAGCTGTTGTGGTTTAAATTCAGCTGTTTCTTCTCCCAGCACAGAAATGGAGTAAGCTGATGTTATCAGCCGGGAGGAAACAACACGGTTATGTGTTCATGGTCAGAGCAGACAAACAGGCATTGATGGCATCCACTGGGGCATTGGGTTTGTAGCTATAACATGCTGGAACTAATAAGTTGGGATTCACAGGATTTGAAGGTCAGGGTGTGTGTGTGTGTGGTGTGATGCATGGAGCCTTTGTAAGAAGTCGATCATGAAAGATGGTAAGCTCCATAAAATAGTTTTTTGACAGCTAAGACCACTCTGGTAAGAAAGTGGCGAGCAACGTAAACATTGCTCGATGAAAAGCCCAACATTCTTTACAGAGAGCTGTGAGTGCTACTTATGCTATGTGACCAGAAAATATTTTTTTGTGGTTAACTAAATTTAACTAGTTATGCATAACTGTAGCAGTACAGTTGATGGACCTGTAGCTATATATATATATATATATATATACACAGACACACACTGGATTCTATGATCATAGAATATGAGGACAGAATTTTAAAGAAGGTATATTACTTTCCCCAATTCTACATCTAAACATAAAATTATATATATATATATATATAGATATATATATATATTCAAAATAAATACAGGAAGGGAAGTATACCCTAAAAATTCAGAGGGTGCTGCTAAAATGACTAATAGAATCAGAAATCAGCGAACGCACTTCATTCAACGTGTAACTTTTCTCTGGATCTGCAAAATCTCCAAGATTATTTCTCTCTATTAGGATATCTGTTTTAATAAGTTGTTGATTGTTGTTGATTGGTTCAAGCGGTCTTTGTATGAATGAGTGAGGAGAAGGTCATGCAGGAAACCGATTAGACATGTTAGTATTTTTACCACCTGCCACATATATGAACTTTCTTGAAGTAAACTACCCTTTTTAAATGAAATACCCCCAAAACTAAATACAAAAATGATAAAAAAGAAAAAAAAATGCTGTGTATGGTTATAATACATTTCTTATGTTAAAAGCTATGAAAAATGTTTCACACTGGCCTGAAATTCGTTATAATATTTATATTACTTTTATTAGATGATTTACCGCTAGGAAATGTGAGCAGTTTGTACCAATCGTAATGAAAAGAGCGAAGAACAATCATAAAGAGGCGTATAAAACATTATTAGTGTCATTTGGGGATTGTAGCATTAAAGACAAGTGAAGGCTTGTATGGACATAGTCCTCAGATCACATTTCAACCATATTTGTCTAGATAAATTAGTTAAGCCCTTTAATGAGAGGTTTAAACTAGAGTTGTTGTTTTGGTAATATAACTCCTTTTGTCTCGGCTCCTTTCTGGTTTTCATTAGTCTTCTGCTGAACATGCTGAGGGTGATTTTCCATCCAGCTGGGTTGGTAGGACACCATTTACATGGGAAGTTTGCTGTGGTAACTTAATATTTGTTCTTTTGTATTGTGCTATCTCATGTTTCAGTAAATTGTAGTTAAAATTAATAACTGCTGGTATGTCTATAATTGCGGCTAGTATTGCACTTTAATGCATCAAACATGAGGAATGCAAACATGATTTACACTGATTATTAATATATCAATATTTAAGTTGAGGACATAGTCAGAGGTACAAACAAAGACCAAAGGACATTGTGAGTACTGTGAAATGTATTGATCTATCATAAAACTCTAGCGTAACAGCCAAAAGTCAATGTGAAAAGTTACCCAACGCATTTCGTGGCATCTGTAACCAAATATGTATTGGAAATTAGGTAATAAAATGTTTGACCGTTATTGTTCTTTTATTGGAGAGCTCAATTAAGTTGACATAATAGGTCAATACTGGCAAAATCTTATACTTTTAATGTTTCTTTAGTGTCTTGTCTTTTACATTGTCTATGCTAATATAGCCTACATTTTAGCTATACTCTATATCCCAAATAGTTTTACTTTTTGGCATGAGTATTTACCCTTTCTTTACTACGTGTTCAGGTTCTAATGTAACATAGTTCTGAATCATCTCATAATCTATATGCACCTTTATAAAATCGTGGTTACGAACTTTTAATTTACTAGATCATAATTCCATACTTTCTCTTCTTCATTCACACAATCATGTATATTCACTATCTGTTCATTGAATCACTGAATCATAGTCTTGTACCTTCTGGACTGGCACCTTTACCGTGCTGGAATGAATTCATAACCCGATAGCTTTTCTCTTATCACTAGTTCATAATGTTGCACTTTATTCCTCCTTCACCTAGACATACTTTTGTAGTTTCCACTTAACAAATTCTTCATCTACACCATTCATTCGCCAAATCACACTCCAACACCACTGAGAATTCATAAACTGCTCAACACGCCACTCACTAATGCTCCGCACTTTCACTATACCTTTAATAGATCCAGTTCCTTAACTTTTTCTTCACTATTCCCTGCACCTTAGTTTTTTTCTTGAAGTGTAAGTATGTCAGAACAAAATCCAATTACACTCTCCCACAACAACCTGTCTACTAAATAAAGTGCAACAAACTTGCTTTCATGTTCTTAAGTAATGTACGCCTGTTTATATAGTCGTCATTAGTCATATGATACTCTCAGAGCATTTATATTTGTCAAAATAATGACATCGCTACATGATTAGAACTTCTTGTATTTCAGTGATATATGTAAAATAAGGAAATAAACACAAGCAAAATTTATAAGAATATATAATAGGTCACCAAGGGATATACAACTAGCAGACGCAAGTGAAAGGTTAGATGTTTATCTCCCACATGTCTCTTCATCATTTATAAATTGAAGATCTATTACTCACACTTGGGAATATGTATTGTTTATTTGAAACTCATTATGCCTTCTCTCTTCAGACATGGAAAGTGCTATATCTATTTAAACTTGCGTATTTATACAGGGTGATGAATGGACGTTATAAATGTTCCTGTCCTGTCGGGGGAATGCAGAGCCAACAATGAATTGTACAGGAATGGAATGGAGTGGAGTGGGAGTGACAATGTATTGCTTTTGGCACTGAAATAGTTAAAAAGTGAATGGGAGCGAACACTTTGCAAAAAAAAACAAATAAAAACGTATCTAAAGAAGTACAGTATAAGTCCTGCTAACCCAATCACCTTGACCAAGGGGCCAAAAGTCTTACCTAACCCTTTGCTCCCCTACTTTAACATTTTAACCCACTGATAAGTCTCTTGCTGTTTAGGTTAGAATTGTAACTATGTACTTAAAGTCATTCATTATTAATGTTCCAGCCTTTACTAAAGGGAGTATATATATGGTAGAAAAGTGAATAGTAACATTTTTGCTGTATATTATGTTAAGTTTGCTAAAATTAAATCATTTTTTTGTTAATTCTCATTACTGACCAAATGGAAAAAAACATCAACTTATATATATATTTCTATTTTAAACAAAATCATCTTTATAGTTGATGTGAAAGTTAATGAATCCAACAATGCTCTTAAAAAACAACGCTCCAGGAACTAACTAATCAAAATGAATACATAACATTAGGGATTGAGAGGGGGGGCATACTATTATATGAATCATTTTTAGCTTGGGCTTGATATTCTTCACAAAGGGGGATTTTCTCAGTGTTGACCGTTACAGACACAAACAGTTCAGGTTGCCTGCCAAATAAGCAAAGTTTGATGAATGAGCGATATAATGCAATCACCACCCATACACTATATGTACATGATGACAAACAAATCGTGCCTTTAGCGTTACGAAACCCTACTTGTGAAAAATGTAACCCTAATGGCAATGTTTTCTTCTCAATTGCTCTGAGCAGCTAGCCCTTTCTTTAAGTTAGCCATGTGAAGAGTTATTAGACATTTGGGTATTTGTAAGATGGATTTTGGGTGTAAGAAAATTGTTATTTCTAGTTGTTGCCCCCAAACTAAAGTTTAATAAGTTAAGCCCAGTTACCACTAACTCATTATGCACAAGATGAGGAAAGGTGTTGTATTGGTGGAGCACCCCGTGATATCACAATGCCCCACATATGATGTAATGATGACACACATGTATTGTAGGTGGAGTAACATGATATGATAGGGGTAACCGTATATATATACTGTGTAATAAGACCCATATTTACAGACTGTGCCTATAACATTGCCACTGCCTTATATATCTCACAGACTTGTCTAGGTGACTACCTCTAACTCCTAACGACACATCATTTCCTTTTCATTAGCAACCAGATAATTACAGAAAGTTTTGAAACTTTTTGAAAGTTTTTTCTCGTTCCAGCTTTTATAGCAACCATTTTTTTTGAAGATGTAGTAGGTCTTGGATATTATATGAGCTATGATCTTGCTCCAAACACTTCCCTAGCTCTTAAATAGTCAACATCATAAAAAAAAATACCATGAGTTATTGCTTTAGAAGCCAGGTTCACACATTTTCATCTGCAAACTTTTATTGCATTGTTCAGCAGTGACAGGATGTTCCATGGAGAGAATACAACTCACATCCTCGACTGCCATTCCAGACTTGAGATGATGTTTGCTTGCAACTGTGAACTTTAATACTCAGATAGAACAGAGCTAGTGAATCCCAATGCACGCTATCTAGTCTCAGGCTAGGTGCACTAAAGGACGTGCATGACAATACCACCTAACTATTCCGACTGGTCACTGCCAGAGACAATGAGGTTCTAAAATTTATATTTAAACATGTCTTGGTAAAAAAATACATTAATCACCTAAACCGGAAAATATATTTTTGTTAAATTCTTAAAAATATTTTTTAACCCCTGTCCTGTTTTATACATAATTGTAGGGTTGGCTTTGGGATTTTAGGAGAGCAAGTAGAAAGATATAATGCAAATGATTATATATAGACTAAAGAATGCAACACTTAAGATCTCAAGGTTGTTTTAAAATATATTTTTTATAGAGAGAATTATGCCTATTAACCCACTACCCATTGTACCAATGGAGTCTTAGGGTATGTGCCTACGTGGCAGGCCACACTGACATTCTTAGCTACCATTTTGTCCTTGACATCATGGGAACAGATAACAATAATTTGTGAGAAGACCAGCTTGACATGTAAAAAAAACATACGTTTTGTATAGAGGGTTCTCCATGTTTAAATTAAAATGTGGGTATTCCATATAAAGTAAAACATTTCCCTCTGAGATCCTGCAGTATAACGTTTCTAAATATTTATTGGCAATGCACATACATATCTTGGCAAACATATGGATTAAAGAACGTAATCATACGTGAAAACAGACATGTTTATTATACATTCGTGGATACACATAGCAGATATGATATCCCAGGTGGATTTGTTGCTGATTGGAGATGATCAGGAAAACATTATTCAGAATGCAACACTATAGTTTAATTTAGTATTTGCCAAGTGCTGGTTGAAGTTCAACGTATACTCATCTGCCTCTGTCCTTAATCAATATCCTTTCATCACATCCTGTCCCCCCCCTTCTTATTTTCATCTTATTAGTTATCCCATCTTCCCCCAAAAGTAATATAGAATTTGACGGCAGATAAGAACCATTCAGGGCATCTAGTCTGCCCAATAGTAAGCACCAATAAACTATGCAGCGCTGTACAATGTAAATGGGGTGGTTAACATATACATAAGAAATATACATTAACACATACAGAACTCTGCCTGTGAAGAATGGTAGGCTTACATTTGTGAGCTTACAATCTAAAGGTCCATCCATTTTCTAGGGACCAGCTAAAATGTATGTGAAATGTAAAAATGTATTACTTTTATCTGAAAGTCACATTCTTCACCCAACATATTTGTGAATAATAGGTCAACTTTAGATCATTTCACTTATTTACTCTTCATAATCATGTCATCTATTTACCTAATTGGTTTTCCACCTTAGTACAAATGTATTATTCCCATCTTTCATTCATGTCCAATAGTTTTGTTAAAAAATTCTATTTTAAAATCGATATCGTTTTTTTGTTTATTAGTAACACACATCATTTCTTGTTGAGTTTATATTTATTATCCTTACAATCTGACATTTAAGGATTTTTTCAACAACTCACAATGGTTTCTATAGTAATCTGTGATTGCAAGCTAGATACCACGAGCACCTCCCCAAGTGATAAACATGGTGTTCAAAAACACAAGAATTTCAAACTTAGCAAGTCTCGTCCTTGATGTTAGTGTTTGAGCTGTCTCCCTGACGCTATTTTTTATTCTCACTGCCTAGAAACATGATGGAGAAAAAATGGATGCTGAGAAGACCTCTTGCAATAACCTATGCCCTCCTGTTCTGAGCTGACAAAAGTCTCCAGATATCTGACAGTAAAATATGCGAGCACCAACCTTACAAACAAGAACACAAAGCTGACTGCTTCAATCATATTACCATCTGCCGCTAAAACAATATTCTTCTCTAATTGTGGGTCTGCACTATAAGACAGGAAAATCGGGGTACAGCCGTGTTCTCAGAATTAAAGGTGGGCAAGCAGAAAAATGCCCAGATTAAATTGAGTTATTGATGGATAATGAAAACCCAACAACTCCATGTAAACACAAATATATAGAATTCAACACCTTTTTTAATTTCTAAAAATAATTTAAAACTCTGCTCTGGTGCTACATGGCCAATGTTATTATTCCATTAACATTATTTATCATAATTACTGTACAAGCCATTAGCAGAACTTGGGTGCCTGGCCTCCGTGGGTCCTCTCAATAAGAGACAGGAAACCAGGTTTCATGATTCCGGAACCTAGAAGGAAGCAATAGATACTGCTCCCTGCTTCTCCTCGGCAGACTGGATAAACATAGCCCATCTCCCCTTTTATAGTTGAATGGTTTATACTTAAAGTGCTGTGCCTTTTGTCCGCTAGCAGCAGAATCTTGGCACCTGCCTATTATCGATGTGATTTATATGTCAATAAGTCATCTGTGTCAATGTCAGTATGTGAGGTCACCTGCCATGGCAATAGATGTCAGAGGAGTCAACTATGATGTCTGTCAGTAACATGCTTGTTAGTCAATTTTCATCAGTATGGCGAGTCTCAGAGGGGTCAACGTAAGTGTCGGGCTGGATAAGGCCAAATCAATTTCATAAAGCAATAATAATAATGAATAGTTAATATTGTCCCTTAAACATACAGCTTTGAATCATAAGCAAGTGGTTGCGTTTTGTTTTGAAGACATTTACACAGTCTTCCAAAGCTTCAATTCATTTTTGTATGTGTTACAGAAGGACAAAGATAGATAATTCTAGAAAGTCATGGTGTTGGTTCCTTTACATGTCCGAGAGTACTGTTTGTTTCACATTCATCCGCAGTATTACCGCGACCTACCAGCTAAAACAAAGTAGCCAGTATATTGCGTTTACATATCCCTGGTACAAACTGGCCCTTCTAGAAGATGACCTAAGAAGGAGGCTTAGTGTCTGAGGCTAATTTATAGCATGGACTCTCTCTATCGTTTAAAATCTAAATGGAAAAACCGAAGGATATGGAGAATATAGACAAGAGAAAAAAATCTGGTGACAAGTAACGGACAGAATTGATGGAATAGATGAAATTAAAACTAAAGAGATATGAAATGAAGAAATTATAAGGATGCTTGTATCCAGTGTCAGTAAATATGCCGTTAAATATGTTGTTACTCTAGAAAATCTTATTTTATGGGTCTCACTGTTAGAATGAAGCATTTGGGATACATTTGTTAATAAAGATTTAAATGTGTAACTGATTAATTTTCTATGTAAACAATCACTGTACATAACACACATCTGCATTTTATAGCGTACCCATTATAAATGCAATTTCATATCAGATTTATAGGGACAAGGAAGAGGAGGAACATTAAAATTAAATATAACTGCAGTATTCAGGTACTGATAGCTTTCAGCTTGTCTCACCTAAGGTATCTTATAGCTGTGTGAAAAAAATAAATTAGTTATTTCTGGCCAGATGTTAATTTACATACTCAAATTATAGATTTTTTTTTGGAATAAAGCTGAACACTGACATAGAATCTGATTGTAAGATATGGTTTTACCTTTATTATACTGATTGTCAACTCTGTTGGTTTGTTGTTAATATGCACTATATGACCAAGTATGTGGACACCTGACCATCACACCTATATAAGCTTGTTGGACATTCCATTTCAATATATTGAGTTGCCCCCCTCCTTTACAACTATAACAGCCTCCATATTTCCATATCCATCCATCCATCCACTGATGTTGGATGAGAAGGCCTGGCTCACAATCAGTGTTCCAGTTCATGTCAAAGGCATTCAATATGTTTAAGATCAGGACTCTGTGCAGGACGCTCAAGATCTTCCACACCAAAATCGGCAAACCATGACTTATGGACCTTGCTTTGTGCACAGGGGTACAGTCATGCTGGAACATAGAATCACTTTGACTAAACTGGTGCCACACAGTTAGCGCCAACTTAGGTTTTATACACCTAGCGATAGGTATGACTGAAACATCTAAACTCAATAATTAGGAGGGGTGTCCACATACTTTTGGTCATCATGTGTATGTCTAAGACTGCATTATGCATTAGTTTATTCACTAACCAGTGAGTTGTCCATGAGATGAAACATTTTATCTCAGCCTATTCATGCAATATGACGGGTCCCTTCTCTGAATTCTAAGGAATTAAAGTTATATATTACATTAGCTTACAGTACATAAATCATAAAAGTATCATACAGAATAGTAAAGAATCAAAGTAAGGGAAGGATAGTGAAGAAAATTACATTTTATTTTCTGCATATGGAAAAAAACACATTTGTAAAATCTACTATGCCCAGATTGGATTAAAACAAAGGAGCAAAGATAGTGCATGCCGCAAAACAATCAGATTCATTAAGTGATATAAGAATATACAGGAAGGAAGGATATTTCATGAATGAAAAATAACAGGTCATGATAGCGTCCACTGGTTGACTCATGGGATATATAAGGAAGTTCATAGAACTGCCGACCAGCAAAGGTGGCAGAGGCTAAATCAATAAAATAATTTAAAAATACAAGAGATCATCTAAAAGGAAGGGAAGAGGTTATATCTGAAGAGGCGTCATCATACATAGCTTGCTTGGCCATTTGAAGTATTTAAATGAACTACAATCCTCCACCCAAAAAGTGGAATATATCTCCCAGTTGGCTGTTGCTCATTTTAGGTATGATTATTGGTATTATTGGCATTGCATTTTATTTTTAGAGCAGTGGCCGATTTTGTACAGTTATTAGAATGAGGGGAGAATACAAAATGAACATATTGATACAGATGGAGAAAAGGGTCCTATTCTTTTTAGAATATTAGGCGTTTGAGAGGGATTGAGGCAGAAGGTGAGGTATTATTTGGGAGAGGATGGTTTGAATATAACAAAAGTCAATTGTAGAAGCCAATGGCCTGGAGATCTCAAAGCCATCTCCGACGATGTTATTTATACATCTCAACATCCTCCACAGTGTTTTGCCTTTTCAGTTGCAAATTGAAACTTATAGTTTTAGGTTGTTGCCACCATTAAAACAATGGCACCATATGTGCTACAAGGACAGGTTAATGTAGCATACCTTGCTAGTGTATGCATGCAAACTATAGAGATAAATTCTATGGCAGAGTAGCTAACATGTGACTCCCTACTGTTGCCCATGTAACGCCTCCGGTCCTTCCCCGCTCCCAGACTACTGGTCCACATTCTCTGCACCAGAAGACACACCCAGTCCACCTTCTGGTTTAAATTCCAACAGGCCTAAACATCTGGCACTTAATCAGGCCCATACTAATTTTTGCCACCTGAATTTGTACTGTCTTCTTGATTAAATACTTAATATATGTGCTTACCATCCCTAGATCTCCACATCCCATACCCAGTGGAAGCTGGTAGTGGATTTATTGCTTGTTATTTTAGCAGGGAACGCAGGCTCCTTGACGCTTGGGCCCACATGTGTTCTACATCGTTCAGCTAAATGTATGCGGGTTTGTGGCAGCTGAATGTGTCGTCTTAGCCGGTGGAAGATGGGTGTGTGTGTCTGTGCATGTTTGTGGTAGGGCTTCCCAGGGTGAGCTACTCGGGGGTCTCCTATTGAGAAAGTGGCTTTGTGTGTGGGGGGGTAAGGTTAATCTGCTCAGAAGGTGGGGCTTACCATGCATGGGGCATGGCTAGCCACACATAAGGAGAGGCCTGACCCCAGAGAGTCCTAAGTGTGGAGAGTGTAGTTGGGAAATTGGATGGGGAGTGGACATGACCCTATCTACAGAAAAAGGGAGGGTGACCTGGAGAATTGCAGAAGCAGCGGTATGTGCGAGCGATCTGAATTTTTTTTAGGGCTAAGGTACTTAAAAAGCTAGGAAGGAGCAGGATAATAGAAATGATTTTCTCGAAAAAGAAAATACATTATTCAACACTTAGACAGGATTCAGATTGATGGTTACTGGTTCTAACACATTGGAGAAGTAGCTTCATGTCCTAAAATAATAATAATAATAATAATAATGAGGTTTTTAACATTGAATTTGCCAGTTTTCCTTGTTGACAGCAGTAGACGTGCAATTGCCATTGTTGCAAAGAAAGTAAACTGAGCACATTAAGGGGCCCAGCGCAGGCTGCTGTAGGTCACAACTCTAAATATGTATGCCCCACGGCCCAAAACGTTATAATGCTAACACACAAGAAACATGAAAACCGACAACTATTTCCTTAGAAATACTGTTTTGTGTTAAATGTTGCACCAACATTTTGTATACACCTAGGAAAAGAGAGAACACGTTTACAAAATAAAATGTAATCTATTACACAATTAAATCATATTATAAATGGTTTATTTCTAAGCACGGACATGCCCTAAGATTGGGCCAAGCTGTAACCATATCATATACGAACTATCAGGCATTACTTTGACATTCTGGATTCCGAGCCCTTAAAGTATTTAGTGTAACAATGGCCTGATGAAAGCAAAAAAAAAAAGGAGAGCCAGACATATACTAAGTTAGCCCAATAAAACTGTATTACCTGCCACCTGTGTGCTGACTCTCATATCCACTGCTGAGAAAACAATTCCAGCAAACACTAGGGAGGTGGAAGATTCACGGCTTATCTAGAACTAGTGTGGAAGGAAACTGTCCAGTGTTCCAAACTGCTGCTGGTAGATTACTGTCCACAAATCATAGGGGAAAAGGTCAGCCGCTTGTAAAAGAAAAAGAAAAAAAGGTAGGAGAGCCCAGGAGTAATAATGTCAGGCTGCGTGAAACTACAGTACATTTGCAGTCTTATTGTCAAGTATTTCTGAAATATCTGAGGCCCCTTACTTAATATACCATGTAGCTGTTCTAATAGGACAGCAGATCTCCTCCTGCACAAAAGACACTACTTTAGAACCATGACCAACCTCTGGTTTAACCTTACAATACTAAATAGACGGAAATACCGGAATGCACTTATGTTGTTGGGGGGCACGGTTGGAGGTGAGGTTAGACCCAAGGTCATGGGTTAGAGGTGGAATATGGATTTACCTTAGTCACGCTTCATGCCGCGTGGGTACTTTGGTTGAGGTCTGGGCTGCAAAAGTGTGTAAGTCATTGTCCATTAGTTAAGGTAACGGTTAGATTAAAAAGTCCTTATCTGTCTTCATGTTCTGTGTTTTAATTTTGGGTATTCAAACTTCACAAATGTACATGGCCATCATGGAGGGAGATGGTCAGTCCTGACATATAGCCTGCATTGCTTTGATGTCACCCAACAGTCTGAGTCTGTAATAAATAAATAAGCACTGACAACCATGTTTATGTTAAATGCTAAACTAGATGCTATTTCTGACCCTAGTAAATGGTAAGAATAGCGTCAGCCAGCTGTGGTTGGATGTTATCTGACCTGGGTTGCCCAGAAATTACAGGATGGACTAATGCAGGACTGCTTGGGTTACATTTGGACTTGGATTGATTTATTGTGCATCCATGTTGAGATGTCATAAGCACTCATATCATCACTCATATCACCTAACTAATTGTAAGGTTTTGTATGGCACCCCACTACCACTTATGAAATATATTGCTAGTCATCACCAAATCCTTGTAAGATGTGAAAGCGATTACAGTAGTATAACACAACTATCCCATCCTGCACAATATGATGTTGCAATAGAACAGACAAAAAAAATGCAATTCTAATTAGTCTGTCTAATAGTCTGTTTTTCTTTTTCATAGTATTATTGAAACTTGTCTGTATTGGTGATACATTATAAAGTAAAGCATATAGTAGTCTTAGCCTTAGAGTAAGTAGTACTGAATGTAAAAAAACAACTCTATACTTGGTAGAATTGAGCACCTGGACCAAAAATGATTTTGAAAAATATTTTGTTTCGTTTTTGCTCCATTTGTTTTTAGCCAATGAATTTCATTTCCTGTCCTTTTGGTTCGGATGCATTTCAGAGGGCTTTTTTTCATTGGGAAACAAAATTCATTGTATCACGTATCAGGGTGAAGCCTGGGCGTGCAACACAGGGACAGCCTCTTCCCTGATTCTCCCAGTGGTGTGCACTGATGCTCCATGCTGATGCAGATGTGCTCCAGGAGGCCAGAAAAATGCATACTGATGCACAGAGAGAAAGAGAAGCCCAGAAACTTTCAAGTTTTTGTTTGTTAGGTTGGGGCACTTTGACAGTTTTATGAAAAATTTGTACGTCTAATACCTGGTATACTCTGTATTGAGAATTTAAGAAGGACTTTGCTACACCAGGTAGTCCTCAATTCTCCATTCAACCAATACTGAGTATAAATGGCTGATGAGCTTAATCAATATCGATAATCACTTGAATCCCACATTTAAATCCAAGTACAAATCTTATTTAAAGGATGTTGTCGAAGTGACACCGTTCACTCAATATCCGTATTTAATAATACTGACATCACAACACGTGGTGAATCCCGCTGCGCTGAAGTGGCAAAATGCACACAAAAAGGTGGGAGCGGATTTCTAAAAAGATCAGACTTGACATCAGTGGGGAACAATGGAGCAATTATCCAAGCTGATTTGACAGCTAATTATCATGTCAGCCTTTACAGAGAACAGATGATTAATGTTGAGTAATCAATATCGTATCACTGCATCTGCTGTGAACCTCGATGCAGCCTGAGTAATGCCTTAATAAAGTCTTGGCAAGGCCTCTATCTAGCCTCGCAAGGACTAAACAACTGAGAAAGGTGATGGGTTTTTATAGCCGGACCTTTTTACCTCTGAAGCTTTTTAAAGCTCCTTTTTTTATGTTGAAATGGGCCTGGCTAATGGTAGTCATGGTATAGCCTGATTAGTGTTTTGAAAGTTTGTGTATAGTATTTTTTAAATTTAAAAACAGCCAATAAAAGAGGTCACCTTTGACCAACAGTTTTATGGGTTTTTTAATGCAGCTTGTGCCGATAAAAGCATGCTTCATTCCAGAGTGAAAAGGTCACATGCAAGTTGATCAGAGAAGCTTTTAAACAGGTTTATTGACCTTAAATTAGTGTGTCTCTGCATTGTGCTCCGTGAAATTAGTGGATGTAATATAAAGCTGCATTGCTATTACATTCACACAGCCAAATTTCTCATGCTTGGTGAGACAAGAGAGAAGCCCGATGCCAACAGGCTGGCTCAATGCATCATTGCTTTCCATCATTGTGTGCTGTCCATTCTTCCATTTGCAGATCACTACCTCCACTTTATTAAAACAACCCCTGGAAATAATTGAATACCTGCCCCATATTCCATCGTGTCATTTTTGGGCACATTGCACATGTTCGGCTCTGGCCCCAATATTTTTGGTTTGGATTTCAAAGTATGGTTGAAAAACACATTGGTCATAAATAAGATACTTACGAAAACACATCATTCCTAATACCACTGTGGACCAATAAATCTTGTAATGGGTTTGACATTGCAAAATGTAAACCTAAAAATGTGAGAGATGTGAGGGTGATGTGTGTGTGTGTGAGCTGCATGGATTATCAGAAAGAGTGAATGTGTGTGTGTATATATATATATATATATATATATATATATATATATATACATCTAAAATGTAAAAGGGTATATTGTTAGAGTGGCTGTGTATGTATGGAAGTGTATGGTTTTAGACTATGTGTGCATGTATCTTCAGGTGTAAGGTGTAAGAGTGTGCGTGGATGCATGTTAATATATATAAGTGTGTAGTTTGTGTATTGTAAGTGTATGGTGTTGGACAGGCTGGGTGTGTATGTGTGAGTAAGTGTTTGATGTTAGAATGGTGCATGTATATGTAAGCATATGTGTTAGATTGGCTGTGTTTCTATGTGTAATTGTATGTGTATGTTTTAAGAGTGTGTGTGTGCATATATGTGTAAAGTGTTAGTGGGTATGTGTATATCTGTGTGTATGTTTATGGTGTTAGAGTGGCTGTTTGTATGTATGTATGTTTGTTTAGGTGTAGAGCTGCCCCTGACCATCATCTTACCCCTAGTATCCTAATTCATTCCAATGTCCAACCTCAATCATTATCCCCCAACCACCATATTCATACCCACATCATATTCCCTACCATAACTTCTATCCCCTACCATTATCACCCTATACTGCACCACAATCACTCCCTCCATCTTCATGCTCCCTAACATAACTTCTCATCACCCCTATACTCACTCTTTATTTCCACATCCCCTTCCCATAGCATACCCCCTTCATATTCATACACTATTAAACAATAATTTTCATTAACGCATACAATTTAACATGTTTCTTCACCCACCTTCCTGTCCTTATCTTCTGGTCTGAGTCTGCCAATCTGTTCTTGCTTTGCGCTTCTGCCAGTCAGTGACGCCCTGCATATGATCTCGGTGGGAGTAATTATACCTGTGGCCGCATTTTTTTTGTCCTGCAACTTCATTGGCGTCCGTGGCCACAATGTGGCCACGATGAGGTCTTGAGGCCAGCCATCTAATAATCCATGTGGCTGCCAATGAAGTTGCAGGAGCAAAATAGAATTAGCCGCTGGCGCTACATAGGCGGCCAGGCCACACGTATAATTAGATAGCCGGCCTCAAGATGGTCCCGAGGGGAGACCAGCAGGCCAGTCCGTCCCTGAATATATCAGAGCTTGAGAGACTTAAATGTTTAGATAGGAAAGTAGTCAAGCCGTTCTTTCAGATGTCGCTCTGTCTAGAGAACCAGAGAGGAAACCGAGCTGAAACCCTGATATACTTTTAGATTTGTCTACCATTTCCTTTTCCATTTCTTAATTAAAGAAGATTATAATTATTGTTGCTTATTGGTGTTACGAGATGTACAAATGAGCGCTAATGTAGGCTACCTTTTGCACTCTGACACGGAATGATTTTAAGAGATAATTAGTGTCTAGGTACATTTAAGTGGCATTAGATTGTTTCAGCATTTCTGTGCACCTTTCATGAGCAGATTGCTTCTGCTCTTCTCATATTGCTCCGTCCCAATAAGCTGATCCACTTTTCACAGACCCTGTTAATGTGCTTCTGGCACTGCCTTTTTAATTAGGATTACCACAGCTTGCTGGCAGACTGCACTATGACATTAATTTTTGATACAAACCTTAGATTCAACCCAAGTCTTCAAAAGAATGGTGGCCTGATCTTTTACCCCACAACACACAACTTACAACTTCCTAAGAGGAGAAAAAAAATACTAAAAACAATTAAATCTAAGATATTAAATAAAAAAAAAAAAAAAAAATAACTCATAAAATTAACTTGGTGTTTGACAAATGTGTTCATTCATTAAAGAAGCACATCATCATGAAAGGAGACATGTCCAAATATTACTGATCTGCAATGTAATTCCTTTTTGGCAGGTGAGTGCTATCAGTATTGATGGCATTGATGATATTATATATTAAAAGACAAGTAATTCTGTATGTTGATAATATAATGGTATATACAAAGTTATGCATTCTTCTGCATAAGATTCAATTGTGATGTTAAATAGCAACTACTATTCTATTAACATTACTACTGTATCTGCAGCAGGCAACCCAAGGGATCAGCATGGGTAGCAAAGTGACCTTGCACAGACCACAGCATATCAGGTGTCTACGAGACACTGCAGATCTGTGACAGATCCGTGTATTTTGGTGCTTACCATACTTCCTCACGTGCCAAGTTCAAGTTCAGAACTTTCACCCGGAGAATGCCCTTGCCATCTAGTGCAGCCACCTGATATATTATGATATGGGTAGAGGAAGAGACTGATGAATGGACATGCGAGATTGATAGTTAGGGATAACTTGGAAATGATTAACACAAAGGGTCTTTTTACTTTTTTTCAACCTTACCATGTGCCTATAGAAAATATTTGGAAGGATATTATAAACATGAAAGATAATACAAATCTCTGTATAGATCCACATTAGTCTGTTTCCATAACTGGACAAAAAAATCCACAATATTATTGGGTATAATGAACGGAGCATAGGTTCTGGAAAAACACAGTCACAAAGAATTATTATTATATTAAATAATACCTCATCACAGGTATCATCACATATACCCAATTACAATCCTTGTACCAGAGGGGCTACTCCAAACACAAAGCCTGGACAAAGGCAGGAATAAAAATAGTGCAGAAACAGAAGGTTTGAACTTGGCAAGGCTGCAGCGAATGGCTTTGAAACCAAATAGGTTAATAAATCCAGCATAAAGCCACTCACGACTTACCCGTCTTAATCTGCAAATGGATATCTGCGCCCTTTTTTTAAGGGAAAGTTAGTTTTAAAGATATAGGTCAAAAGAAAACATTTTGCTCATTGCCAGCCTGTGGTGTATTTACCTTGGACGATTCCCTACCCCCAACCGCCCCCTCCTTAGCCAGCACACTGAATTTATTAAAGCTCAGCTTCATAAGTAGTTGAGTTGGGGAGATCAAAGATGTGGAGCGGGACATCACGGGGCTTGATCGCCCCAAAGGGTGATCTGCCTCTTGGTTTTGAAGCAGTGGAACTGCTGTTTAAATTGGCCTAAGCCTGGATATGTCACTGTTGCCAGCTATGTCTGTGCACGGAGTATTAAATACATACGAATTTGATTCAAGATCAAGATACAGCTAAATATGACTTCTACAACAATACCGACATGAATGCAGAATAGCCTTGCTGATGAAAACATGACAAGTGCCCTTTGAGAACTGAATATTAACACTTGTATATTCTCCAGCATAACAATCCATATAATCGATGTTTCCCCCTGCAAGATTCATAACACCAGTTATCATTTAAACAACATGTCATCAATTCCTGCTTAGTGTTGGCACTTGATATTTACTTAAAAGGTGTTCCTCTCTGCCTGAAGAATCCTTCTCATGCCTTAGTCTCGCTACAGCTGGACAAAGAAAGATAGAGAGAGCTGTTTGTCTCTCTTGGGAGCTAACGCCTATCACGAAGATTACAATGGCTGTCATACTTCTGATCCGAAAGGTTGAGAAGTGTTACAAAAAAAGGAATGATTTAATTGCTGTGTAGAACAGTCATCGAAAAAGAAAGGATAGCATTTAATAGTGAAAAACACTATATTTTTATTAATTGATTTATAAATTGTCATCATATTCCGCAGCGCTGTACAATAGGCAAAGAGAACATAATAATCACGTCACATAACCATTTGGACTTACAGGAACAAAAGGTGATGAGTACCCTGCTCACTGGACTGTGGATACATGGAGAAGCTCCTGATCGTGGCTATTGCTTCATAAAAAAGGTGACCAAAGACACATTAGTATGGAACAAGATATTTGTGCAATCCACATAACGGCATACGTGATACATTAAATTAATTAATTTACTGACAGAAAAAGTAATTTGTTTCTGCAATACAGGGTTCAAAAATACAAATTTAAAAAGGAATGTAACATTTGGCCAACTTAATACAAGTGTATACCAATTTTAAGCGGGTGTTCCAGATACCATGCAATTTAAAAGTCACTGATTTGGCATATTTGAGGATGGTCTCACAACTTACTGTTAGAAAACTGTAGAACCAAAATAGTATTGGCATATTCAGATTGGTGTGCTCTCATAACCCTTATCGTAAATTAGAAATAATGAATAGAACACCAGAGTTTGGCCCCTAGTATTCTTCGATGGAAGTGTCTGAATGTGGCTTCAACAGTGACATCAATAGTTTGGTCAATTCAGATCTTCAGCAATTATCTTTAATTGTGTACTCTGGATAATATAGTAGAGTTGACAGATATATTGCTGAAACACTGAATGTGTGGGTTTTAATTTTATTCTATAAATGTTTCTATGGTTCAGATGGACTGGACACAGCCAATGTTTAAATCCAGACAATGCTCACATGGGATCATATAGCTAACTGAATGCAGGTCATCTAGATGATCCACCACAAGCGAAGCTTCATCACTACAAGTTATCTTGAGGTCTTCTTTCCCAAGTTAAAGTATTTAGGACCAGTCAATCAATTTGAACAAAGATATTGGAGAAGGCATCACGTATACCGACAACGGATGTAGGACATGATAATTATGGCCAAGCTGAGGGTTAAGCTAACACGATTCTTCTGTACATGTAGAACACGACACAATCAAAGGAGACTCAACATTAGGAGTTGCAAGAGTGTCCATAGTCCGTGCTTTTTGATCTAGGTTTGTATAGGCTGGATACACCAGACCTAAACAGGCCATTAGGCGCACTATACAAATTCCGTGTGGGCCGGAGCCCAATGGCATCTTATTCTTTACCGCTTTGCAGCTGATCCTGTCCTTGCCTGTGCAGACTACATGCAGATGTACACTGCAAATGCATTAGATGCGATGCATATCGTTTATTAAAAATCTGTCTCAATTTTAGTGGGTACTTTAGAAGAGCCAACAAATACACAACTTAAAATTAATGGCATTAAAACAAAAGATAACCAGTACATAAGTTGTACATTGTAAGGCCTCCTAATATGTTATACATCTTTTACACATGCGTACTCATTGTTTGCTGTGCTTGGCTTTTGCCCACCATAAGCTTAAAATGAGTTTAAAAAATGTTATCTCTTGGTTGGCGATGTATGTGTATTGATTTTTTAACCCCTATTGCATCAGAACACTAGTCACGCCTTCCCAATGATTAGCAGATCTTATTTCCTTTCGCTGCATAGAAAGAGTTAAGGCTTTTTCATTGAATATTTGGTGACAGAGCTAGAGTTTCCTAAAAAAAAAAGCAAAAAAAAAAAAGCAAAAATGTGTTTATGAATAATGGAGCATTTCACATCCATCTGCTTTCTCAGACATTTGTTTTAGATCCTATGGCCAATTATATAGCATGCTTCAACGATAACTGGTTCTTTTCCTGAGGCTCATTCTGCTTGGTAATTTCTACACTGATCGTTGCTACCAACCTCTAAGGTTAGTGACCATATGGTAGCCCAATATGGCTCTTTGTACTTCCCATTGTTTTATAGTCAGTAATATTCTCATACCTGCAGATTCATGGAAAGTGGCAGGGTAGAAAGGGTTGATGATGTGATGAGGTTTGATTTGGCTCTGCCTGTTTAACATCACATAAATTGCTTTGCCATATTTAAACTTTGTGGGAAAGGAATAACTGAGAGAATATACATGATACTACACAACAATGAGAAGGTTCCCACGGACTGAGTGGAATTTATTTCATTCTTATAACAAATAGGTGGTCATAATATTCCTCTGGCATTCAAAGAGTTAAAATACAAGGAACAATTAAAAATGTTTAAGGCTCTTTATTGAGTCCTGTCAGTTTCACCCTCTTTTGTTACCAACCATGAAAGAAGAGGGATAGAGATGATACAATGGTACCCACCCCCCAATGTCATAGATCTGTCTTCCACTAATTAGTAATTAGACTTGTACATTCGTATTCGGGCGAACATGAAAACGAACACGAAGGGTTGGTACAGACTTTTAAAATCCTGGTGCCACAACTTGGCCGGCAAAGACCACTGGTCTCCCCGCTCCAAGAGTTAAAAGTCCGTACGAACGACCAATAAAGTCGCTTGTACGGACCTTTAACTGTTGGAGCAGGGAGACCAGTGCTTTCTGCCGGCCAAGTTGCAGCACCAGGATTTTAAAAGTCTGTACAAGCGACACTATTGGTTGCCAGAAAGGGGGTCGTCTGCCATCAACCAATGAAGTACAGATGTACTTCACTGGTTGATGGCAGAGGAGGCCCCTGCAGGCGACCAATAGAGTTGCTCGTACGGAAATTTAAAATCCTGGCACGTATTAACCCCTTCTACAAAAAAAAGAAGAAAAAAAAACAAACACAAAGAATGTACACGAATATTTGCCCGAACCAAACACAGCAACGGGCAAATATTCGCGGAATACAAAGATTTTTCCCCCCATGAAGATGAAGATGAACACGAACACAAAGAGTTGGCTGGCGCCCAAGTCTATTAGTAATAAAAACAATAGGTGTAACTTTGGCAGTGACGGAAGGTTCCAGGATATGATATCTAAACTAGAACCTTAGATTTCTCCAATTGGTTCTGGAAAAGAATCAGCAAAAGAGAGGTCAATAACCTCAAAAGGGGAGGTTTTGTCCTCCAATATGCTAGACCTTCTAGAACAGGGTGCAGAGTGGCTTGTTCCTTTTGAAGCTCTGAGGGGTGTTAAGGGAACGCAAGCTATTCCTTGAGATCTAAGGAATGTAAGATGTTGTACTCCAAAGAGTAATAATCTCATTTTTTTGTGTAACAGGCTTGTGGCTTTTTTTCAATCTAGAAATACTTACTATACTAGTAAATAAGGAAATAACCATACATATAACCTATTAACTCTGCTTCCCTCTAAAGATCTCCTCCTACTACTATACATATAGGATCACGCAGGGACATAATTATTTCCTAACCTGCACAGGAAGAGATATGTACTGGGTGAAACTATTGTGGGAGCCATTAGAGCCAGAAACAACTGTCTCTACATAGAGATCAAAGGCTGCCTTAGAGTCCATTATTCGGCTGTGAGACGTGGGGCACCAGGGCAAATCAATAGAGCTCCTACATACTGATACAGGGCCAGACTGGGGATTTAAATCGTCCCTGGCCGGCAGCTAGTAAATTACATACATGTGGCCAATGGCTGGATACATGTAGCCATGGGCTACACTCTCACATTGCATATAAATATATACATATATCACTTAATATGATGGAATAACATGGTATTGCTCCCTCACACTAGAAGTACTCTTTCTGTATCCGCCACCCTCAAATCATATACAATTAATCTTCCTCCTTCCTCTTACTTTCACCACTAATATTCCAAGTGGCCTAAACTTTTCTGAAAACCAATGAATTTCTTCAGAACAAGAAGATAAAATAAAAATGCTTCTATTATTGTTATGTACTTGCAAAGTCAGCGCTCCTCTTCTGCAGGTTCTTCTCAAAGAAGGGAGAGACCCTCCTCCTTGCAACCCACACAATAGCAGCCACTGCGGAGAAGGAGGAGACCCCCCTCCACTTTGCAACCGCCACAGTAGCAGCAGCCTCGCAGGGAAAGGAGACCTTGTTCCTCCTTCCTGCAGCAGCCCGATCCAGCGGTGTGGTTGACTCCGGAACTGCAGCTCTTTATAATGGAAGATGACGCCACACACAAAATGGCCACAAGTCCTGATAATAGGAAGTGACTTTTGGACTGAAATTTTGGCGCCAAATCCGATTTTCACGCCCCATCCTTCCGGTTCATATTTAAACCCTTCAGTAACCAGTGGCTCTTCCCCTCTGATGGTCGCCTACGTTCCATAGTGCTTGTCCTCAGTGCACATCTGTCCTCTCTTAGTCCTTACGTGTTTGACCCCGGCTAGTTATTATTATTGTTGATTCTGATTCCTGGTACCCTGATCTCGGCTTGTTCTGACCACAATTTGGTAACCCTTGCAGTTCTACCTGACTTGGGTGCTGTCTGTGACAGTTATTCTATTTATGCAAGAAGCTAAAATATAACACCTAAGCAAGTCAGATTTTATTTGTGGTAGTAATTCATAGGTTAATCCGCTTGCCTTGTGTCCATGATAAATATACTGTACTTAGATATAATAAACCCTGCAGTCTGCCAAGCAGACTTGATTAGTAATTTACACCTTTGTAAAAGCATCAACAGAGTTTGTGTGTTTGGCTTTCCAATATGGTGACCAATTTACATGTTTAAAGAGGTGTAATCTTATTCAAATTCAATGTTCTGCTCCAGTGTACATCACTTGGAAAAACACACATTGTAATTTACACATCAGCAATAAAAAAGGAAAATTTCATTTTTTTATGTGTTTGTTTCCAGTTACTGAAAGTAAAAATACCAGCTGAGCAAAAACCCATTGTTATTGTTAATTATGACTATGCATGGGGGTGTCATAGCTGTTAAAGTTATCAGATACATAATGATTATACCCATTTCAGTGTATTTTTCCATTTATGGTAATTTCAGCAAAATCCAGCATGGACTGGGCATCCATTCACACCTTATCAAGAAATGAAGTAAAATATTCAGAGTTAGTAGATTTCTCCCATGTGCTTTTCCTGAATGATACACTGGACAGAAGCGACATATTATACCTTTGTCTTGATTTTCAAGTACAGTTTACAACAAAATGGGATAATATATTTTACTGGACATCAATGGTTAATGAAAACAGTGGAAATGGGAAAAAATGTAATTTAAGTAAATTAAAACACATTTTAAATGTATTCTATCTTTACTTTGTGTTTAGTGCTTTGCTATAGAGTTATTTGTATTATTTATTAATATTTATCTCTATAGCTCTAACAATTTACGCAATGCTTGGCATATTGTAGGGTATCTCATACTCAAATATGTATATGAGGTAAGAAGGGTCTGATAGTAAATTTACAATCCAGATGAGTATCATAATAGATACAGAATTTGTAGAGACAGGTATAGAAAAGGATTAGCAAGCCAAGAAGAACAGGTCGCGTAAGAATTTCAATTGTAGTTGAAACTAAATTGTAGTAAAGCACACAGCTTCCTTTGACCAAATGCAAAGATGTGGGACCTCATGATTTTCCATTAACGTAGATGACATCTGATGTTGAACTAGAAGGTTTAGTAAATGGCATTAACAAAAATACACAATGCTAATAAAAAATGAAATATATATTTATTCTATATTTCAATTTTGCTCTGCCAAAAATACAGGATAGTTTTATTTACACCCATAGACAATGAACCAACCGATAGCCCAGGCATCAAAATATGTCAGGGGTCTGCATGGCAGGGCTAGGAGTAACACTGTTGCACTTTAGGGTAAGGGTAGGAAGGATAGTATTGAGATGCATTTCCACCATTAGACAGAGAGAGAGCAGTAAATAGCTTCAAATTTGCTATAATTTTGACATTTATTACCACATGTGGTCCTGTCCTTCCTGTGTCATGGCTGCTATCCCTGACCTGTACTTTCATCTCCTGACAGCCCTGTGTGTCGAGAGATTTGACCTCTGTCTTCCCTGGTCCTCTTCTTCTAGTGCCCCTTCTCCCTCCCTTCCAGACAACCATGTCAGAGTGGGGTCTTACCTGCTGGGCCTCTATTGGAGACAAAACTGGGTCTCCGAGATATTACTTTGTAACATTAAAAAGCTGACCCTGTCTTAATTAACGTACTTGTAATAGATTTACAAGGAGGTCTAAATGAATTCAAATATTGGTGAAAAGAACACAAATTTGTCATTTTTTGATTATCAAGTGTATAATATGTTAAAATAGCACAGCATTTGCTGATTATACATTTTGTATAAATTATGACATAAACAATCTACTGAAGTATATGGAAATTTTTGTATAGCAATGTATTTTTCTATGCTGTGTGTTTGTTCTGGACCAGACCTTCCTGGACCAGTTATAATCCATTTCATGAAGCATATTCTAAAACCAGCAGGCGGGGGAACTACAACTAACATGATCATTGAGCAGCTTCATACAAATAGTTAAATAACGAGATCTGTAGATTCAAAACAAGTGAAGCACAAGCCTTTGTGTATCACATACTGTATATAAGGGCTTTACAAGGAAGTGCTACATGTTGGCGTGACCTATTAGTATATTTGAGTTTTTGTACTTTAATTGTGTTGCCTTTCTTAACAGTTTCATTGAATTGAGTGTTTTCTAAACATGTCAAAATTGCAGCCACACGCGTGTTTAGTACGCTGCATTGTGGATTCACGTATATTCATGGCCATCAAACAGGTCAACATTTAGCCGCTAAGCCATGCCCCCTGATTCCCAGCTCTCAGGTAGTAATATTGGGAGCTGTGTTATATATGTGCTTTGCCCTGCCTCTTGACCCTAACCTATTAACATAACTTACCACTTCTTTGTGAGAAATTAAACTTACCACTTAGTAATAAAAAGGAAATACTAAAGAAATATCTTTATGAACATCAGACTCGCATCATAATACTAATATTTCATTTTTTGGTATTAATATGTGGACTTAACCTGGCTTTCTTCCATGCTTTTATCTGTGGAAATTCATCAGAGAGGAAAAGTTCTGCCGCAGACACCATTTTTCTTAAAAATCTGCTTGATTCTGGATTCCTGCCAGTTCCTAGTGATGGAGTTCCAATTTCACCGTGTCTTTTGTCATACTTAAGCTATTTATGTCTTCGTAATTATGTCCGATATTAATTTAAGGCACATTCACCTTTGTTCATTGAACACAATGTTTTTTTTTTTTTTTTTTTGTTTATGAAAGCAACAATCCAACATTATTACTTTATTTTCAAAGCTCTTACCTTTTTAAGCCATAATTTCATTTTATTGATGACCGTTCCTTCTAATTTTTCAGAAAAACAAAACAGAGTTCAGACTGGTAAAAATGTAGACATATTTTCAAATAGATATAGACCCCCTTTAGAAGTTGTAACTATAGAAATAACTATTCTTCATCCAGAAGAAGAAGAAGCTCTCAAATACTGGGCATCTTTCATCAAATAACAATAACTATGACATCATTAAATGTATAAACAGGACAATACTATTTCTTTCACAGACATAAGTTGGCCTGTTCTAAATCTTTCGAATAACCGCCTGCACTAAAGTACTGGATTAATATAGGATCTTAAAGGAAGAGTCTTCTATTATAAAAGCTTTAGATCTGATGTGGTGCATCAACCATTTTGGTTTCCACGTACTGTCTGTCTATAGTAAATGCAAGTGGAAATAATAGATTATTAGTTGTTTTTTGACAAAGACTGCAAGATATTTAAAGGCGTAATACATAAACCAAAAATGAATACAATTAGTCCTACATTGGAGGTTACTAATTCACATCATAATCCGGATACCACCGTACAGACTTACTTGAGTCCCTGCTGATGTGCTTAGACTATTGGTTATGTTGTGATAAGCTGGCGTTGAAATGATAAATATGTTGTTTCAAGTTCTATTTTACCCCTGAGACGTCCATTTCTAATGAATTTTTCTCACAAAGCCAGGAACCTCATAATCTCAATGTCAGAAAAAGTGAAAACTGATTCAGTTTGACTCTCAAAGGAGCAAGAGAATATATATAAAGAAAAAGAGAGCGAGGGGGGAAGAAATTTCCTTCTGTAAGCATGAGCTTGTCAGGGGTCTTTGACAATACTTTAAATAAGCACATCCGGCTCGGGGTTATAAATAAAAAGCGCCGGACAGTCATTTGTGTAGATTAAAATTGTTCACATTTATCAATTGTATGGTTTTAAAAGAACTCCCAAATTCCTGGTCGAAGCATCTCTTTGTAGAAAAGGATTGATGGTGGGAGTGAAAAAATCTGATGAATTTAAAGCTACAGATGAGAGGAAGCGAAGCTGGCTTGATCTACACTCAGATACTATTAGTGCTTGCCATAAATCATATTGTGTTTATAGCGAGGATACAGTTGAATTACCATCTGGACTTTTTAACCTCAAAATGTATTTCTGAGGCCATCTTGAGAAGAGACCTTAACCTTTCTTTTCATCTATCCTTCTTTCTCTTACAAGGACAATGAATGTGTGTGTACTAGTTAAAAGTGTTTAACCCCTTGTTTGCTTTTTTTTTTAACCACTACATTTAAAAGTAGTGGTTTGTATACTTCACTAAAAGAGTTTAATTCCAACAGAATAATAAAAGCATTTCAAAGCACGCGGCACCAGGTTATCCGGCCATGTTTCCATTTTAATAGTACATTTTTAAGTGTTCAACGCACACTGTGGTATATAACCTGCAATTCTTCAGATCGGAATATGGAATCTATAATCCTGCATTGACTTTACGTAGAAAAAAAAAAAGACCAAAATTGATGATTTGCAAGATATCTGGGAGTCTTAAGATTCTATCCTCAATTTTAGAGATTGTGGACTGTACGCATTATCACAAAAAAAAGCATCATTTTATCACAATGCCTCTGGCTTCAATAAATGTCTATAGATCACACAATCTTTCAACTTGAGTCGAAGGTTCCTTAGCCAGACATTTATTGAAGATAACCCAAGGGTTAGCGTTTGGACTCGTGCCATTAAGCATCCTCTATGGTTATTTTGCGATTGTGCCCTTTCCTACACGGAAGTCTCTCTATTTCCTGGATTTACCTAAACTCCAAAGGTCCAAGTTTTTGTTTCAATATAATTCTGTGCCTTCCGCTTGTGCGCGCGTGTGTCAGATTATCTGCTAAAGGTTATAAACCCGCTTCCTGTAGCCATGGACACAGGAAGAGGAAGTGAACAGCGGCGTAGTTAGTGATTTTAATTTCAAAGGTCAATGATCTCAGGAGGAAGAATAAAGATTTGTCAAGAACATACCGCAGCCTTCACAACACAAGGAAGAGAATCGCAATTTTTCTTGTCATGTCGGAAATCACTTTTCATAACAGCTGACAAAGTAGCCTACATAACAATAGGCAGACAGCAATGTTTATTTTATATATTATCAGCGGAAACAATGTGAAGCTATCTGGGGCAGTAACTGGGCACACCTTGGTTGATGAAAGGCCACGCTGAATGCCATGTAAGTTAAATCATTCTGTCCAGAGGTTGAACGCATTAATGTGTATTTTAGCCCTTTACTTCCAAGCAATGTCTTCAAAACCGAAAGGTTAAACGTATAAATTATGTTGAAAGGATGTACGTTTAAAGCCCAGCTGGAGACTATCCTCGGAGGGTGAGTAGGAAATTCAGAGCCCCTGAAATCCATAGTTAATTTCCATACTTTTGTACTACGGCCAGACTTTATTTTCATGTAGCAGACTGATAACAATCACACTGTTTCCCTGGTGGATTATTATATTTGTCTAGGACTGGCAGACATTCCGGGTTATTTTTTAAAAAAATAAATGCTGGCCAAAGGTGATCATTTTTAAAGAGGACTTCTTTTAAAGCCCCCCGTAGTCACGCTTCCAGATCTGTAACAGAGACATGCGTGCTAGTAGTTTTCATATATATAATTCTGCTATACATGATATATATATTTAGATTTTCCATTTCCATTTGAATCTCATTCCGTTATATTGTTTAATTGCATTGCATTCCATAATAAAGCCATTAACTGGACTATACATTATTATGCATTATGAAGGGGCAACCCTGACAAGTTTCTACTGCAAGAAGGGCTGAGCTGGTCCTGCATAATGCATAGTTCAGTCTATACTAGCATTACAAGCATGAGGTGCAGTTGCATCTAAGGATAACAAGCACACTGTTGCTCTTTTACCCCACTTACAAGCCCTTAAAAACATCATAATGCAGTATTATTTAGCTCCACAAAAGTTCTTCACTCAGTGCCATGTGACAATGCACAGAATGGTAGTAAATTTATTGAAACGTTGTTTACACTTAGATGTCGCTTCTGTTTCAACTATAATGAATCTCTCCAGTGTATGTATATATAGGAAGAAGAATAGAAAGTGTTTTTAAGTGCTTCTGTATATACAATATGTAAGAGCCTACATCTAGAATGCTATCACCCAAACGCTACTGCTTAAAGTTCTATCCCCACCCTACCCATACAGCAAGTTTTGAGACATGCATGAGGTTTATTGACTAAAGTGATATTTGGCAGAAGAGTTGGAATCTCATCTTACCAAAATCACTATATGAAGGCGCAACTCCACTGCTTCAAGACAAGCTGGTTGCCCCTGTATTTGGACTGATTAAATTATGTATTATGCAGGGTCACCTCTGGCCTTTTTGCAGGAGAAACTTGTTAGTGTTGGCCTTTCTTAAAAGAGCAGGTCTCAGTGAAGGAATGTAAACATATATGGGATGGATATAATGCCTTCATGAGTTTTTGCTGGCGAACAAATTGTAGTCTACCAGGGCCAAATGATTCTCATCTGCTGTAAAAATTCTATGTTTTTATGTCTCCTGCGGATTCTCCTGCCAGCTACCACTTTACAACGAACAAGTCCCAGTAATCACCTAAATTGCCAGGTTGCAATACATTCAAACAAAAAAAAAAGCACAAAGACCTAGTTGTCCATGGCAAAACAAACTGAAATGCCCCAATTTTGGTATGGTGAATCAAATCCAAGGACGTGCAAGGAAGATAGAGTGAATTTACTATATGCAGACAAAATGCAATTTACAAAGCACAAAATGTATCATGTTCTGTCTGAGCTCCATCCGCACTACATGAGCAAAGACGTCCTGCCTTCACATTCCCCTCTTCCATTATGTGGGGACGTTGTGATGTCACAGCACAGTCTGCGCATGGAATAACTGCCCCTTATTGGGACTGTTGGCAACTATATGAAGTTGCACATAACTAATCATTATATCATTTATTAACACGGTCATCCTTCATTAATTTCTGGAACAAGCTTTTCACTGTACTTTTTTCTTAACATATCTGCAGACATTGAGAAACAGCAGACACTGAATAGAGAATAGCACATCGTTAATCAGTGGCAGCATTTGATTTCAAGTACAGTCAAGAGTTGTAAATATAGATGATCTTCTCCTACACTTATAGGGAGGCCAGCATACTTGTTCTCAGAATCTGATATTATACTGCCATTAACCCTCAAAGCTCCAGAAGGGGGCTGTGTTCTACATCGCACACCCCTCTGGCATCTTGAACAAAAAAATTGTTTAACAGGCCAATTTCCGGCAGAGGGCGTAGATTAAACCATACAAATTTATTGTTTGAATGTTGTATAGAAGACTGATTTACTGTCATCAACAAAGAAAATGTTTGCCTCTGGGCATATAAGCCGTCACTGCACACTGCATAGCTGCGAGAGCTGGAAGGTCCCCTTACATCTTTGACTTTCTCTCTTCTGAAGGCTTTTATTTTAACACTGGTCCTAATTGCCCTTCAGTAGCAAAATTAATTGTGTTTTCCGCTAAAAGGCCAGGGCGTTTTAAGGTTACTCCTGGGTCTGAACAGCCTATGTATCTTCTATAAAAGGCTTGATTGCTTTCAATGGAGAGGAGTGCTGGGAGAGATTTGCTTGACCGAGGCTATACATTACATTCCAATTAGTGTGGAGATCACCGCAGAGTCTTTAACTTTATCTAGTAACTGTCCAGACTGTTAATGGAGACTTTGGAGAATCTGCTGGAAGAGATTTCTGATCTCCTGGAGTGGCATTGAAGGATGCCCCTTTATAAACAGGCCTTTCTCAGAAAAAAATGTCATGAAGAAGGAAAATTGCTAATGGAATTAAGTTATTATAATGGGGGTTTTGACTGTCGGGTATAAATGCGGTTTTCTGTTGTGCAATGGATGTCTCCCTATGCATTCCTATTTATCATTTATTTCATGCTGTGGTTCACACGCACAATGTATGGGTGCCTCTGGTACAGTCCTTTGAAGTGGAAGATTGATTAGGATTTTTACCGAATCCTATGTCTATGGTTAAAAGAATTCTTGTTGGCCCGATGCAATAACTTGTGCATATATGGTCACGTCTTCATATATCACATATTCATCCATCCAGTACGAGGCTATATGGTTAGAATCACAACCTCAAAGGTACGCAACTTGTTGAGCTGTCAAAGTAACATCTGACCCATAGGAAATGTTAAAGAGGCTGTAATCGGTAAAGCAGAGTGTGTTTCCTTTATTAGACATTTATGATAACAACCCAAGCAGTGTTTCAACCAGAAACACTATTCTGATACTTAGTTGGTGACTTTGTTCTGATGCCATATGTCTTGTAAATAAACATAGTAATCGAATTGCGCTGAATGTCAGCACATGCTTCTGCAGAACAGAGTTGCACAGGTACTAGGTGTGTGCATGTGCTTCTAATACTCTTGGGTCCATCATTAACCCAGTGGCCTCAAGTCAATTGGCATGCATACCTTATAGCTTATGGTGCCAACATAAGTATCTAGCTGCCATACATAGAGCCTCCGATAAAACCGATAGGAACTATATATTTTAGTATTTTTATTATATTTTTATTATATTCAGGTAATGGATGGAAAGAAATTATATTTTCAAAATTTAGCAAATGTTTTTCATGAAAAGTCACTGTTTTTCCCTCGCCCAAGTCTTTTAGATTGCACACATGGAATCGGTTGAGTTAAAGTCTATTTCATTAAGTCAATAAATGCTTACCCATCTACTCCAGCTCCACCTGAAAGAAAGAGAATGTTAGCAGCTTATTTTACCACAACACATAGTTTTTTTTTCTTGTGAATAAGCCTAAAATTTGTGGGATCAGTTTTATTAGCTGTTAACAACCAGTGAATCACATAAACAGGTACATTTGCAAAATGTTTAAATTCACAGTCTTCTACTCTTAATATTCAAACAAAATATTTTACTTATCACTGTCTTTAATTGAAATATTTTGTGGGGGTTTTGTAACTTCTCCTTGCCATGTCTTATCAACTGATGGTAAATCACATATCTTAAACTTCAGCCCGATATTGCCAGCTCAGGAATGTCTGTTTCATGCAATTTCCATATGTCACTGGTGATGAATCATTAGTTTTTGTTAATGGTTAATCCACCCACACTACTCATAATGTTGATGATATCATCAAGTTAATCGTTAATGGTTTAATGGTTTGCTACATTGCTGCACAACATTAAAACATTCACTCCTCCTTCCAGGCCTTCTTATTTTAAATAAGGGGTAAGCAGCCTATTGATTCTAGAGCTTTCACTGAACTTTTCCATGAGCCATAGCCACAAGCAGCTGCAGAACCACTGTGACCTTAAAAGTGAGTGATTTTCAGTGGCCAGTGAATTAAATTGTCTTTGCTTTAGTTTCCTATTTTCTCAGCATTCTGAGAAGCATTTGAGTATGGAAACCTTCCTCCTGATGTCATCAGTATAAAGAACCGACCTGTTAAGTCAAGAGTGCTGGGTTTCCAAACATGTGTAACTAATGCATGTCTCCATTTTAGCTGGGCATTCCTCCCAACAGTCCCTGTTTTTTTGTGGGACAGTTAAGATGAGGAGCATGAGCATTAGGAAGATCATCTGATCCCCCCTGACTGGCCCAGGAAACTTTAATATGAGGTCTGTTTTATTACACTACTATGTGGCCTCCTCAAGATGCTAGCTTTACTCACTTCTGGGGCCAAATTGCCTCTCCACATTTCTTGTCCTACTCCCCAAAGAAGGTGTCCCTATTTGGACCCTGAAATATTGGTGGATGTGGCTTGGTCCAGGACTCAACCTGGGAATTCCATGGGCATGCTACTGGCACGGAAACTTCATCAAAAGACTAAGGGGGAAAGGAAAGATCAAGCAGCTCTGCATAATTTTTCTACCAATGCACAAGGTCCAAGGCAGATTGGAAAGAATGTATTTTTAATCAAATTATTTAGAACAAATTTGAGGTTGACATTTTAGAAGCATTCCTGATAAATATTTTGGCAACCTCTTGCATCTGGAATTCGCATAAATGTTACTAAACACAATAAACAACAAGAGGATTGTAGGCAACAATACAAAGAGATAAAGAACAATCAAAAAAATGTTATCTCACTAACAAGTCATGAACAGATCATAGTTAATAATTTATAAATACTGTCCTCTTCATCTAGTCACCTAATCGTTCTTAAAGTCTAATAGAAAATCAGACAATCATTTGCTTCAACAACATAACTTAAAAAGTAACGAAAAGCAGATTTAGACTGCATCTCTTTCTTGTAAGTAAATGGGTAAAAACCCACATATGATCTTAAATATTATAAATATATCGACTTGATAAATGGATCTTCATCTTCAGAGAGCTTGTCCTAAAAAACAAAATGATATTACCTGGTATCACACACATATATACAGTATGTATATATATATATATATATATATATATATATATATATATATATATATATATATATATACAGTATATATATATATATATATATATATATATATATAAATATATTTATGATATATGGTTGTTCCTTTTTTATTTTACTTCTTATTTTTTTTATTATTCTTACATAACCACATTCCTCTGTAAAATCTATTTTTTCCCATGTAAAAGGTATTACACACTGCAAAGAATTAATTTGTCCAAGGGACCAGTAGAGTTTGCAGAAGCATTATTCGCCTACAGAAACAAAGGATTGCAAACACGCCAAAAAAATCAATAAGAGGTCATTTCTTAGTAACAACGAGAAAGCAGTTTAAGATTTTTTATGCTTTTGTCCTTCAGATAGTTCATTTCTGTACTCTCCGCGCACCTTCTTCAATGGATTCCGAATTTGATCTTATTCTCAGTTTCTGTAAGCCGGTAAACTGGAAGTAAATTCCCAGTTGTGATTTTCAGATGACTTTAAGAAAATGTTCTTAATAAATAGTGCCCTTCACTCTGTTTAGCACTGATAAGGTTTGGCAAGACTCGGAACCTATTGATTTATACAACTGTTACAGTTAATAGTTCTATAGTAAAAACATTTTAAATGTAATCATTTGATGTATGGTCCTGCAGAAACAGGACTCCTGCAGAAAGCTGCCCCGCTAAAAGAGCTAGGATACAAAAGGTCAACCCAATTTTTTTCATGAGTAATGGCTCCATTAACAAAACCTCCACATAATACAGTGCATTTAAGGCCTATTATAGGAAAAAATGTTGCAATTTGTTTTCACGTGTCATTAAAAGAAGACATTCTTAGCAAGTTAAGATCCACTAGAAATGGAGTATGTGGAAGATGTTTTAGTCTTGGAACAATACCGAACAAGAAGCATTTTTTTTTCCGGGGTGGCTTGATTTTGAATTAAGATTGTGACACAAAAGTGCATTAAACTCTCTGTTGCCAAGAGAACCTTCTTCACATCTACTGGTGCTAATTGTATGGTCTTTGCAGCAATACCTAAGCTGTTTATTTTTTATCATTCATTTTAATTTCACAATGTAATACTGTATATATAAAGTATGCTAATATATATTTTTTTTTTTCTACAAAAAGACAAATTAAATATTTATTTCCTGGTAACTCTATATTGTGGTCAGTTTTGTATCTATATCAAAAATTATTTTTGATATTCTTTTATTTTTATACAAGCTCACATGTTGCATAAATGGCTTTTATTATTTTATCTTTTCCTTCCACTGGAGTTCTATTCATTTTTTTTTTTTCCTTTCTAAATTGAGATAGAAGCACGCTGAGTGACAAACTGGCAGATGTCATAATGTGCCAGTTAGCATGTCCAATACAAGACAATCATTTAAGTGTCTTTAGGGATTAAAAGACAGAAACCCAACAAAGGGACTGGATCAATAATGCTTGGTGAAATAAGACAGAGAAGGTTATTTACTCGATATTGATCCGTTGCTGCAGTGCCATAAACTTCCCCTGCTTTTTTTCTCTCTTTTGTTAACCTTTAAGTTTAAGAATACTCACAAGCGACCTGGGAGCTGACTAACAGGTGTAGATTAAGGATCGAAGGAGGTCATTGTACCTCTGTCACCGCAAGGCACCCATGTAACAACATCCCTGAAGAAATTTAAACATCAATAGCCATAATAAGAGCAAATTTATCAAGCTTGGCCTATTTGTTTTGCCCAGAGCTCTCGCTCACTTAAGTCAGTTTTCTCTTGTGAGAACTCAACGCATGAAGACATTATTTCGCTGAACCTGATTATCTTTTCTGACACAGCAGATTTGTTAGAAAGCATGTTCCCTGTTTGCTGCTGGTTTTCAAGCGCGGACTTGCTGTTTATTTTCTTATAATAGATAAAGATGAAGGAATCATCACTTTGTCGATTTAGCTTTCACAACTCGGCGGGCTGCAGCTAGTGACACATTATCTGTGCACCTGAGCCCACGAGTAGGCATCTTGTTATTGAGTGATGTTCGGTCCAGCGTGACCCACTTGCCTCCATCAGTGATGATTGAGGTCTCCTAGTCATTGTATAATCAAGGCATTTTGCTTATATGATGGTTAGGTAACACATTTATATCATGGATGCTAAATTAGCTGGAAGGAAACTACAGGAGTACTTTTGCAACACACTGGTTGCCCAAAAATGGAGGAGACCTATGTGCCGAGAATTAGGAATTACCATTCAAAAAAAGGAGAGGATGTGCTGTTGTTTCAGAGGGTCCTGCATCTGTGGGAGAATATATATGGCTTTCTAGCATAAGGGAAAAGGAAACCCACCAAGGCTTGAATAACCTGAAAACTCGGGTCAGATACGTTTTGAATTAAAGATTGGGATTAGCAATTTTTTGGGGTCTGTTAGGAAAAGATACATACGCAATTTACAATTGATAACACACATGACACAATGTCACAAATAAACAGAAGAGCATAGAATCTTTACGTTAAAGACATGTGATTCATAGAAGAATTAGTGCTATGTATTGTTGCTTTGGAGCTGATGGCGTTAATGAAACACGAACAGAAATCATGCCGGCTTACTTCTCATTTTTACATTTTTCTCTGGCCCTTCTAACTCAGAGGGCCTGGCCATATTGACCTGTTTACTTGTATTGGCTGGTTGTGGAACTGGATGTTTTCCAAGCAGCTACTGCCATGCAAACATCCCATCTATCACTGCTATAGTCAGGGAGATGGCACTTACCTGATGGAGTAGGCCGAATCTGTCTCTCTAGCCATATGCCGGGGATTGTCTGCGACCGTTCCATGCCAGGGCATTCTGTCATCAGTGCCAAGAAAGCCTGTCTTCCCACACAGCCTGCCAATAGGAATATGACATATTGCTAAATACACTATCCCCCTGCCTAATAACAGCACATTACTGCCTGTCTATGTAACTTTGGTTACAAAAAACCAATTCAATGCATTCTTTAACACTTTGCAATGCATTAAAGAGACCTCTGGCACTTGATGGGTTAATTCTTCTAGATTAGATACTAGGATAGCAGGATCTGCACATTTCCTGTTACAAGGAGTCCACATTAATAAAGCTAAACAAATACGCTTCAGGTATGTATGTTTTAGATCATCTCTAATCTGTATTAATATATATGCATCTGTGACATTTACGAGCCGAAGGAACACTTAGAAGGACCTTTGTACAGCTATTTCCCTTATAATTTAAACCGTCCAAAAATGATTGGCATCTGGTTCATGGAGTAGGGGAACATATCAATACATTACACTAGTCAAATAGTGGGCATGTGTACAGATTATGAGTTATTCATGCATTTTAACCAAGCACAGACTGGAATTGAAGGAATAGGCTATCAATATGACATATGACATCATCTTGCTTCAATCACATCTGTCACTATCCCGGCTCCGGACGCCGCCAGGAGTGTCACCATCCCGGCTCCGGACGCCGCCGGGAGGAGGTCTGGCCGCGGTTCCCATACGCCGGCCGTTCGGGACGGCGGGCGGTCCTCCGCTCGCGGCATTAGTAGCGGGCGAAGGGTTGTCCGCGGGTCCCGGGAAAACATCTCCCCGGACAGCGGACGACCCTCCGCCCGAGGTATTGGGACACGGGGAGGATTCGGCCCCGGGAACAGAAGTTCCCGGAGCCTGTGTACTTACCCGTCCTCCGGCCGTCGGTCCGCCTCCCGGGCACGCTGCACGTTGCAGGAGGAATGATGGACGGCGTGGTTTTGGTTCTGGTCCGGGAGGGGCTTGTGGAATGGCGCCAGTTTTAAAAAGCCGGCTGTGCCTTTCACAAGCACCCTGTTGTGGTCTTCAGTTTGTATATTTTGGCTCGTGCATCAAGTTCCCTGTTTTTGACCTTCGGCTTGCCTGACTCTCCCTTGCTCTACGATTCGGTACCTTTGCTTGTGATCTCTGCCTTTGACCCCTGGCGCGTCTGACTATCCGCTCCGTGCATCTGACCTCTGGCTTGGCTGACTACCTGCTCCGTGTATCAGACCCCTGGCTCGTCCGACTACCTGCTCCGTGTATCAGACCCCTGGCTCGTCCGACTATCCGCTCCGTGTATCCGACCCCTGGCTCTGCTGACTACCTGCATTGTGCTCCTGTCTTGTGCTGTGCCTTGCCGCGGCTGCTGCCGCTCAGAACCTATCTCCAGCTGGTGGGAGGTTGTCCACTGTTGGGATCGTCTAAGTCCTGGACTGCTGCTGCTGGGAATTCCTTTCTCAGTAGCGGTAGTTTGGGCAGAAGAACTTCTGCGGGGACGACCTTCCTTAATAGTCCAGCGAAACAGTGACAACATCAAACCAAAATTAAATAAGAGATTAAATAAGAGATAAGTCATTAGGTCCAAGCTGGCACAAGGGTTGTGTGGGAAACAAATTATTACCTTGAATATTTACTATGGGCCCATTTCATATTGTTCTGTGCCCAGTTCACCTTTTCCCCAACTTGTGTTCAGTACCAATTACACACATTTGTGTCACAGTAAGGATTTTGTCAGCTGTATAGCTAGTAAATAATTTGATCTGTAACCCAACAGTTCCGTGTGGCTGAAGTTGTTTTATTCTGTTATATTCTGAACCCGTCCAGGTGTTATGGAAATACTGGTGATGTTTGCCAAAAACTCAAGAACTTCAATAGGAAGGTAGTGAGCCAGTGGAGCAGCTTTCCATCAGAAATGGTGAAGCTAAATACAATGAAATAATGTAAACATGTATAGAATGGGTATAAAGCACAGGACAAAAACCAAGGGTTAAGTATGAGAGATTTTTCAGAAGGTAGAGATTGCTATGTTTCTATGTGCGTTATTCCCTAGTTCTGCTATACAGCTGGTTCAGCCGACCAGTTAGAAGAATAATAGCATTAGCATCCTTTGCATTCAAAGAGAGAGACAAGAAAGGGTTATGATGGGTGTGAATAGCCAGCGTACTCCGCACTAGGATTGGTTTACAATAAAGGCACACACATTTTGCACGATCTCCTAAAATTATTTTAAAAATAAGTGTTGTGTAGACGAGGTATAGATTGAAATGGCTTGGATAAACTGCATGGGACAGTGGGGTCTATTTAGAAAAGGGAGAGTTGGAGGTTCCAGGTTGTGGTTTCAAATCATACGCATCACTATTCATTATGAAGGGTCAACACTGTCATGCTTCTCCAGCAACAAGAACTGAGCTGGCCACATATAATGCACAATTCAATGAACGAGGAATCTTTAAAGAAATGTAACTGATTTCACTATAAATTATACATGGCCGGCTTGCAATCTCCGTTTCAGTTCATCCCAAAGGTGCCCTATGGGGTTAAGATCAGGGCTCTGTGCACACCATGACCTCACACATGCTCACACATGCTCTACTGGATGAATGGGCCATGGAAACACCCCAACATCTTGTGGAAAGCCTTCTCAGAAGAGTGTATTTATCCAATGTCTTCAACGTCCCTGTTGGTGTAATGGTCAGGCGTCCCAATACTTTTGTCCATATAGTTTATGTTCTGATTTCAATTTCTTCATTCCAAGGTTGAGAAAGGATTAAATAGATGCTGCAATCCATTAAAAAAATAGGTCATCACTAAAGGGAATTTATCAAAAAAGGTAATTTTTTTTCTCTACAAATCAGCAATATATATATATATATAGATATATTTTATACAAAGCTTTTACACTCTCTCTCTAAAGTGTTTATTAAGCCTAGTAAATAAAGCTGGAGCTTTTTAAAATGGGAAAAGCATAAATTCTGCAAAACCGCCTATATTTTTTAGCTAAAGTGATCTGAAGGTCAGTTTCAGGGTCTTTAGGTTTCTATATTCAATTCAACCACATCTCATCTCATTGCTGTGCTTGCTTAACTTACTATAAAACTTGGGCACAATTGTGCTTATGTTGGCAGTTTTTAGGTGTGGATTCATGCAGCCTATTTACAAGATGCCAAAGAATGTCAAATCCCGAACATGTGTTTTGGTCCTGCAGTTACTTGCTGACAGCAGAAACCTTCTGCATCGTATCAGGCCCATTTGCTGATTTTTTTTTTTCTAAAGAATGGATTTTGTTGGGTTGAATTTTAATGGCTTTAGATGCTAGATGTTGCACAAGAACAAGCACAGAAAAATGCCTAGACACAAGGTAAAGGTAAATCATGCTGTATTAATGGGTCAGCTCAATGGCATGAGTTTTAAATGCTCACAATAAAGCTATATGTTTGTATGTGAAAAAGGCAAAGCAGGGGCATTTAAAATTGCCTTGTTTCTGTTTCTTTTCATATTAATTTATTTTTCATATATAAAGGCAGAGTGGAACCTGAAATTATTTGAATCAGATGAAACATCAGCAATAGATGGACAGAAATCCAGATATCTGGTTCTTGTTAATGCCCACTGACATTTACATACAAGTAAATATTTGCGTAACAATCTATAGAACAAAATAATTGTGATGTGCATAAATTATAAATGTAGTTTTACCAAGACTTTAGATAACGTTTTCTGCCTAGAGGAATGGATGGTCCATATTGTATTTTGTTGATTGTATGATTTACATAGTACATTTTTGTTTGTGTTTGTATGTAACCTTTTTGTTTCCTAACAAAGCCTTGAAACCTTAGACCAACTCAGAGGAAAATTCAGAGGATTAAATTGAAACAGGCTTTACCAACTGGATTTAACAAACACTGGGGTCTGTGTGAGAAGGTTCCAAGTAACTTGCAGATGGTTCAACATGCACCTGACATGCTTAGGTTCGGTTTTTAATCTATTCTTTTAGGCATAATTATAATGTATTCTCCTAGCTTTATCTGTAGTTATGCCCCACCCCCCAGGAACTATCCCCCATACTCCCGTGAGTCCCCTTGGTGTCTATGTGACCACAAATGTGTCACCCCATTCATAAGGACCAACCCCTTTCTGGTTGGTCCTTATGTCTCACATATCCAGGTTGTAATTTATTGGCCAGTTTGAAGGGGAGCTTGTCCACCACCTTTGATGCCCCTTCAGCAATAAATAATAACAACAGAACTGATTTATGTCCTGTATGTTACCAATAATCGCCTTGTCCTGTGTCTATAAAAACTCAATGTCTTTCCCCAATAAATAATATTTTAGCACCTGATCTCCATGTGGTGTCTTATTCCGGCGGGAATTAATTTTTTTTCCAGAGCAGCATCTTTATTTCGAGAACCAAATTTGTAGCCTGCTTAGAGTTTGAGGAATGCACCAATAACAAGGGACCCTCCGGTCTACCAGATTCACATTTCAGGAGGATCTTTGCTCCATCAACGTCTCTTGTTGGTTTCAGAATGTCTGAGTTGAAATGCAAAATGAATGATTCAGTCTAATGAAGTCACTCGTAAAAATATAGTCTTGACTATACTTTAAGGAAGTACGATTTGGGTACTCAGTTCTCTTTTAATTTATTGAATGTTCTAAACTGTTTATTAAAGTAACTGTTCAACAGCAGCCGGTGTAAGCTGGGCTTATGGCGCTATGTAATGACCGTTCACTGTTCTTGTATTCTGTTGCAGAGGCAATGACAGTAACAAAGGACATTCTAGTTTGCTCAGAGACCTGAAAAGGGAAATTATCACTACTCAAAACGTAATGGTCGACCAACGAGAGGTTCTTTAGTTTTCAATGTCTATGTCACCATAGAGAAATGTACTTACCTGTTCTAAACTCTGCTTAGCTATCACACTCTCTCACTTGAAATCTTTAAATGTTATAGAAAATAACAGCTGAACAATTGATTGAGATTGCATTGGCATTTTAACCTCTCCATACACCAGGGGAGCAGTCATTAACACACTGATCCTTGCAAACACTGCAAGTAGTTTGATTGCCAGCTTTCTATAACCTCGGTCAAGTCACAATTGCTTCCTTTTTCAGTATTAAAAATGTAACTCAAAACTCCTTTTGTAGATGCATTGATGTGCTGTGTACAGATCTGTTTCTTTTTGTTTATAGGTAATATTTCAAGAGTGGCACTCAAGATACATACTTTGTGCCATCTCAGAAAGCACTTTACGTTAGGTATATTACATATCTAAGCTATTCTAGTTTTTTTTTCTTTCCACAGAAAGGAATTATATTTGCCTTGAGAAGCCAAGCATCAGCCCTTGCATGTTATTAATGGATAACATCTAAACAGTGGTCAACCCAGAGGTGAACCCTATGCATTTAAAACATTTCATCAGACAGCTAAGTATTTTTTCCAACGTAGTGGATATCTCAACTGCTACTGCTCAATAGAAGCTGATAGGAATGAAAAATGGCTGAGATCACTAAATGTAAAAATTGATATTATGAGCTCTCCAGTACAATATATACACAGTGGATTTTGCTGTAATGGGGCTCTGTGGTCTCACTCTATTCTGAAGTATTTAGATTATGTCAGAGATACTGGCCATGACATTCTGCGCCTTGGGATTGTGACAAATAAAGGACACCTAGAAAAAAAGGCATTACTCTTAAGATACAATCTTCCAGTTATGTTTATCTTTCTAAGAGTTAACAAATCAACAGCAATGCATTGCTACACTGGATAAATAATCATTGTTAAGTAAGCCGGGTTGGCCGAAGGCCACAAACTGGACTATTGTCCACTCATGTCACACATACCGAGTAGCCATGGCATGGCAGAAATACCTGGGCCAGCTTGCAAAAATAGTGAAAAGGCAGTTTAGTGCCTGTCAGAACCTTGTATTGCAGACAGTGGACTAGTTCTATTTCACTTCGGACTTGTGGTTGTAAAGAGGTTGTTGTCACCACACACCAACAGGATCTATGGCCATGCTTATAGCTCTAGTTGCTATAGTAGAGTAGAGCTATTTGGCTTAAAGGGCTCATTGTCTGTCTCAATGTTATCTCCATGTCCTTATACCATTTGAAAAGCTGGATGAATAGACCAAGCAGCCGTTAAAGGGTAGAAAAACCATTAATAGTGAGGGATAATCGTGTAAAGAAGCATAATGTACTTGAGGGAGATATCATTAGCCATTCTCATATTCATGGACTATGACTGGGCCACAAATGTAGGCATAGTCTGTATTACAGATATAGGCAAGCTGACCAGCAGTAAAGCTGAAACTAAACCATGGCTGAATAAGCCCAAGGGCTCAGGCATGTAAAGAATATCCTTGAGTGTATTTATTCGGACACATGCAAGGACCAAAACACTTACATGAAAGAAGAGTCGGAGCTGGCTCAACCCTTGCTCACACTCTTTGACACAGACTAAGCCAGACTTTTGAGTCCCACAGCTACATACCTACCGTGTACCTGTTTTTAGGTAGGACAGTCCATCTTTGAGACCCAAATCCCTCAGTCCCTCTTTCCTCCCCTGATATTCCTCGCTTTAAGGAGCTCAGAATGTCTGCTGAGTATGGCTGTGTTCTACAGCCCTAAAGCCCACAATAATATGTATAGAAACAGCAGGAATATAGTTGGTAAATTAAATTGCAGAAATACAAAAGCATTGTCTTCTTCCAAATGCATTTTGTTGATGACATAAATTAAATAGTTTCAATATGCCATGAAGACTCGTGAAAGCTGTGCCATTTATCCCCTTCTTTAACCAAACATCCTAAAACAAGATTGTTCGTTTTTCGTCATTTTGGATTGTTAGAAGGTATGTGGCTATACGGTTAATAGATTGTTCACTAGGATTCTGCTGATGATATATACAATGTGGCAACACTGTAACGGACTGTGGGGTGCCATGCCAAAGATTATCTTAATGAACACAAAGAAACTTTTTGACATTTGATAAAAAAAAATAGCAAAAAGCAGGAACATTTAAACCATTCTGTAGATTGTCATGTGTTCAAAGCTACCTAAAATACAGTTTTTTCCCTCACTGGTCTAGCATGCTAAATCTTCCAAGCATTATGTTAAAGTTCAAAAAGTTAATTAAGCCCACCATTCGGTCCTGGAATTAACTCAGCACTTATAGTGTTAAAGAGAGGACACGTTGCAAGTAAACATATGTTGTTTTTCACACTACTCCATCAAAACCGTAGATCGTGACAGCTTGACTGGTGGCAGAGAAAGGGTGTTAAGAAAGCTAGCCTTTCCTCACCGTGTTCTTCCCTGTGACGTGCAGATGCACTGCGTTGCTGAACCATTTTCTGCATAGAACAGCTGGATTTAATGTTGAAAAGGCTAGACACTTTAACATATTTCTGTTTTCACACTCCAGAGCAGGTTGTACTTTCGCTCCTTGGTTAAGCCATTGTTCTGAAGCCACATGTCAGGCTTAGTGAAGATTTAATAGATTTGCTCCATTTTCCCTTATAATTAATAGTAAAGTAGAGCTCTCTTTTCCGAACAACTTAAGAATTATTCAATTTCTTTCTGCTTCCATCTACCTGTGATAAACAATCCATGTTCAAATGGGGCATCTCAGACCCCCAACCTCAATTTGTTCCTGTCAGATGCTCTTTTAGTGCTTATACAAGGACCTAAAAGAAGAGGTAGGGGAAAGTATCTTGGGGTCTCGTTTAAGACAGGCCTTGTCGTTGAGAAATATGCTATAAAGTCCTAGTGAACACAGATAAATACAGAGTTCCCAAAAATCACCCCCCCCCACCACCCCCATGTCCAGCTGGCGGTGATGTTAAAACTTAATCAAAATCCCCCGAGGCTCATTTTCAACGTGGCAAAAACTGTCAAACCCATGCTATGAAATCTCCGGAAATGGCAGGAAATTCCAAATTAAAACCAATCGATCGCTTTAACAGGTGAGACAAACTAAAAGGCTTGCAGGGCTGTGATACTTGTTTCTTATCAAAAGCACGTTGCGGAAAATGTTTTTGACAGTTTTTACGAGTGTGCAAATGTTTCAGCCTGGCCTTGATCCAAGCGGGTTAACATCTTGATATTTCTAAGAACTGTGTGAGGTATATGGGTACAGGCGTCGGGAGAGGAGAGAATGCGGCATTTTCAGATAACTGACTGAAAATAGCATTTTTATAGGAAATTTTTATTTAATTGTCATATGCCTGCATTCCATTAACCAAAGCAGAGTAATATATCCCTAATAATCATTTTGCAATAGAATATTCTTTAGTACACTGATCTATAACAATAACGTTGTTTCCTAAAATCAATTCATACATAGCATGCATTATCATTTCAAGCACTAACTTCCACTATTAATGTCAATTTGCTCCATGAAAGTATGGAAATGTTTTCCAACCTGAATGCTCTCGCCAGCTGTGCTACTGTTGCAAACCTTTACAATTGCCTCGCAAACAATGCATTACTTAAAGGTTATTTATAATGTTCACTATACCCTTGTCTTCTTCAATATACTTTTTTCTTTTGCCTTTAGTGTAGGCACCTTTAAGTGGATATTTATTGAATTAACCAAAAGCAGGAAAACTGTTTTTGACAAGAGCCAAGGCTAGAGCATAATGTCTTTTATCGAGTTCATAATGCCATAATGTACTCTCAGAACAATAATAGCCATCAGCGTAGAACTGGAAACAATCTTGGTTTTGTGTATATGTATCAGAGCAGCTATAAGTCCGTTAAGATATGCCTACAATATCAATTGTAAGGGGCAGCACAATAGATGATGAGAGGCTTATAGTGTATTATGGCTTTTTCCCTGCCTACCTTTACTTTATCAGTGCTATTAGGGCATACATAATCCTTTTTCTTTTAATGTTCCACCCAGTTCCAACCTATGTCCCGTCTTTATTTTTTCTTAAAAGTTGGATTATCCACAATTTTTATGGACAGGAGTCCTTGAAATGTAAATTTCTATGTGTCTATGGTAGGATGACAATATTAAGATCTCTAAATTCATTGATACAGAAAGGCGTGGGTTTAGTAGGAATGTGTCTTTGAATGACAGGGCATGTCCCTGAAGGGCACATGCACAGCGACCCGGGAACTTAATTCATGGTGTATCCATTGGCACAGGTATGAAAAACTGGCAGAATGCATGTTTAAACTGCTTATGTTTCTTAACCATTTCTCTTTTAGCCTATCCTCCTAATCCTCTTGAGGTTACTCCCCCCTTGCTGGGCATACTATCCCATTCTATGTAGACACTCTCCCCATCTCTTGCAGAATAAACCCCATAAAGATCGTTCCACAACCCCTACAGAATGTTGTCCCTGCCCTGCAAAGTGTACACTTTTACCACAGTCTCCACAGAGCAATCTCCCAATCCCTGTATTTGGGCACTGTGTGCCGGCCCCAACATCGTTTCATTCCAGGACTCTTCATGGTACCAAAAGAAGAATGCCTAGTACCAATGGATACATTGCGGTATCGGTTAGCAGCCCACTGGGCAAGCTTCTCTGCTGGGTTACTATCCCAGGCAAAAAAATTGTGTTTGTTGCCATTCCCTCTACAGGTTCTACCTACCCTCTGTCTGCTTTTTACATCTTTACAGAATAATTGAGGGCTTCTCTGCCCCTAGACATGGCCCATCCCAGCCCCTACTTGCAGCAAAACCCACAGCAGATGGAAAGCTGGGTAGAGTAAGTGCCTTGGCGTATGTCTGTTGCCATCCTGGCAACCTGTTATATATAGTGGCTTTGCCGAACCGATTACTGGATACTTTTCCTTAAAATGAAAATACATATTTTTAGTTCTATTCTCATCCTCTAAAGCTCTACAGGCCCCCATAACATAAAAAAGTATTTGTTATAATTGTTGAAAGTATTAAAGGGACCTCGGTCAAGCTGAATGTCATTACACGTTGATACACCAATTTACGTGTGTTCTTGGCAAGAAAAACAGTCAAACCACCGCTTCAGATTTATTCTTTAATAATGTATTCATAGAAACACTTTGAGGACCAGCACTGAATTTGAGTTAAGGAATCCATTGCAGCAAACTATAAGGGTCAGCTGACCTTAACACATAACTTCTGTTCAGTTGCCCATATCTTACTTCCTGTAAATGCCTGTCCCTCGCTTTCAATTTCAAGGACTCAGCCAATCTCCTTTTGTAAATAGAACAATGCTTTATATTTCGCTATTACCTCCAGAGAGACTATATCAATAATGCAGGAAAACACATATGTCCGGCACAATGAGATTATTTTTCTGATTTTGGGTGACAGTTATGGTAATACTTTGGCAAACAATCTACACGATTGTCAATGACCGAAGATTACAACTGTTTTTTATTTTTAAAAATGCTCATGGAACTCTTGGGAGATTGATTGCTCATCGCAACAGTTATGGAACGGCTTGCCATCAAAATATGATACATTGTAGAAGTTTAACTCTTTCAGTGAATGTAAAAGCTAGAGCTTTCAGAACGCTCTATAATGCAGGGTGTTCTGTAAGTTCTCTCAATGGAAATAATTTAAAATTTAAGAAATTTAAATTCAATTTAAAAAACTGCATTTTCATTATTTTTTAAATTTATTTATAGAAACTAAAATAACAGATTTGAATATGCTTTGAAAAACCTATGCGCATATAAGAACACTCTTTAAAAAAAAAAAAAAAAAAAAAAATTAGTGTGTAGTATAGTCCCACTGTGCATCTTATGGTTCCTAGAGCTGAATAAATCCTCATTGCACAGTTATGAGTTCTGAAAAAAATATTTTTTTGAAGGACACTTATTTGTTTTTCTAATTACAATGAAATGATTAATATATATATTTATAAAATTAAAATTAAAAATGTATTAACATATTAAATTACTAGAGCAAAAATATTTAATTATTCTAAATGTGTGCATGTAAATTCATTTTTTTCTAATTTGAGAATAGTAATACAAGTAGTTTATATTTTACATTTATTTAATATTTTTATTCATCTAACTCAAAGTGATAGATCCCTGAGTACAAAGATGCTTTTACCATCTTGTCCAGCATTTATCTAAATTTTTTTTGCAAAACATCCAGCAATGTTTAACAACCTAGTTCAACTTAGTTATGTTTTTCTAGCTGTTGGGAATTGTACATAAGTGTCTGTGTAATACATTCATTTTGTCCAACTTTAGCATAGAAATTCTGTTTGCTATCGGGACACACTGAAATGTAACAGGAATAGCTGGTCACAGTTTTGAAACTATAGCAAATTAAATGTTAAATAATATTTTCTAAAGCTTTTTATGTGAGCTTGTTCCGTCGCTATCTATGTGACTAAGACATTTTCAAGAATAACATATTTTTGTTTACACAATTTATTAACCAATTTTCTGTTATTTTTATACACATTGTTGTGTCCTTATTCCTTAGGAATTTCTGCCCGCAAACCATTTCAAGCTATTAGAGAAAGCAGGGATGTTGGATGCTGGAACAGTTGTGGAATATGCCAAATATTTGTACAGTCTTCAAAACCTGTAAAATGTAAGACTAGAGCGGTTGGATTAATGAAATACATACAACAGAGCTTCTCAAATCAAAGAAAATACCAAAAGAGTTCCAAAAATCTAGTGTTTTATCTAATTAATGGATCTGTTTATTAACATATATACACACTCACTGGCCACTTTATTAGGTACACCTTGCTAGTAACGGGTTGGACCCCCTTTTGCCTTCATTCTTCGTGGCAGACTTTATACAAGGTGCTGGAAACATTCCTCAGAGATTTTGGTCCATTTGGACATGATGGCATCACACAGTTACTGCAGATTTGTTGGCTGCACATCCTTGATGCAAATCTCCCGTTCCACCACATCCTAAAGGTGCTCTATTGAATTGAGATCTGGTGACTGTGGAGGCCATTGGAGTAGAGTGAACTCATTGCCATGTTCAAGAAATCAGTTTGAGATGGTGTGAGCTTTGTGACATGGTGCATTATCCTGCTGGAAGTAGCCATCCGAAGATGAGTACACTGTGGTCATAAAGGGATGGACATGGTCATCAACAATACTGAGGAAGGCTGTCACGTTTAAACAATGCTCAATTGGTATGCCAAGAAAATGTCCCCCACACCATTACACCACCACCAGCCTGAACCATTGATACAAGGCAGGATGAATCCATGCTTTCATGTTGTTGACGCCAAATTCTGCTGCTGCCATCTGAATGTTGCAGCTGGAATCGAGACTCACCAGACCAGGCAACGTGTTTCCAGTCTTCCATTGTCCAATTGCCTGTGCGAATTGTAGTCTCAGTTTCCTGTTCTTAGCTGACAGGAGTGGCACCCGGTGCGGTCTTCTGCTGGTGTGGCCCATCTGCTTCAAGGTTCAACGTGTTGTGCGTTCAGAAATGTATTCTGCATACCTTGGTTGTAATGAGTGGTTATTTGAGTTACTGTTGCCTTTCTGTCATCTCAAACCAGTCGGCCCATTCTCCTCTGACCTCTGACTTCAACAAGGCATTTTCGTCCACACTGCTCACTGGATATTTTCTCTTTTTTGGGACCATTCTCTGTAAACCCTAGAGATAGTTGTGCGCGATAATCCCAGTAGGTCAGTAGTTTCGAAAATACTCAGACCAGCCCGTCAGGCACCATGTCAGGGTTCCACCCTACCAACTTGGACTATGTGATAATCATAACATTGCTTTGTCTACCAGCAGCCACTAGTGGCCTCCGTTTCCTCTCAGCAGCACCCCTTTCTAATTACTTGAGACAGCTGAGCCACGTTACCGGAGTTTAGCCTTGCCCTTATATACCTACTTTGCCCTTCAGTCTGGGCCTTTGCATTGTTTGGCTTGGGTTCCTGTTAGTCTGCTTGCAGCTATAGATCCTTGTACTTTGTTCTTATCCAAATTTGTGTACCAGACCCCGGCGTGTCCCAGACTTACTTACCCGTCCAGCCGTTTCCAAGCCGTGTGTCCTGCCTGAGGTGCTTCCAAGCCGTGTGCCCTGCCTCAGGGCTTCCTAGCCGTGTGCTCTGCCACTCTGGTTTCCCCTGTCCTCGCTACAGTTCCCCTGTCCTCGCTACAGTTCCATTTATTCTTTGATTCCAGTCCTGCTTTTCTGTCTGTTGTGTGCCTGCCTGTACCTACCTACCCATCATGATTCATCAAGGGGTACAAACAGAGCCCCTAGTATCCTCCGACCTGCTGGCCTGGGACCTGACACACCAACAACCATGCCACGTTCAAAGTCACTTTAATCCTCTTTCCTCCCCATTCTGATGCTCGGTGTGCTATGTTTACATGCCTAAATGCATTGATCTGCTGCCATGTGATTGGCTGATTAGCTATTTGTGTTAACAAGCAATTGAACAGGTGTACCTAATAAAGTGGCCAGTGAGAGTAAATCTAGTATAGTTTACATCATGACACAGCTGCATTAGGTCATCCAGAATGTAAGATCTATTCCTGTTTGCCCCTTGTCTTAGATACCTATACCACTTAGAAGGACTGTTGTATTTTGAAGTAGATAATGTGTATCTTTAGGATTTGAGGCCAACTGGGCTAACCTAAAAATAAGATCTGTGTAGAAATGTTTGCACTTATATAGATAACTACACAAAAGTACATTTTGTTTATGTAGTCATTGGCATCACAAGCTGATACTAATCAGTATCATGTCATATTGTATTTTGGGAGAGCTGTGTATTGTATGTAGGAGTTTTTCGTGTGCCTATGTGTGCTTAGTTTAAAATGAATAATTTGGTTTTGCTCTAACGCCTGGCATTTAGGTAGCTTAACTCAGGCATGATTCTACCAAGCTATCTGAGGATCCTCTGAACCCAGATTCTTCAAGGCCAAATAAAAAATCAAATGTTCAACATAAATCTCTACATTTTCACCATGGAACCACTGTGAATTTATTGGCTTTGCCAGGCATAATATTATTATTTTTCATTAAATGATACTTAACTGTTGATTATTTCATCATAACATGGTATAATCATAGCAGCATTTTAATAGTATAAATCGATACACAATAAAAAAAATTAGGAGACTTTATCACTTCTTTAAAGGACAAAAGCTCTTCTGCTCATATGAGATGAGAAGCAAATGTACTGTTATGTACCAGGTAATAGAGCTATGTACATACCCAGCTCAAGTGAAATGTTGAGCTCTGCCCAATATATAGATTGTGTTGAGCGGCCTCGCTCTCTTCATATCTGTCTTATTCTTGACATAAATGTCTGTGTCTCTCAATATGTCTTCCCACATGTGAAATCAGAAGTGTGTTTTATTATTGAGGAGGAAAAAACAATGTGCCTGTTTGTCACATAAATAGGCCAAATGCCTGTTAATAAATAACTGCACAATTCATTAGGAGCAGATGTCATTAATGCCTAGGTTGAAGGATCCGCATGTGTATCAAGAACCCTTTGGGGGAGCCCTGCAGGGGCATAGGTTACCCTACGGCATCTATAATGAGTTATTTGTTGTATTGAATAGAATATATCAAATTTCCTAGATGGATTTGTTTAAAATACTGAGGATCAAGGGCTTGGGTTTGTAGGTAGCAAATTTACAACATATTTGCCCTGGACAGAATGCACAAATAGTTGGTTCTAGTGTTCCCTTGTGGCAGATGAGCCATGACCAACGGAGATAGCCTGTTTGATCCATATGTCCTCCTACAACTTCCCTATACTTCCACTGATCCTATTTTAGCACTTTCCATGGAATCTGAACCCTACATCATGCTGAGATTGAATCTAATAGACAGTCATCTTTTATATTAAAACTCAGACACGATTCTACCAAGCTGAACCCTTATTATCTTGCAAATTGTCTTATCTTGTAGCTTGTACGGTACAAGGTGGCTGAGGATCCTACAAATTCCAGATTGTTCAAATCTAAATTGCCAAAATTAATAATTATTACTTTTCCACACAAATGTGCAACATCAAATTTTATTCATAATGTTGTTACAAAAATACATATTCTGCAAAGAAAATATCAAAGCCGTCGGCTCCTGATCGCTTCTGCTGGTAAAACATTTTCTGATGAGTAAAAGAGCAATCTTTATGTTTGACCTTGTTGTGTCTGATCTTTCAGTTGTTTTAAAATGTGTCTGTCTTTCGACCATCATTGTACAATTTTCGCTCAATCACCTCTCACTTTCAAGCACATTTCTTTGCAATCCCGAATTTCTGTCCTCGGGCTTTTCAGCTGAGTTTTGTTTCTTGTGCTGATGTAGGGATCTTAAAAAAAGGACGATATATACAGACACTTTTTTTTTTTTTTCCCTTTTCCTTCAAAATGAGTAGGAGCAGTGAACTGTGATCATAATGTAATTCCATTACTTTCATAGCATTTGAGACTCTTGCAATCACTCATGTGTATATCGTGGAACATGTTCTGTAGTGTTTTGCAGCTTTATATTAACAGTGTGGGTGAATAAAATATATATAAAAAAAACGATCTCAATATGGGTTACAGAAAGAAAGCTAACAAGTACAAAAATATAATCTACTTATACAAAGTGTTACCTTTAATAGCTGAGAGAATAGTTTTTGGCACAAGCGTTCAGGACACTGAGGTACCTTCTAAAGCCAAAAATGATCATCATGATGTCATGGTAAAAAATGCCTTTATTGCAAATGTACCCGCACTCCAGTCTATTCTATTGGCAAACACATCCTTCCGCTCATTATTAATTCTACATGTGTTTAAATTATCTTGGCACTTACATTTTAAGGACAGAGGGAAAAAAGTAAGAAATAAACCACAACATTGCAATTATACAGTACCTAAAAAAATATGTGAATAATAATAATAAATATAATTAATTTTAAGAGAAATAGTTTAATCCCTGAATTAAGATAATAGGTCACAGCACATTGGAATCACGCAAATGCTCAGATGCTAGGAAAGTGAAAGATAAGTATTTCTTGTTGAAGAAAGAACTGCTCGTTTTGACAGTTGCACCAATGCAGAAAAGTGCAAATAGGAAATAATAATAATAATAATAAAAGGAAATTATGGCAAATGCTTGGTTAATATTATCACTTTAACATATTTAAAAAACAGATGAATAAACATGTTTATTTTCTTTCTTAGGTTGCGGCTAATTAAATCCTTCTGGGTGTTATGAAAGGTCCCCTACACCGAAATAATAATAATAATAATTTAGAATATTAGCACACAAAAAAAGATATGCCAAGGATGTAATACGAAATAAGCACAGGAAATGTGAAAGTGAAATGATCTTTTTTAACTGATATTACAAAGAAGTCGAAGTGTTGCTCCATTCCATGCTTGATAGGAGATGTGAACTTTGAGAAAGACCTAATTTTCTACATGAATAAATGAGTGTTCCGTCAACTTTCAAACTCATCCTTGATTGCGAAGACATTTTAAAATTGTAACAGAAGTTCAGTAGGCCAAAGCTGTCAATTCTGCAATGTTGCAGTGTCAGATAAAACGAGTGACTGTTCTCACAGTGACCTAATGGCCGCTCCGGTAATAATGACTTCTCTTGGAGACAATAGATGATAAAACTTAACTTAATGGTGCAATAAGGGGATTCTCATTTTTATGATCACTTCGCAGACAGCCTTGCTTTTGGCGTATACACATGGGGTTTATATGTGTAAAAAAAAAAAAAAAAAGCCTGCATTGTGCTATGGGGAGTGAGTCAGTCTGGTCCACCTTCACAAGTCAACATTGATTGTATTAACTTTGTATCAGCTTGTAAACAATAGCTGCATTACAAAATATTAAGTGCTTGAAAAATATAAAGTCAGTATAATTATAGCAGTTCATCAGATTAAACGTATATACTCTGACTTTATGCTAAGCTAAAAATTTTACTTACCAGAGTTCCAGCTGCTTAGAGTTGAGAGTGACTGGCAATTTTCAGTCTAAGGATAATGTCTACAAAAAGGACCAAGTCATTTAGTAATCATGAACGGGAGGTACAATAAGTACAGTCATACATAAGTACAGTGGTCTACAGACATTTCAGTTGGGATACAGTAGTTATGAATATTTTACGAAAGGTGGTTGATGTCTGAAAAAGCCTACAGTAGTAGTAGGAAGTGGACAGACTCAGGGGAAGCGGTAAGTTTACAGGAGTTCTGAGTGCAGGTGATGTCATTGTTTGTAAGTTACTGTAGTATGACAATTCAAATGTTTTGGAGTGTTGAAGCCAGATGAATGTCCAGTTTTAGGGAGTTCCAGCTATAGAAGCTTTGAGGGAGAAGGACTGTAGACATGATGGAGCAGCTGCCGTGAAAGGAGCAGAGAAATACCCTTTATGGATGGAGCATGGAGGGCGTGTAGGTAGATGATGGAATATCAGAGATAAAATATGGGATGATGATGAGTGCTGAAGAGCCTTAAAGGTAGGAAGGAACATTTGAAAGGTGATATGATATTTTGTAGGATGCCACAGCATCTGTGTTATTATAGCTGTGAATGATGTCCTGGAAGAAAGCATATTCTGTTGATTGAGTTGAGGGTGGATAGTAGTAAAGAGATATTAGAAGCAAAGAAAATTCATGCATCATTTTTTAGAAGAAAAATATATTAAAAGACGTCATATATTAACAAACTGGTCAACATCCATATACACAAAAAGTCCATGGGTGCATCACCAATAGGACCCAACTGTCTTGACAATGCAAGCCAAAGGTCTGTCTGTTTTTAGATGTCCGCTACAGTTATTCCTATTGGACCAAATTATTCAAGTTTAAATACAATATTTTCTTCAGTTCCAAGTTACCCAAATACCCAATCCATCTGTTGCACATCAACTCACTTTGGTAAACACACTGTTGACATGCATTTTTTTATGCATGACCTCTGTATATATATATTTTGTTCTTCTAAAAGATGGATGGCATTGTTTCATCTGCTTTTTGGGGAAATGTGGAAAGCATTTCAAGGGAATACATGGGATATCTGTGTAGACCATATGTAGGCCATGCAGAAAACAAATAATATTACTTAGAAATTCAAACAGCACTGACACGTTCACATGCATGAGCTTATGCAAATATACAGTTCATTTTGTCAGTACTAATTATATGATATAAAGGAACTATTTTCGACAAAGTGAATGCATCGGCTTTGTGTGCAATTTCATGGCTTAGCCTAGAGCATCACAAATGTCCCATTTGATGATAAAATTGGTAAGCTGGTGTGTTGACAAGCTAATTACTAGATACTTGCTTCAAAAATCTGTGTGTGGTGCTTTCATTAAAAGTAGTTAGAATAGGTCTTTATCCATAGACATTGACACATTAGCTGGAAAGTCTGATGGACTCCTCATCAAACACAGTCTCCCTGCTCCCTAAAGGAAAGAAAAAGACCTGTGTTGGTGTATAAGAAGAACAGAATTAAAAACCGATGATTATCTGATATCCCTGCACCAGATGAGAAAGCATCTAAGGGCTTAAATGGCCAAGACAAGGTGCATTAGATGGCAGAGACACTTTGAACCTTGCAGACTGTATTTGAACCTTATAGACGTTCCAGATATTTGTTTCTCATTTACATAAAACCCAGTACTGACTGAATGTATCGTTCAGAAATGGCTGTGTGAAAAATTACATCAGTTCATTGTTCTAAGTGCTCACATCAATGTCAACCCAACATTTGTGTTCTTTATATAAAGGATAATAGTATTTTAGAATGGTAATAACAAACTTGGGATTTATTAAATCTAAATCTTCAATATAAAATATAGTTAAGAAACATTTAGGAAACATTCTTAATACACGAACAATATTATCTTAAGTGATCATTGTTGAACATGGTATGGAACAGGAGTAAACTTTCATAAGGCTGGATGGAGAGTTGACAGTTTGAGAGCACAGCAGTCTCCAACCAAATTGAATTTCTCCTTGATTTAAAGGTGCTTTAGATGTAGGATGTGCTTGAGGATTGAGGAACTTTTACATGGGAGTAATGTCAGTAGGAGCAAAGTGTATGCCAATGCTTCTTCAGGAAAGCCAACATTTCATACTAACACCCAGGGGAAATCTTCAATCTAAAGAACTATGGGAATCTTCAAGTTACTAGCTGTTATTTGAATAATGTACTAGGTATTCCACCTTTATTTGAAATATATGCAAGATGTGAGCCATGTATAGGTGGGATTGATACCAATGATCAAGCTATAATCATACCTGGGAACTCTCTGGGTAAAGAATAGCCTTCCCAGGTTTTTCTTTCTCCAGACGGGTACCAGTGTTTGGCTTGCCCCCTTCTATGCCAACTTCCCTCACACCTGATAACCCTTTACTGGTAGTGTATCATGAAACCTTTTTTGCCAGCCAGATTCTATTCGCCAGGACTATTCTGCACATACCGTAAGCGTCCCCTGTATAATTCCAATGCTACAATTCAGTTAGGAAACATTTGTAATGCTAGAACAATATCGTCTTAAGCGATAATCATTGAACATGGCATGGAACAAAACAGTAAATATTAATAATGCTGCAAAACAAGGTAGTTTGGGAGTATAGCTCACATCTCGGCGCTGTGAATTCAAGTTTCACAAATAAGAACTATGTTTTCCCAGGAGCAAGGCTCTGAAACTCCAGCCTTTAATGATTTGGAAAGAAACATATTTCAGCACTACTGCAATACAAGCACATCAGAGTTATAGGCTAAGGCGTTAGCGAGGCTCTGGAAGAAACACCTCGGGGAAAGATTCCGAGTAGTCAAAACTTCTCATAACCCTCCCAAAGGCTGAGATTTAACAGTGCCTTAGCATCGTTAGGGTCAGCTGATACTGTGTATTGCATCACCAAAAAGTGTACCGAAGCAGCTATTGAGGGATTACGATTAAGCATTTGATAGCTCTTGTAATATTACATTTTCCTTTTACCAGAACGTGTTGGAAAATGAATAGCGTGTGATCTCCATCAGGCTGTTTTTATTTACCTCTGAGCCACAGAAATTACAAAGTAAATCACGCGCAATCTGTTAGATAGCACTCAGGCCACAAGTCTAGTGAACAGTTATCTATAACTCTAAGTAACTGTTTTTTTTTTATTTTTTGCATTTAGATTTTAATATGCTTTATTAATTATTTATTATGTCATCGCCAGAGCTCACCAGCGCACAAAAATGATAATCTCTATACGCATCATGGGAGTTGTGCTCTTGCAACAGATGCAAGGGTTGCTGTAAGCTAATTGTAAACAACTATGAAAGAAAGAAACTTACTTGATGGAGGTAAGAGAACAAAGCACTCAATTTATTGCAACACAACGGATGTGTCCCTCACAGTTACCTTGGCATACCTGGGAACTTCCCTTTTCTGAGGGACTGGCTGTGTGAGGAGCAGGGCTAGTGTAGGTAGTGCTAGCTTATTGTGGGGCAGGGTTAGGTGGGCATAGGGACAGGGCTACTCCTAGTCAGTCTTGAATAATAAGAGAATGGGAGGTAGTGAGTATGGCTAATTTCTATGCCCACTCACTTGGAGACTTATGGAATCAGCACTTTGCCCAAAGTCTCCAAGTCAAACCAGTAGAGTGCCCAGGTATGTACATTGGGAATGTTTCAGGAAAAGGTAATGCAAGCTGACATCATGTAAAAGAAATCTAATTTTTACATAAAAATAAATTGCTAGCCTATTTAACCCCTTAATGACAACGCCCGTACATGTACGGGCTCAAAATTCATTGTTTTCAATGGGTTTCGGGACCGCCCATTGTCCTTAAGGGGTTTTAATGCTACGCACTTTTCTTAAAGAAATTAATATGCACACAATGTTTACACAGACTTATCCGAACAGTATAGTATACAGTTATCTCTAGGGCATTGCAACAGTAACACATGTCGGCATGTGTGCTATCCAGATCTTGGTACATGTAGCTAGGTCAAAGGTTGTGCCACGTGCTAATGTTGCATCTACTTTTGGGAGTGGAGGGAGATACGATGTGTTGTGCGGTGCATTGCCTCTGTGCAGCTCCACAACTGTACCCCACTCTTCAGCAACTGGGGAAAATGCCTCTAATGCCGCATGGCATATTCGGCCCTGTTAATATCAGTGCTTGCTCAGCCCATGGCAAGTTTTGTAGTGAAATCAGCACACCCCATCTACTACCCTTTTTCAGAACCGGGCAAGCCAAGCTGCAGGCATTGCCACTAACCAGCTGACAGCCGTAATAGTCCAATTGGCAGGACTATGCCAGCAACTTCAGGATTGTTGATGCATTGTGTATTTTTACAGAACATGTCCTTGATAACACAACATCAACAACATAACATAATGCAGTTAGTTTTTTTTAATGGACAGGGACATGGGGTAGCTTTTCTTTTACTGGTCAGGAAAAAAATAATATTAAGAATGCAGTATGCCGTAATTTGAGTCTACCAAGCTGTAACTTGAGTGAAGGTCAAAAAACGGAGGCACAATGTAAGTGAGACTTCCTGTAGTATGTATAAAAAAAAACATTACGATGCATAGAATTTTTCTCTGGCTCTGTAGACCTCTGCATATTGCTGGAGGTTTTTGAGTCCTGTCGTAATCTCTTGATTAGAACGGGGAGTATTACTCAATAACTAATTATTTTCTCTCGAGTAGCTGTGTTTTGTTAACAAGTCTTCCGAGTGAGCTTTCTGTGCAGTTGCAGTTAATTTGTTTTTACAACAGCAGCTGTTGATCAATGCTTGGGACATTTAGAATTATGTAGCAGCCTGTTCCTAGTATCAGATGCGCAATATAAAATGCGTCTGGGTGGGGATTGGCTTCTGGTTATTTGTATACAGGAATGCAACGTCTGCTCATAACATTCCTTCCAGATCCCCTTGGCCTTCTCTTTCCATGGTATTCACATACCAGGGAAGTTCATGTGTCTGCGTATCCCTGCTGGGCGAATGTAACGGATCTAACCGGTATGTATAACTATAACACATTAATCTAACGATTGTGTAGCTCATATACAATTTTTTTTAGTACTCACACATTATCACATTATTAAAACTCTGCTGAGAAAGAGGCAATTACTCTGTGATGAAGAATATTACATTTTCCTCAGACTTTATTTTTCTTAGTAGGTCATATCAAGGACAGTTAAGGGTATCCACAGAAAAGTTCTTGCAGATTATACGTCCTCCAACAGCTGGTTGATCTCATATACACTGTGCTTCTACCCAAGCCAAACAGAACCCAGTGTGCTGATTGCTAAAGGTTTTAAATTTTGCTTGTAGTTGCATATTTTTGTGCCTAAAGCTCGTCTTATTTAATGTTGCCAGTTTCGGTAGGATTTACACCGCAGGTGGCTCAAAGCACAAACCATACTGGTGTCCCGATGTGAATACCAATTTGTAGGTGGGGCATAATTGTGGAATTAGTGTGTTTTTCACAAAATAGTTTTTAACTATAGGGATATTATAGGTAACTTTCTGCAGGGGGTTAACATTTTCATATTTTTGTCAAGGGAAATTTCTAACTCCATCCTGGTTGAGTGATGTAACACTGTTTTAAAAGTTTTTAAAAGTCCAAGTCTCGGAATGTAAGAGAGTAGGGTGCACCAGATTGGAAGGTCACAAGTGCAGGGCCCTCTTCTTCTTTTGCACCAGTTTGTGATTGTTTGTGATTTTAAATTTATTCTACCCACTCTGATTGTAAAGAGATAGGGAATCTGCAGGCACTATATAAATAAATGTAATTTAATATAATGTAGGGTAATCATGAGTTGTAGCCAGGCCCAGACTTTGCCCAGTGGGTCTGTGGTGTCTTTATGCTTACCTTTACTGCTGCTGGAGTGTAGATCTATTTCTTCATGGGGCTTTGTTGGATGAGAGTGAAAGAGCTTGGGGAAGCTCTGATCTAACTGACATGTTATTTAACAGCAACTGGCATTACAAGAACACTCCATCCATCATATGCACAGGATGGACCACCATCCTGCAGAATCCCACCATATGCATTTGCTCCTTTCCCTAGCCCTAGCAAAATGCCAAGCAGAAGATGCATTTGGCTGCATCTCCCTCCACGTGATGTACTTACCCGCAGTCAGACCCAGGGATGGCCCTGCTAAACTCTATATACTCTATACACATTTGTAAAGTCTTCCCGTTGATTATAGTAGGCGCACTTTCATGCCACCAGTTGGCTGCTTAAGCTGTCAATCAGTGACAAGCATACCCCCATTCATTTCATTGGAAGAACTTACTGCCAGCCTATCAGCACCTCACTTGCAAAACACTTTAGTGGAGAAACCAAATCCTAAGTTCAATCAGTAATGGACTTTCTTCTAAACGCATATATTTACCCTGACAGTGGTGATATTTATTTATTATGTGTTGTTATAGTATTAGTTATTTTAGAATACAACATATAAAACAAACTCTGTCTACAGCTTAACATCTTCTATACCAAGACATTTTATTTCACAATAGAGCAGCATCAGCTATAATATTTCCAACAAAAATCAGCATTGCTCATAAACCTGGAATTTCTCTTCTGCAGTGCTAATTGCACCTATTTTTCATCCTGTGAACTTGGCATGCCTGGTGACATTATAGTAAAATTTCTCCCAACAGAATGTTACCAATTTCAACATTAATTCCATCAGTAAACAACTTCAACCGTGTTGGGAAAATTCCATTAATCATTCATGTTCTGCAAGGAATGATACTCAAAGGAGCTGTCAGGATCCAAAAAGTCTCTCAATTTGTTTAGTAATTAGGATTTCCAATGAAAAGAATGGGAATTTTGCAATGTTGAAAATCTAAAACAAACCTGCAGCCTAGAACGCTGTTAAGATTCAACTTTAATCCTTGTGCAGGTTTTGTATTAGACTAGCATGAAAATGCATTGGGAACTCCTAGAGACTGTGAATACAAACAGAAGCAGAAAACGAATCACGACACGCAAATCAGGCCAGACCAATTCCTTCCCTCCTCGGCCAGAAGGCCTGCAGGAGGGCCGGATCTTCTGGTCCACCTCCGAAAAGGAGGACCACTATAAGGAAGAGTTAGGGAGCCACAAGTCATCACACTACCTCTATCAGCCAGGTGCAGTGCTCGAAAACGTGGTACAAAGTCTGTGATCCAAAATCATCTCCTCACCGTGTTCAAAAAAGCTCTGATTCCAAAAATCAATTAATTGGCACACGTGCAAATCGTGGGTAAATAAATAAAGGTGCTCAGCCGTCCATGGCCGAAATTTCTTCATTCACAAGCCCATAGGGGTCGGGGAGTGAAAAATGCTCAGGTTGCGAGGCCATTCTAGTGTTTCTTGTGCAAACACAGTGAAGGTGCAAGACCGTGGAAGGTGACCCAGGAAACTGCAACATGGGCTCAAGTGCACACCCTGGGCTCCATGCTACTCTTGTGTATGTTATGCCAATAATAGGGTGACTCTGGAGGATAGCTAGCAATTGGTACATAAGCCCAGCCTTCAGGACTGTTCTGGCAAGTTCAGGACTGTTGACAACTATGCAAAACAGTATTGAAACTAAAATTTGCCCAGGTAGAAATACCCCTGAGGGTACCCATATAACAGCTTTATATACCTACCAATGTGAAGTAGGAAGATAAATGGGTTTACCTAAAAAGTGAGAGGGATGCAAATAGGTAGAATTAGTATTAGCTCTGCTTAGTTCTGAATAGCTAGATCTACTTGGATTTTACTTTATGAAAAATGATGATTCTCCTTATACTATGGAATATTAGGTCTGCACCTGGACACTGAATCTTTAGCTGTTATAATAGTTACAATTCTATTCATAAGATGATCCTAAGCTGTCTTTAAAGTAATGATAGCTGCTGCTAGCTAGAACATGATAAGTCATCATAAAATTGTCTAGGCAGTACTTATAATATACAGTATATATATATATACATATTGGCAGAGTGTGTTTTGCGTGCACTCCAGATTTGTTGGATTTAGGATTTTTTAAACCCTTACACAAATGATTGTGTATATATATATATATATATATATATATATATATATATACAAACAATTCAATGGGGAAGTTCCAAAATATGCATTAACTCACATAGAAACATAGAATTTGACACCAGAAAAGCCCACCTAGGCTGCCTGTTTTCCGCTTTTAAGACCCAAACTTTAATTCCGTGGTCTCATGTTAGATGCCTTTACCACATGCCTATCCCATGCGTGTTTAAATTCCCTCACTGTATTAGCCTCTATAACTTCTACCGGTAGCTGTTCAACGTATCTACCACTCATTCAGTAAAGTAAAACGTCTTTATGTTACATCTAAAGAGTATCTCTTGTTGGACATAAACTGATTGGACCCTCTTCTTCCATGACATAAGCAAGTAATGAATCAGAAATACCCTTTCCCTGCTAAAATGAGCTAGATGCAGCAAAGCTTCTCACCGAATATTTTACAAGGAACCCACTTAGCGCAGACCGAACCTATTGCACCTCAATTAAAGAAGGTAAACGAGCACAGCTCTCAGGTTTTCCTTAGTAGCTTCTTTGTTCCTGCTGAACTTTGTCTGGATAATATCTGAACCAAAGCCAAGTCTATATGCTTCACCCATGACTCTGTAGAACCTTAATCAAGGGGAAGATTCTAAGGCTCTACTATGGGTCGTGATCCTTTTGCAAATTAACATTTTTTACATCAGTGGGAAAATGTGCTACATCCCCAGGAAAAAAAGGCACCTAATGCTCTAAGATATGCATATCAAAGAATAAAAGAAATGAGGGATTCAATGAATGCTAAATTATGGACCTACAGAGGGATGCCTTTGTTAAAATCTACACGGCACTATCTGTAAACTCTAGAGTATTCTACCAAAGGCACAGGGCAAGTGTACCTGGCAGCCCTCTACGTTTTTGATTCTTTATGACATAGAGAAAGGACCTTATAAAATATTTGATAAAAGGTCTCTTTTAAAGTACTGTGCTTTATGGCATATTTCTCTCTAGCTGGCTGTTCTGCATACTTAAAAGTCAAAGCCACCTTGAGTGTACATTTTGAAATGAATGTTGTGTCCTGTTTAAGCTTCGGTTGTATTAAGTCCTATTGTCGCTAGGATTTCTGTTATAAAAAGCAGAAATGCCTTTTTTTTTTTTTAGAGGTTTTTGTCGGTGGCAGAGAGTCTAATCCGAAGATACAATATCATTAAAGAAATAAAATCTGTGAATACAGATGTGCTACCCGGTAACATTAAATGGCAGAGATGTGTTTTGCTTGGAACATGTCGGGACGCATGGTATCCTCATTATTGTCACCCTTGCTTTAGTTTCTTCCTTTTTATTGGAAACTCTCAATAAAATGGTATTTAAAAATAAATGGCAGAGATTAGAGAAGAATGTATTAGTAACATTCATTTTTAGCTTAGAAACTGACTGATCCAGTCAATCTGCTTATAACTAGGGCATAAAACATCCTGGTTCAACCACAAAGAAACATATGCTGGTCGAATTGATGTGGTTAGCATGTTTTATTCCAATAAACGTATAATAATACAAATTTCAACCAAGGTAGGTGCTGGGGATGTGGGTGTCCATGAAAGAAAAAAAATCCCCCTAAAAAGAGATACTAGCTGGACGTTGGACACTTTACCAGATTTGGCAGCCTCACGACTACCACGATTGCTTACTATATACTGATTGCTCGAGTTTTCTCAAGATTAACATGGCCTTATTGTATATCTTTGCCTGAAAAACAGCAGTTCTTTGGAAATTCCAATTATTCTGTGTTTTTTTACATCGGGGCCTCTCAAATAATAATGCAGATAGATCACCAGAAGTCAAACTAACTGGTTATTGATAATTCCGCTTTAGAGTGCTGCTTTGGAGCAGGCTGTAATCCATGTCGAGAGAGCATGTGCAGCGTCTACGTTTGCCAAATTGTATGTTGTATGTACTTGTGTTGGCAACTAATAAACAGTAATGTGTATTGACAACAAGCAAGTACGGAACATGTGCCAGTTCTAACTTAGAAATACTATAACCCTTTGGCTACAAATTAATTATATTGTTTTTTCTCAGTCTTTCAGAAAACGATACATTTATGTTCAATGAGTATTTTTAACAGAAATTTGGAAAACCAATAGCCATTTTATGCACCTTACTTATAGATATGCCCCTCTGCCCCCTAATATGCTGTGTGCCCACAGATATGCCACTCTGCCTTCCAGATATGCCACTCTGCTCTCCTGATATACTTTATGCCCTCCTGATTTGCTTTATGCCCCCCATATATGCTCTCTGCTCCCCTGATATGCCCCTCCCCCCGATTTACCAATGCATCCCCAGACTCCCTGGTGTCTAGTGGGGGCAGCCGGCAGATGTCTGTGCGAGGTTGTCTGCGCACATCGCACACAGATGTTGACCAGCTGCCATTGAGAAGGATCAAGGTCCCGTGCAGCACTGCGGGCGATCCTCACCTCAGGTGCCGGCAGCACCGGAGGTTGTCTGCATCACTCAGACGTCCACCGGCTGTCAGAGAGGAAGATACAGGTCTAAATGAAAAAGAAAAAAAACACCTGTCCGGTGCCCGGTATTGCATGTCCCGGGTGCCGGGCAATACTTATTGTGCATCCTTGTGCTAAACCCCGATTATAGGCCGCACCCCCAATTTAAAGACTTAAATAGTGTGGGGGGGTGCGGCCTATGATCAGGCCAATAAGGTATTTTCTGTAATTTCCTTTCTAGAATGGTGGGAAATATTTGAGATAAATTATAAAAAAAAAATTAAAAATTTCACCGGTAAGCTCTGTTTTGCACATGATGATGATGATGTTGAACATCAATAGCCCTATAAACACCAAAGCATCGATCACCCTTTTTGGAAGTTAAAGTGTTAAACCCTAGCAGATATGTACAATCTTTTGCACTATGTGTTCCCTCTAGAAATCATTGCTGTCAAATATTAAAAAAGCTAATTCCTTCTGAAAACATAGCTACGCATAATGATTTGGAGTATTGTTTTCAATATCAAACATCTCTTTTTCTCATTAACCAAGCAAATTTAAAGAGTCAAAGGTCTTTGCAATCATTAAAGGTCTTCCTTTCGTGATGCTCTGACTGCTGTATCTATTCCATTTAGCGAGCAAGGAATGGCATTAAGGATTAATAATGCTGAAAAACAATGTTATTTTAAAGAACTGCTCTAACAGAAAAAATAAGGTTGTGGAAAAATAAACTGTATTTTGTACAGTCAGAATACATATATATATATATATATATATATATATATATATATATATATATACATATATAATTCTATAGACATAACAACAATAATCTGTTCCTTAGCAGGTCTAAAAATTAGGTAAATACAACCTCAGATAAAAAAAAAACAGCACCTGACATATTATACAATCCCATGATTTATTAAAAAAAATGAAGCCAAGATGTAGAAGCCATGTGTGAAAAACTAAGTAGACCTTATGATACAATAGCTTTTAGAACCACCTTTAGCAGCAATAACTTGAAGTAATTGCAACCCTTCTAAACAAACCATACTTTCTAGTCTTTTCCTAATTGTACTGTCGTGAACTTTAACATCTAACATGCTAACTTTTTTTGCAATTTCTCCGCACATTGCACAGTCTGACCTTGGGGTGAATTTGCTGGGACGTCCACTCCTGGGAAGAAAGCCTAAACACCCTTCCCGGATTGATGGGCAGATACCATTGCTTCTCTAGGATCATTGCTGATGTCTTTCCTCCTTGGCATTGTGTTAACAAACACCTGAATGCTCCAGACCAGCAAACTGCTAAAACTTTGTCTTTTATAGAGATGGTCACACTTTCTAATGATCAATTAATCAAGTGTGTACTTAGTTTATAGTGTTGTTGTTCACCAGAGGTTGTATTGACTTAATTGTTGCTCTTGTTACTGCTGCTTACAAGAGTTGTGATGATGTCAGAAGAGGCATAGATCCCACTTCCAACTCACTAGAGCACTGTGGCGGAGCCATCCTCCATAAGCACACCCAGAGTTTGACCCAGAGTCTTTTGGTAAAGCACTGCTTCCCTGGATATCTGGGATACTTTATGCTTTCTGTGGGCAGGGATGTGGCATTTAGCCATGCCCACTTCCATCCCATTCAATATTATCTGTCTCTAGCCTGTCCTGTCTGTTGCTAGGCCTGTTCCTCATGTGGCTAGCCACACCCTCTGCAAAGCTGACAATGCCCCCAAAGCATGACTATCCTAACCTCTTACCCAAAGCGACTCTCATAAGAAGACAGGCTACCCAGAGCTCTCCATGGGAAGTTTCCAGGTATGGTCAGTAGATTAGTATCGGGGGGCACAGACATGGTACCGTGAGATCAGTTTGGGACCCAGGTCAGACATAGAGCAGCACTTACCATTAATATATGCCATGTGTAAGTTCTTCTCTTGCAGGATTTCTTTTCAGCGTAAATGCACACTCCTTTATCCTTGCAACTGACTATTAGAAGCAATACCATTTTTGTAACTGCCCCTTTAATTTGTTCCGTAGCTGTTTTGAGATGTTTCTGTAAAGCAAGTGAGATGTGAAGATGCCAAATTGTGGGTCTTGTCTGCCTCACACTGGGTGATCTCTCTTTTAATAAATGTACTAAACACATAAAAAAATTACTTTCATATTTATACTAATTAAATATCCAATTAAACAAAGATAAAATTGTGGGAAGAAAATTTGTTCTTGCCTAATGGACTATATCCTTTTTTTATTGCTTTTAAGCGGATACTATTAAATCAGGAAGAAAGGCTGCCGGATGTCATTTGGGGTTGATTTCCTTTAACAGACAATATTTTCAAGTTTTTCCACTAAAAGCTCAATCACTAGCTAGAGTGACAGGTTTAAAAGAAAGCTGTGTTGGAAAATGATAATCTTACTAAAGTAGACCTGATGTTTCTCCAAAGGTTACTTTACTTTTGGCATTCACCTCACTTAGGCAGCTGTCCATATCTTAAGACCTCAGCCTAGCCATGGACTACTTGTGGACATCAGAGATCCCCTCGCCTAAGTCAACACACATTGCGTAATGAAAAACAAAGTGGTCTTCTCCTCTGGGGCATCATTAGTTAATGTTTATGGTGCTCTACTAGATGCATGACAACACATAGGGCAACATGTTCTATAATATTATTCTATCATTTTAGATTATATTATGATCTTAAACCAAGGGTCTCTAGATGGCCTGGCCTGGTTCACTCCTGGTGGCCCATACTTCATTACAACATTTACTGCTTACCATCTTAGAACACACTGCATAAGGTCATGAGTGTTTTTTATACATTTTCTAACATTTATTTTAGAAAAATTGATACAATGTATTTATACATCTGCACTACATATAGGGAAGGATTTAAGGTGATATACATGAAGATTCTTAAATTTCATTCAACATTGTAACATCGCTTCCATAATGTAAGGATTTATTATGCATGTCTCTTCATTTTACCCCTTAATTGTTTAGGTTCGTTCACACTTTGTAATATCAAATAATTTATTTGTATTTTGAAGTTGCAGTGCAAGACATTACATCTTTACTTTTTATCTTCTTACTTTCCAGCTACGAGTGAAAAGGTTCATTTGGTTATCCTGAAGATTTTGTGCTGCTGCGTGTTACATTACCTGGGCATTTGAGTAGGAGTCATAATATGTTGACATGTTTTGACCCTGCTTATCAATGTCTTGCTTCATTCACCGTACTCTCAATGTGCTGAGAAAGGGTTTTAGTTTTCTCTCTCACCATACGGATGAGACATGATCCTTATCTTTTTGACACACATCTATTGTAAATTATACTTCTGGTGAAATCAGATTCCTTGGACACCAATTCATAAGGTTTAAACCAATTAGAGGCACAACGCGAACAACATGAAATATATTGTCCCGTTACATACTAAGGTAAAATATTGATCCTTAAAATCAGACAGACAAACTGTAGACGAGCATTCTACAGTGACATTATTTACTATTATGGGTCCTTTGTGCATATGTATAATATATTGAAAAATGTATAAATACAATACTTCTGCTTTAGATTTTTAAGGGCTATTACCAAAAATATCTAGGAAACTTTTTAATGATTAAGATTATTTTTTATATTTGTTTACATCACATAATATAATTGTGTGACGATTGTTTAGTCAAAAAACATTTTACAGATCTCTTTCACACATACAATAAAACTCTGATTAGTGTCTGCATCTTAAAAGTAAGTTAGGTTTTTTTAAGGTTATTTTTTAAAGTTTAAATAAAATTGACTACAATCTACAGTTTGAGCAAGGCTTATGACCATATCTGGCTATTCTCTAGGCTTAACCTGAAGTCACCAGGTCAAGTCCTTCTTCTTCAGGTGGTCAATTTCATCTTTTTCTAGTGGGAGGTGCACTCCTTGCCCTCTTTTCTGCCAACCTCCACCCACTAAAGTCTTGTTTAGGCTATCAATAGTCTACACTGGGTAGTTCCCAGGTTTGCTAATCAATGCCATCATATTCCACAGCGCTGTACAGTGGTCATGTAAAATACGCATAATATAACACATAATACAGTATAATGTATATAAACATAAGTATATGCATAATTAGATAATAATTACTATGCATATGTGATGTATAGTACACTATACACATGGCATATTCCCTGATGGTTGAATATTTATTACACGCACATCGTACTGTACATATGATGCATTTGCAGATGACTGTATATTTATTTAAAATAAGTTGCACTATACATATGGTCAATACCCAGAGGGTTATGTATTTATTTCACATACATTTAATACAGCTTACAAATTTACAGCTGTCTGTATATCAAGAGGGTTTCACAATTGCTGAATAAAGAATACAAAATAATCAAAATAGGATCAATTACATTCATGAATATTTTATAGCCTTTTTTGAGTATGATATTTCTTTTTCTTTCATTATATTACACATAAATGCAATACCTGCTCAAAGATTGTATACATTCATATATAACATATATTTGTACTAAAATGAATCCATTATGCACTGATCTGATGCAAATTAAACCATTTTGAAAAGACACCACCCCCATCAACTAATACGCTTGCTAAAATAAAGACATATCCATATCAGTTGTTATAGATTTATCAATAGTCCTATAAGACCCTTGGAAAGAGCCGGCACTGGCCGAAGGCTTGGATTAGTAGTTACGACTTGTGGATGTGGACAGACTGCCGTTATTGAATTTATAATAAAGCAATAATGACCAAGCTATAGAACAATTTCCAGCCTGGTATTACATTTGTCCAGAGTTTATTGCTATTATAAACCATAAAGTTTCAGCTCATATAGTGTGTGTGCATTTTCCAATGTCTGCATTAACAGTATTCTTTATTAACTATATATATCTATTATTTGGCAAGTGCAATTTCTACTAAGCTGCTAAAATGAAACTCAAGAACAGGAAAAGACAAAGATTAGTTTTATTATTACTTTTAAAATATACAAACACTTGGCGTTCCATTGCTAAAATGGATACGAATGATGGTAAACTGCTTTTTTGTGTGTGTTTTGAGTTGTGCACATCATATTAAAGAGGAGACTCCGTTATCCCTGGGAATTTTATGTCAGTGCTAACAAGACAAGTGAATGAGTATACTGTACTATGAAATCTATCCTGGAAGTGCAGGCGCAGAACACAAAACCAGAGAATGATTTATATGCTGGACTATCTGTTTTTATTTCGTGTTATATCTTACCAATTAGATGCCTGACTAAACGTGTCACTGCTTAGAAACAAGTCAGACTTCAGAAAAATAAAAATAAAAATCTCTGTAAAAGCGAAGACCAACTATGGGGGAATTTGTATGCATTTCTTCATGTGCAAAATTGTGTACTTTAGTTTCATCATTTTAATTGAGGATTGTGAGTTCTGTTACCTTTGGACATGTCAGAGGCCGCAAGGTTGCCATGGCACCCAAGAAAATGCTAGGCGTTCCAGAAGTTGTCTTTTTTCATGGTTAAATCAAGAAGACAAACTATAGTATGAAGTTAGTCATGCCACAATGTACTTGTTTGCATGGGCCTTCCTTGATGTCCTGCTCCATGCATGTTTCTCTTGGAATCGCTCTTCCCTGTGGATGAGTGCCCAGATGTGACATCATGATGACACTTACGCCTTAGATGTGGAAAGCAAAAGGGTTAATGGAACAAAATGTAGCATCAAGAGTTAAAGTGAATAGTGAAACCAGCTCCTGGGAAAGTGGTCGAAGGCCTCACACCTCCTTCAACCTGTTACCCTAGGCCTAGACCAAGTCTTCCCAAGCCAGCGTGTTTCACTGTTCCACTAGGTCAATTAGCACAGTCTAGAGATAAAGTGTCACTTTTTACCTGATTTGTAGACATACCAGCCACATTTTTTTGATCACTGATCAGCTTTTACTATTTTCTAAACCCTACTGTACAACATCAAACCTAACTGTTTACTTTGCTATCCCTGTCTAAAAAAAAAAGGTAACGTCAGCTATATTAAAACTTTTACAAATGTACCATGAAAAAAATAATTTTAAGGGTTAAAAATATGCTAGCTCACTACTTACAGAAGTAAAAGGGTTAAATCTTGCAACGCCTAACCTAATCTCATACAAATCCAAAGGCTTCTGTTTTATTTGCTATGGATTGCTTATTCAGGAATTAAATATTCACATTTCTCATCCCCACTGGTTTGTAATTAACTTCATCAGTAGAATAATATTAATATAGATATGGTTTGGCATCAGCAGATAAGAAATGGAATAGTGTTTAAGCATATTTATAGAACCCAATGGAAAAAAAAACCTTCAGAGGGGGAAAAAAAAATCCACAGCATCATTGGACTTTAAAAGGCCCACGAGAGAGAGAAATAAGGCTTTAAATAATTTATTTGGAGGAACAGTCAGCGAAGAGGAACAAATAATGTTTCACTATAAGAATCGGGACCTTTGGCTCTCCCCTTTTCGCTCTGGTACCTGATGCCCTGGCCGATTGCATTAGTAAAATTTTCATTTGATGGCATTTTAATATTCTGGCTTGATGACTTTTTAGCAACATTTACTTTCAGAGGTCTCCAGTGCTCCCTCAGAGGAAATGAAACATGTCAAAACCCATTACAAAAATCAAAATTTAAATACCTCGGCCACGTTAGGGCTTATATACAATCCCATCAGCGCTTAAGCTGCAGCGCACAGCTACTCATTCACGTGCTCGGATGGTAATGAGTACATTTTATAAAGCATTCTAGGGTCACAGAACATAAGCTACTGATCTGTCTTAACCCATTGATTGCTTATACACAGAGGGTCCTAGTGTTTTTATTGAAATGTAATATGAGCCATTTTCCAGCAATGAAAAGAAATTATTTTTTAGATTTTTTTTTTCTTTAACGGTACAAAGTCCACTAAAATACTGCTGGGCTTAAGTGGGTTCAGGGAGTGAAATGCAGGAAAAGTAATTTATCTAGCAAAGCCTTTGCAAAATGAAGGTTATTGTTATAAGGATTCACAGATATTAGGAGATATTTAAATACCTATCACTTAATGTAATTTGCTCAAAGTGGATAAGGGATAAGGGATAGCTAAGCACCCATTTATACTTTCATGCCAGTGGCCACCGGCTGGATATTCGCACATGCACATTATATCTTTATACTCATGCAACCCTATAGGCCGCTGGCCAAGAAGTCGTTTACCTGGTATTTTCCGCCCCAACGCCAAATCAAAGTGTCACAATCCCTGCACCGGGAGCACACATCACAGGAGTTACTCACACTGACTAACCTACTGAAGGATTCATTCCTATGATCAGGAACTTTGGTGATCCCAATAGTGTGGGTGCTCAGGTAGGGACAAATACCACATGAACTGAGTATAAACAGCAAAGCACTTGCCGGAGGGCCTGATGCCTGTTTATAGGAGAAGCCACATGTAGTTGCTTAGAACAGGTGTTTAGCCACTGCTGGGTTCAGTACGCTAAAAGGGTAGTCATACGTAGCCACACTAGGGTGCGTCAATACAGCAGTTTTTAAATCCAGTGCCAAGCCTGCCTTACCCCTCGTTGTGCATCACTAGAGCGCCCCATTGAACCCATCACAGCAGTTGTTGCAGCACAGCTAGAACCCCGACGTGACCACACAGGAGACAGCTATCAGGTAGGCATATTCTGCACAGAGACCTCAGTCCAACTAGCTGCGGGTTGGCTACCGGTAGTGCGTTTCCAATGTGTGACATTACTCCTCAAGGGTTGTCCCAAGGCTGAAATTTCCCAGGTTTATCAGGGAAATTGTTGTATTAAATTTTCGAAGCAGAGCGGGTGCATGTATTTCACCCAATGAGACATACAACCTCTCCTCTGGGCCATAACCCTTCCAAAGCACCAGATATTGGATTGCTTTACAAACTTTTCTAGAATCCAGAATGTCCTGCTCTTCATATTCTAAATGAGAAATCAGAGGCTTAGGATAGGGAATATTCTTAGTATATTTGTTTGATATTTGTTTGAGGGATACTGAGGATGAAGGGAAGAAGTAATTCATAGGCCACAGGATTGATGTGATGAAGAAGCCCCTATGTAATGTCGAGCCAGCTTCCTTGATGGAACCTTAAGTTTAATATTATTGGTGGATAGCCACACTCTGTCGCCCCTGCAGTAGGACGAGGCTAAATGACGATGATTAGAGTGTCATTCATAGTGCACTGAAGCTTTGGGCCACACCTGCTGAAGAGTATCACAGGTGAGCTGGCAATCGGGAAACATAATGGTCCATCACATTAACTGGCCATTCGATGAACGAAGGAAAGCAAAGAGGATGGGTGGTATCCAAAATTACAAAAAAAAATAAGGAGGTATTTTGAAGCTTAGTGGGAATCGATATCTCTAGCAAATTGAGCCCAGTCAAGAAGTTGGGTTCAGTCAGACTGGAGATCACCCACAAACAGCTGGAGAAACTCATCCGGTGACTGATTAGTCCTCTCTGTGATGCCATTGGTTTGGGGGTTGTAAGGCGAGGAGATTGCCTAAGGCCATTTAAACTTTGTGATTGTTTTTCTCATGTTTGAGAGTGATGGATATGAAATTTTCAAATTCATTAGGAAAGTCTCTGGTGGATAGCTCATGTTTTAAATGTTCAGACAGACCAACATAAAAGGCTGCTTCTGTTAAGGTGATAGCGACAGACATAAAGCATTAAAACAAATACTAATAGTAATTACAGCAGGAGAAATGTTTGAAGACAAAGTGTAATTTAAAAACAGAATGGCTTGTAACCCCGTGGCACAGTGCTGCCACGCCACTCTATAAATCCATTTCACTGAATGCTACAGCGCTTTCCTGTAGCATGAATTTATGCTAATGATTGTCTGCATATGCTTATGTCACATATTTATATTAAACTTAATAGTCTGTTACATTGCTTCTTAACCCTCTGTCCACACATGATTAACTTTTCTGATTTCGCTCAAAACCGTTATTAAAACAGTGTTGCATTTCACTCAACATGTCACCGCACTTTTCACAGGTCCTGGGTAGCACGGCAATTATCCAACTCTGCTCCTTATATTAATCACATTGCCACAGTGGCTAGTGCCTCAATCTGATATATCTCTCTATACGGTTTCATCTTAAGTACCATCATTTTGAACAGCCCTTTTACATACTATAAAGAAAACAAATTATATATTAGATGATATAAGAAAATAATATTGGTCTAACAAACATCTTTTGTTTATATATACATATATTTTTTATATGATGTATTTATTTATTTGAAGGGATGATAGAGGGTATAACATCATGTTAATGCAAATGGCGATCTAGCCTTAGAGAATACGTACAGAGCAAATTGACATTGGGCCACTTGACCTATGCCTGCTTTTAAATCTAGGGACTTACCTTCCATCACTTGAGGTCCCCAAAAAGAGACATCTTTGTGTGTGGGGTGTTTAGAGGTGGGCAAGGGAGTTGTTGGAGGCACTTACCTAGCCTAACCATTAATGAGACATAAAACATAGAATTTAATGGCAGCTAAGAACCATTCGGCTCATCTGGTCTGCCTCTTTCTCCCGGTCTCATTTTAGATTCAGGATAGCCAAATTCCCATCCCGTTCATGTATAAATTCCCTTACTGTGTAAAATTCTACTACTTCTTCTAGGAGGATGTCCTACTTTCCCAGTAAAGAAAAAATCCTTGCATTACATCTAAGACTCTTAACACTCTAATTTGTGATTATGGTCTCTTGTTCTAACATTTCCCCTCCTTTGAAATAAACTTCCTTCCTGTAACGTGGTAAATTTCTTTATGTGTGTAAATATTTCTATTCTGCCTTATATTGCTTCAGTGGGATACAGTCACATACATACTTCATAGAGCTGGCTCGAGCTAGTTGCCGTTGGTCTGTAATCGCTGAGTATGCTATATGCAATTCACAGTAGAAATGCTGTCGGAAAAAAAGCTAAATTTCAATTAAACGAATAATCAAATTCAAAATGTTATTTGAATAATCTTAGTTCTTAAATTAAGCATGCATTTTTGCAACCAGACTAGGGTATAAATTACATTTTCCGCTACATTGGCAGTGAACGCATAATTAATATCTCAACTTTTTCTTTTCATTCCGCAATCTTTTTTTTCTGTGCTTCAAGGAAAAACTTTTGCTTTTATACTTTTTTGTTAGGAAATTAATTTAGAAATTATATATTTTTGTACATTTGTGGAAATTTAGCTATTCGGCAACAAAAAAAAACAAAACACAAAATGCCCTTCTGGTGAGACTGAAAGTAATAATCCACAGAGTTTTCTTAACAGCATGATTGATAACCTACATATCCGATACTTTCTCATTTGGATTTCAGCTTTATTCTGTAGTTATGGAGTACACATGAAGGGATTTGAGAACACATCCCACACACTACAGGGGTTACAATTAGTTAACACACTTCATTACCAGTCAGGTATTTCAATAGTGCTAAACTGGAAGGGCTATATATCACTGAGGCTATGGTAACACCATGATGTGATACAGTAGACATTACAAATACTATATAGAACACTAAACAACATTGCTTCTTGGAGGCCCAAAAGTCCGTTGGGCCTTCTGTCAGATCTTAATCAAAAGTAAGAACTTTTTATATGTTCCTTGCATGGAACCCTTTAATATCATCAATCAGTGGCACACATTTTATCAATATAAATGCAGGAATGGAACTGATAATATAAGGTACTAATCGGTTATTTTAAAAAACACATATAATGTAATTCATAAAATAATAAGTAATTAATTATAATTAAGTAATTAATTATGTAAATTACTTAACAAAATAAAGGTGCCTTTCATCACTGCTGTGCTGTTCTTTATTGAATTTCTTGGAAACATGGAACTCAGAAGTGAAGATGATATCGAAAAATTGGTTCCTTCCTGAAGCCACAAAATATTAAAGCCGGGGACATGTTTAAAATTACATGCAGAAATTAATGAATCCATAACAACCCTAAAAAGAGTTAAGCTCAGGGTACATGCCTACCTTGTATTATAGAAAATCTGGCTGTGTTAAGTGGACAAGGTGGATTGTGCTTTCTTTCTGTGAACTATTAATGTTAGTGGCTAGAAACTGAAAAGCAATGGTGTTTAGTGTGCTATATAGTATTTGCAATGTCTACTGTATCACATCATGGGGCTACCATAGCCTCTACCGTTGAGATTTTTTTGGCTAGAGCAGGCAAAAGAGTTGAATATCTTTTAAGATAACTTGCTCTCTCTCTCTCTCTCTCTCTCTCTCTCTCTCTCTCTCTCTATATATATATATATATATATATATTTAAAGGGTGGAAACATAGAAAGGCTCATAAGAACCATTCTGCCGTTCTGGTCTGCCCATTTTCTTGACTCTAATTGATCTTTATTTTTAGCTTATGCATTTTAAATTCCCTCACTGCATTAGCCTCTATCACTTCTGCAGTAGGCTGTTCCACCTATCTACCACCCTCTAAGGGGTACATTACATCTGAACCTCCAGTTTTAGATTATGACCTCGTGTTCCTCGTAAAATTCCTCCTCTTTTTAATTCTCTCTCTCTTCCTTTCTCCAAGCTACCTAGTACCAAATGGATTGGTGCTGTTGAACATTGACAATTGTTAGAAGAATGGATGACACTTTCATCTGTATTCTGTCCCTTTTCGTCAAGGGATGTTGAAGATATAATTATACTAATGAGTAATATTCACTTATGACTTTGATTTGGTCCTGTTCCAATTCACGGAAAAATACCAATAATTGGGGCCTATTATTTTTATTATAAACCTACTGCAATTCATACAGCGCGAGCAATTTAGATTATATATACATATTAATTGACTCAACTTTTTAAAAATATTGTTACTTCTAAATAAATAAAACTGAGGAAATATATGTAGCTACATACAAAATACTGAAATAAGAAAATGCATTATTAATGCAATGATTTGCTCTACATAATAGGAAAATACAACAAAATTACAAAGTGCCCAATAAATATCACAATTAATAACACATTAATTCGACTCCCACTCAGCATAAATATAATACGTGTTTACTGTTGTTATTTGAATTGGTGTGTATAAATATAATTGTGTAAAAAGAAGCTCTAATAAAATTAACAGAAAAAAAATGAATCTTGCAAGCGCTTACACGCCTTTCTTCTTCAAGGACACATACATTGTATATTAAGTAATACTGTTGTCACTGCCTCATACCAGCAGCTGCTTTTAAAGTTTTTCTCCTTTGACGACTATCTATTATACGATATCGCAGCTAAAGAGTTTTGTTACTCAACCCATATACATTGTGCTACATCAGGATTGGACAAAGAGAGGTAAAAAAGGCTTCTGATAATGCTATCCTTCCATGAGCTTCCATTATCATTTCATAAAGCAAAACAGAAGGTGACATATGCACACTGCTATCCCTTAGTTTTTGACGGAACATATTCATCAAAAAGCATACAGTCCCCTGAGTTCCCAACCATATGCTACAGGAAAATGTCACCAGTTAAAGATGTATTCATTTGGTGTTTTGAAAACTCTGTTTGATATTCATGCATTCCAAGTGTTTTGACCTAGATTTTTTTTGTAACCGTATTAGATCCAGCTCTGAAGAGGAAACTAGGCAGCTGTTGCTTATGTAGTCAAAGGAAGACTCTAAAGTAAGGGTAAAAAAAAAATAATAAAAAAAATGAAAACATTTATTAATAGGTGCCAACATTTTGCACAGCCAATATGTTTAATACCAGATTAGCTAATATAAGCATATGGGGTTGTGTTTGTTGCAGAGCTTTAAAGAAAAGAACAAGGAGTTAGTTGAAAGTGTCTGAGGTTCACAAAGAATCACATTTAGAACTTCCTTAGAAATAAAAGACAGCACAGCGGTAGCAGCTGAGTTATGGAAGTCAGTGGAGGGGACATGGCTGCATTACAAATGAGGTGCCTTGGTAATGGATGAGGTCATGGAAAATGATGTGGACCTTAACTCAAAAATGTGGATTCGAGGTTTCTACAGTGCAACAAGATAGAATAAAAGGAAAATATTACTGAGACATGTGATAGCTATTAGAATTCCATTGTCTGTATCTAAATCAAGTTCCCTTTGCCATCTCTACAAAATCGATCCAGGTTACGTTATTAGCTTCAGCAAAGGATTCTGGGTAGTGTTTATTTGCATGCATACTGGATTCCATAACTTGTTGAATACTTGAAAAATATGTGCCACTTGTGTTTTTTCACATAAGACTTAACAATATTAGAGATATCTGGAAATTATGCACTGCTTGTTTACTTGGACCCTTCTGGAATATAGTAGAAGATTGTAGTAGGGTATTTTGATGTTTATTGAGTCTTTACTCATACATATTGTTACTTCACATCAAGTAATTTGAGCTCCTATGTATTGATTTATTTACCTTTTAGTTTCTGCTAAACTCTAGAGTTAGAAGAGCCCTTTGTTGGGTGTGGATGGACCCAATCTATATCCTCAGTCCCAGAAAAATGGTATTCTGGCAGTATACATAATGAGCCTGAAGAGGTATTGGGCCATCTTTGAAGGTTACGTTTAAGTTGGTCCTGCAAAATATGCAATTTAATGTGTGGGGGGACTTTGAACAAATCTATTATCATTATACATTATAGAAGACCAGCCAAGCAATTTCGGCAACAGAAGCTGCATACATAGGGAAGTCAAGGAGCTGAAACATGGCTCTCCCACAAGCTCTTCGTTCACGTCTGTCATAAAATAGTTTGATTAATCCCTCTATAGATTTTCATAAATACCTTCAGTCCATCTATCTGCTACCCTGGACAGAAAAATGACACTTGACCCCAGTTATCTACTAATGTGTATAATTAAGTAGGAGTTTCCAACGATCAGTTACATGTGGGTTTGTAGCCATCCAATGCAGATTTATTGTGGCCCTGTGTCAAACTTTGAATGCCCTAAGAGAGCAGTTGTAGCAGATACCCTACAGCTGAACCTCAAATTCATTTCCTTTCTGACAGGACTCAAGACTTTATTCTGTGTCCTTAGCTAATCATATGCATGTATATGAATACATACAGTGTCATGGCTAAGAACTTTAAGTAGGATCTTTGCACCCTTACTGATACATTGGAAACAAATGTCCCCAAATTTAGTATCAATAGGAATGAAATCCAACCCTTTCTTTTTTGGCTTAAGGAAGATAAGAAGATATAACCGCCTTTCAGAAGCATCAGGTGTTTAGAGTTTAGTGTAGAAGATACTTTCCGCACCATTGATCGGATGTCATCTCATATAGGTAAGAACCTTTAGACCACCTACTAAAAATAAGATACAAGAGAATGCCTTGGTCAATGACAAGAGCGAAAAGTCTGAGTGATATTTAGTGTCAATGTGTTTTTTGTTTCTTTTGACATAGTTTGCTGAAGGGGATCATGTGTGTAGCAAAGGACAATGTGATCACAGAAAGGTTTACCAGACCACCAGCTTTGGGAAAGAGATGGATGTTTGAACAGCTTTATTTAATCTGGCATTTCCGGATACAAAAGTGAATTAGTTACGTGACACTATCTTTGCAGATCTAAATTCTAGAGTGCAAAGTAAACTGGAGTTTGAGATAGCGATCGGTCGTCTGAACGAGTTTACGTGGAATGACATTTTATCAATGTTAATTGAGACATATAGAAACACAGCTTCTAACAGAGAACTGGAAGATTGTATGGTTCTTGGTCTAGAGATGCTCGCTACTGTTTACACAGCTTCCGGATACCTCTGTAATAGATGCTATTTATATGATCGCTTGCAAATTAAACACAGCTTGGACTTGTTTCCCAATAGTGTATATAAATAAAATGTTATTTTAGAAGTTTCTTGCCACAAAACGAAATTATTATTGTTGGTTATTTATAAAGAACCTAAAAACTCAGCAGGCCTGTTAAATATTGTAATCTTGCAAGCAGGGCCCTCTTAACCTAATGCATTGGTTTGTCTTTGTCAATTTTTGTTTTGTCATACCATAAATCTATGTATTGTAAGAAACACAACTTAAATTGTTGGTGCTATATATTATTATTATTAACAGTTTAAATTATGTATTTGCACCCCATGTGGAGGAGAATGGTTTAAGGTGGTACCCGAGGAGTACTTGGGAGCAACAGTGCAGTAGGGGAGTAAAATTATATTCCCTCCTAACATATAGCCCCTGGGCGACATAGTATATAACACTTATATATGGGAATAAATAGCTTCCCCGGAAGAGATCTCTCAGCTCCCCTCTAGTGTGTATGTTGTAGTATGATTGGTAGAGGAATAGAGTAACGTCAGATATTCGAATTACATTAATTGTAATTTATATATTTACATTTACTTTTTGTTGATTATTTTTTAAATTTCTCTATATACAAAGGATGTTGGTAAAATGTTATATGTTTTAAATTTGCTTTCTTCTTTGACAAGAAAAAAAAAATAAAGATAAAAAAAAAAATTATATTTTGTATCGATTTGTACATTTATATTCACTTTGTGGTTTTGTTTATTTTGTAGTTGTTTAAATGATCTATGTACATTCTGTTTAAAAAATCTATATTAATAATTTCATAATTTTATAATTGGATATAGTTAATAAGATCATTTGTGTATCCCATTCATTCATTGGTGGTTATGGTTTTTTCTTCTGTGATATGAGTTCTCATATAGTATAACATATTAAATGTAGTTTTTCTGTTTTGAATGTATACTTCAATTACATTAAATGACTCTAATGAGGCTAAATAATGGTTTTTTGAAAAAATAACTTCTGTGCTGCAAAAACTATGCAAATATACTGAAAGTGAAAACAAAAAAAAAAAAAAAGTTCTTTTTTACATTTTAACCCCTTAGAGATCAACTCTGTTTTTACATTTTTCAATGGGAGGATGACATGCAGAGGTACTGATCTATTAATGTTGATTCATTTCATTTTTAAGAACGCTAAGGATTATAGTTCTTTATAGCTATTCAATTTCGTTTTAGGAATACAGAGTAATATCTATATTTTCAGGCAAGTGCTCAACAATTGTCTGTCTCAAGAAGCATCTTATTGGCAACTCCTGATCTGATTAATAACTTGCAAAATGTATTTACCTAGAACTCTATCTATCTATCTATCTATCTATATGTATAACTTGCATATATATTTTGTGGAAAGCATACATAGCATTGCTACATATCAATCTAAAGAGGACATTACCTCTGCTTTGTATCATTTCAGCCTGGTTATAACACACAGGACCTGTTTTTGGCAACAATAATCCAAATAAATATTTATCTACGCTCTTCTAACATATGCAGTGCATGATTTATGTGCAGGAGGAATGGAGTTTGAAAGGTCACCTGGTAATGCTGGAAACACTTTTTTTGATAACTTTGTGCATGTAAAGTGAGCTAATTAGAAGTTTAGATCACAGCTGATTTTGGAACTTTTGCCAGTTGATGAAAGTTTAAAATGCTAATGAGTTCTGATGAGCACATAGGGAGTTATTCTGCAGGCACTTCCTTATGCAGCCCAGGGAGCTGTCATTCTTCTGCTCACTGAAGACTTCTATGTATAGTGTCAGCTAATCACAATGGGAGGAACTGATGAGTCTGTAATTGAAACCATAATACATGGAAAGTCTGGATTTTCTTAACTGAAGAAGGACATCGTTTGTGTGTGCTAACCTTATATTCTTAAAGTGCCTTTACTCTATTTAACAGCCCAGGATGGGGCTAATGGGGAAGGGCACGTGTCAGAAATGTTTCCAGTGCTTTCCTTGCTGGTGCCAGGGACTGGAAGATCACATAAAAAATACTTATCCCAGTTGCTTTTTACAGAGGACTTCAGATAGGTTAAAGTGATACTGTACTACCTGATAGGGTGACCACATCAGCTATGATTTCCAGGACACATATCATTTTTACATATTGCTGATCAGCCCAGATAAAGTGATTGCACTTTAAGAATATAAGGTTTGTCCCATTAGACCCCCTAGAATTCTTGTGTGAGCCAGAGGTGAAGTTGGCCGGTGACGAGAATAGCGTAGTCTTGTGCATTCAGATTTGTAGGAACTTCATTTTTAGCGAATTTGGCCTAATTCGTGCACTCATCTAAATCTTGGTTGTTATTATTTTGCTATTATTATTATTCTTTATTTATATAGCATCAACAATTTACACAGCACTTCTTACGGTCCATACATTCAAAGGGTATGACAAAACTAGACCTGGCAAACTGATACATTAGGTAAAGAGGGTCCTGCTTGGAAGCGTTTTGCATGGATAGCCGAGGAGAGAGTTGAGACAAGGGAACAACAACAACTGCGCAATTGGTCGTGCAATGCAAAATCTGGTCTGGAACTCGTTGTAAGCCCTAAAATGCCACTGTTTTAAGTAAATTGTGTGTATTGCTTACAGAAACAGATTTCTAAAACCTAATTTTAAAATAGAATACCACTATTTATGCAACAGATCCACAGAACTTTGGACATCCAATGATAAGCTAGGAACACTCAAGAATTATCTTACTTTTGGTGACATGAGGACACAAATGCTTTATTTAAAAGTGAGATAGCTAAGGCCAACTTCTTGGTTGATGAAGGGCCTTTGCCCAAGAACACCTCTCAGTTAATTGCAGCTAGGAATGTGCATGATTATGATCATGAGAGTGCCTATAGGGTTTAATCAGTAATAAGTACATTTCAGATGAGTTGTGGTGAGGTGAGAAACCTTATCTCATCACAAATATGCTTTTATTTGAGGCAAACAAAGCCTTTCTTGTAGAAAAAGCTTACTAGGTTTTCCTTTTTATAATGTACAGTTATTGCAACAAAATGAAATGTTTTATTTTATATTATTGAGCAAGTGTCTGAATAAAATGCCATTTGTATCTCAGGAAGCCAGGCACGTACAGTAGTAGCATGTGCCGATGTATGTTATCTTTCCTCTGTGAAATGGTGGCTACCTAAACATTTCATACAGGATGACCTGTCACTTAAATCCACATTTAGAACACCAACAGCCTTTTAGCACACTGTAAGTAGACAAACAGTATACACTCTTAATGCCACAATATATTTCATCCCTCTTGTTTTCAAAGGGTTAAGTTAAATGTGCTTGATTTCTTTGACCTTTAATGAGGAGGGTGCCTGGTTATTACTGTTATTATTATTATTAGACATGTTCTATTCACCTTATGATACATAAAGGGAATTCTTGGATGCTCTCATAACCATATACAGCACCTGCACCTCCTTTCCATGTTAATTAGCAGCCTCAAGTACGGAGGGAAGTGTTTAACTAGTTTTCATTGAATGACCACTGCCACTAATTGGCTTTGACATATGTCTTCTTGCCAACTTGTCTATAAACTGTTTTCCTCATTGGACATGCCTGCAGTGTTTGTTTTTCTTGCTGATATCGTGATACAAAGACCTCAGGATGTGTTAATTTATTTCCCTTGTTCTCTTTACAATTTTTTTTATTGAACAATGGAGTGGAGAGAAAGCGCCTGCCTCTGTCCTGCTGATCTGTAGTCCTCATGCTGCTTGATTTCCTGGTTTTTGATGCAGACATCCCTCTTTTGTTTTCCAAGTGCTTAGCCTTGCGCGTGTTGGTACTGTAGCTACCAAACAAATATTTTAACCGGGCCTCCACACCCTGGAGAGCTAAAGCTGATGGACGGCTGGCTTCCTGAGCGCGGGAGGCTGTTACTTTACTGCCACTACCCTAACAGGAAGAGATATAGGGTCCGCGCCTGTCCAAACGGAATCAATGGGAAATCCCTGCAGCTGGTTGATTGTTCTATTCTCCTTCAGCGCTGAATGTCGAAGGTGTTTTATTGGGCTGTAATAGACCTTTCCTGTAGGGAGGATTTGCACGTGGACTTCTAAACACACACTCAAGGGAAGTTCTGGGATCAAAAGATAAGCCCTTTCCTACTTGATCTGACACAGGGCTTTATTGTTTGAACTTGTTTGACATTTCAGTGAAAGTTTCATATTGTGTGCTAATTGAAAAATCAGGATTGCCTGTCTAAGATGGAAAAAAGCAGAGCTTTACGGCCCCACCTGCGCACACCCCTGCTTATGTTCTTCAAAATTTATGACCCATCCCAAACTTACAGGAAAGGTGGGAAACAATTAAGTCTTTAGAGCTCTAACTATTTCTAAAGTCTCATGTAGCGTTGAAAATAATTGCGGTCAATCCACAAGAGGTCAAATTAGATGAATGCTTGTTGATCTCTGACGTTCAACTGGGAATTCTTTTAACAGCTTCAAGGAACGGTGATATGGAATGAAAGCTTAAGTAGTATTGCAATTTAAGATACCAGACAGAAATCATCACAGCAATTTCTTGTGTACTTAGTCATGATTTAAATGTTTTTACTAAACACTAGAATGATATCATTTTATTACATACATGAGTGTAAATGGTAAATTAAAATTATGCTAATCTCTACTTCCATTGTTACATGTTTCACATTAAAATACTCTATATGATTTTATTTTAGGATAAGTTTTGATATCGCTTTGTTTGCACATAATATTAAGGCAAAAAATGTTTGCAATCAACAGCTACAAGTAGGAAACAGTGTTACTTTGTCCTCTATGGCTTCATTCTACATTGTGGTGAACCTTCAGGTATCTCTTCATATCTTACGTAAGGCAACTTCTGGGACAAGTTTAAGGGAATCTTTAGCCCTCACACAAGTGTGGGTACCAGCCCTGAAACCCTTTCGCTGCATGATAATCAAGGTCAAGTATATCCAAGGTTGGGGCTGGCAGCACAGGATCAAGGTCAGAAGACAAGCCAAGGTTCAGTACACGGTAGACACAATAGGACTGGAAAACGCAAATACCCAGAGCAACTGTAATACTCTTTGATCGGGCACAAAGGTAGTGGAACTTAGGGTTTAAATAGAAGCAAGGGCGGGAAGGTAAAAATAAGGACCAATAGGAAAAAAGTATCAATGAATGACGTCATTACGCGAACGTGCTGCGTCGACCCCTACGTCAGTCTGCGAGCGCCACGGTCATGCCGCAGCGACTCGCTCATCAACCCACTAGTGCCACGGGCGTGCACGTCATCCCACGAGCGGCAGCATGGCATGGGACCCGGGTAGACATGATAGGTGTGACATTATTACTATTTTTACATTTTTATTAGAGAATTGATGACTTGATCAGATTCACCAATGTCAGTGGCCTAATCAGGTAAATGCATATTATACAAAAGAACTACAAAATCAAGTGTAAAGTTATATCTGTGTATTATAAACCGGTACATATATCAGAGATTTTACTATATATTTTAAAGGAACAGAAACTTAAAGGCAAAAGGTAATAATCCAAATGTAGAGGGTCAATGGCTTAGATGTATTGTAAACTGTAAAAAAAGATTTACTTTACTGAGTGGATGGTAGATAAATGTAATAGTCTTCCAGTAGATGCATTAGAAAACATATACACTGAGGGGATTTAAACATGAATGGGATTGAAATATGGGTATCCTGAACCTAAGACCGGACCATGGACCGATAAACGTTTGGGTCTTTACACCAGTTAAAATGGGTATAAAAGATAGACAGGCTGGTTCCTTCTGCCATCACCATCTTTCCCTCCATCTATTGAAACCTACTGTTAAAAAAGATTAAACCACTAAAAAAGCATTAAAACATTAATGTAAAACTAGAAACAAGCCATCAATAGCATATTATTGCTATTGATGACCAGCACACTTGATCGTTTTGGTTACTACAGCTAGCAGCTCACTGCATATTTTTTATGATAGGCTATTAAATGGTTGATATTTTGCAGTGCCTTGGCATTAGTTTATTCAGAAATGCCTTAGGTATGTTTATGCAATGATATTATGTACCAAACTGTCAAATTCACTTGTCAAAAGCCGAGCTACTTGTACATACTTAAGTACTCACACAATGTCACAAAAAAATCTGTGTTTCTATTAAAAGCTACAGGATACCAGACCTTACACATGTAAAATTTACGTACATGATTCCCAAACGTCGATTCCATTACTGCCCTTTAGTGACTTCTGGATTTAAACAAGACTAAAAAACATTGGGTAATTTAATGCATTGTCTTTCCAGAACTCATTGTTTTTGACATTCTTGCATTTTTTTCTGGAGTCTACGATCATATATTATACGTTCACCATAAAATAATATACACATCTTATTGTTTCCATCAGACATTGTGAGTGCAGATGGGATGAATATGAAATATAAAGTAAACCCAACCGAAATGTCAGCTGCTTGAGGTCAGTATATACCTAATGCCGGAATATTACATCAAAACACATCGTCAAATCAAAAGTGTGCTGGACACGTTCTGTAAAGGCCACAGTCAATCTGTATGGATAATTCACAGTATGGCCTATGCACTTCAGTTCTGATGTGTGCTGCTAAATAAATATGTCTCTTAAGTTATGGAATTGAATTGTGTTTAACCTTTTCATGCCAAGGATGCAAATGTGATCCACAATGTTAGCATGTATTGAAAAGGTAATCGGTTAATTAAGTAAACTCACATACCCTTGGGGTGATCTGTTGCCATCCCTGTCAGTAATAGGCATTATATCAAATGGGTTAGAATAAAAAAAAAACATGACCATAAGATTCTATTCTATTTTGTAAACTGTGAAACTTCCGCTCAGGAAGCAGAAAATAGTGACTGGAAATACCAATGCTACTTTTCATATTCTAGTATCAACCATACCAATTAATTCACTTAAGCAAGTAAACAAACCCTTTTTCAGACATCGTTCTTGAATAATGCCAGAACGTGGTAAGCATTTAAACCAATGATTCCAACAACTTGGCAGTTCTCAACCTTTACCATAAATTGTAAGCTTTACCAAAACTATTATGGTCATTAGTACTCTGAGTATGCATTATTCAAGTCCACTTGAAATTGTTTTAAATACGTGAAAGTCTATTTAATAACGTTTAGTCTTATGCCTAAGGTTGTTAATTAAGGAAGCCTTCCAAAATGGGACATTGAAATGGTCCTACCCATGCCATCTGTCTTTTTAGGACCTGGGAACTGGGACCTGGGTCAAACCCGGAGATCTTCGGTTGAAGCACCACTCCTCCAGTTCTCCGGGTCAACACCTGAATCCTCTGGGTCGCATGGTCTTGACACGCCCCTACTCCCTGCCCATTTGGCCTTTAAATTAGGCTGTTTCCCGCGGAAAAACGCCCGCAACGTCAGAGGAAACTCCCACAGACGTCAGTGGGCAGTCCTGGCCGTGTCCCGCAAGGAAAGGCAGCCGAAGTTCACAGGTATAGGTGCACCCATATATCCCTCCTAGAGTACCTCTCCTTAAATAATATGTCAGTCATAGAAAATTGAACAAATACACCTCTTATTTATTTTGTATAATTGTAGGCTTAGAGTAACATAAAACTACGCCACATCCACATATCCGTACTTAGGCCTGATGTCAGTTATAGAATTGCTTTAAAAAAAAATGTTCCTGGATTTTTATTGTCAGGCTATTATATAGTGATTTTTACTTCTAAACAGCCAACTCTTGAGCTCTGTCATAAAAGAGACTTGGAAAATTTACACATGTATATATTATTCGATGCGAGAGCTATGTTGCTTGCTTAAATTTGAAGATAAAGGCCTACTTTTTGTCTGTCCACACAGGCAATCTAGAATTGTTTGATAAATGTATTGCTTGAAAGAAGCACAATATAGATGCTATGTATAACTCCATCTTATTCCCTCTCCAGCTCATCTCCTCCGCCAAAGTGATCTTTCAACTGTCCAAAGTCATTAGTCGTTCTGCCTTTTTACATTATACCTTTGTAAATGCCAGGCATCACGGCATTTTTATTTGCAGCCGTACCACTGCTGACTTGAATGAGTATAAAAGGATCCAAGCTCCACATCTCTCTTTTTCTCTCTTCGGCCTTATATGCTTTGTACTAATATGATTTGTTGAACAAATTGTTCCATTAATCTGGAGCTGTTTGACAGAGTGAGAAAATAAGTGCCAAAGTGAGAAGATTCACAAGAATCGGAAATCTTAGCCGCTCTTTCTCAAGGTAAATAGTTATTATATCAGAGTGTCAGGCTGGCAAAATGGATGAGCGCTCATTCTGGGTTTGTAAATGTCAGCTCTCGTCAGGCCATCAGAGTGACAAATGGGCTTTGGGTTACAAAGAGAGTTCATTGCCTTGGCAAGCTTCTGTTTGACTTATATGAAAAGGTAAGCTGCTGCCTAAAAAATGTAGTTACAATCCTCTATACAGTGAGCTATCGGCAGTATAAAGTTGGTCCCTAATGTCCTCTCTGGCCCTGAGGGCTCCTAATGCCCCTATTGCCCAGTGGTGACTTGAGCTTTTAGGTAGTCCCTGAAAGCTCCACTGTGTTTTGTGTTGATTTTTTTTTTAAGTAACACAAAAGTTACCATGTTCTATTTAGGGCTGTCACTTCCCTTGGAAAATGGTTATAAAACTGCCCATATGTTATTGTTTAAAAAAAATATTTTTATTGAGTTTTCCGTGTTTCGTTTACAACAAAATCAAAATCAACAAAACCAACAAAAAAGTGACCCCACAAGGACGTCCCCCAGAGAATAATGTTATTTTTTTTACCTGCCTTTCAGTAAAATACCAGATAGATTTCAACTCTATTATATTATACCACAGCAAATGTTAAATATCAAGTTAATGCATTCTTTAACAGTCATGTGCACAGAGCCAATCGTGGTTTCTTAACCCCTTAATGACAAAGCCCGTACATGTACGGGCTCAAAATGCATTGTTTTCAATGGGTTTAGTTACCGCCCATTGTCTTAAGGGGTAACAGACACACAAGATGCATAATAGAATAGTGTTTACAAAGTAGGGTTTGCTGAAATTCCCCCAACATTTTAATACTCATCAGCATTGTAGAATAACTAGCTGAGGCACCTACCAAAGGAGACAACATGTTAGAATAGGAAGTCATAATCTAAAACTAGAAGATTAGAGGCTCAGATGTAAAATAATGAAGCTTTACCTTACTTAGAGGGTGGTAGATACTTGGAGCAGCCTACCACTAGAAGTGGCAGAGGATAACACAGTAAGGGAATTTAAATATGCCTGGGACCAGCATAAAGTTTTTTTTCTGAAGGTAAGGCTAACTGATTATGGTCTGCATGTTTACATCAGTGAAAAATTAGCAGACTAGATGGATAGAATAGTTCACGTTCCATGTCTCTACCAAGTCTGTGCATGTCCCACCCTTCTGCCTACTCTCTACATGGAGATGTGTTATTCTCTTTTGCCTCTAGAGGGCACTTCTCATGTTCTATACCAGGGGTGTCCAAGTTTTTTCTGCAATGGGCCACTTCATCAGAAATGTAAGCGTGCGTGGGCCGCACTCATTTTTCACTGAGAGAAAATATGGCCTTTTAGTTTTATAATGCATATTAATACAGGGTTAGTTTGGCTATAATGAAAAAAGCAGTGGAAACGTTTTTTTATCAACTTTTAAATGTCATTCTATCAATATTAAATTACTTAAACAGTAAAACAAAGTCAGTCCACAAACCACTTAAAACAAGTTTAGCCAAATAAAACTGCACAAGGCTGGAGCACACTGTGGGTACAATCTGGATTTAAGATGGTTGACGCACACTGGAGGCAGGGCCGGATTAAGAGCATCATGGGCCTGGTGCTGAGGATTTTGGTGGCCATTTTATGGAAATAAATAAAATAGACAGAATCTAAACTCCTTGACATCGATGTATACTGAATAAAGATAAAATCTTATGTGATGGGACTGTGAGTACTCAGTATACTAAAAAGTCATACATGGGACGCCTGAAGCCACAATTTAGTGCCACTAATCCTTTTTAAAAAAAATATGCAGATTGAAACAAAGTAAATAACACAAAACCTTTACTTTTCCTCTCTCTGATTTCTGGGCAAGCTCTGCCACACCAACAACCAAACACACACACACCAGGACAGGCTCTGCCATGCCGACACCCAAACACACGCACACCAGGACAGGCTCTGCACACCCACCCCCAAACACACACAAGGACAGGCTCTGCCACACCGACACCCAAACACACACCTGGACAGGCTCTGCCACGCCGACACCCAAACACACATACACCAGGACAGACTCTGCCACGCCGACACCGAAACACACACACACCAGGACAGGCTCTGCCACACCGACACCCAGACACACACACACACCAAGACAAGCTCTGCCACACCGACACCCAAATACACACACACCAGGACAGGGTCTGCCACACATACAAAGGCTCTGCCACACCGACACCCAGATACACACACCAGGACAGGCTCTGCCACACTGAAGCATAAACTATTTTCTACACTGCTTTGTCATTAACTTCCCCTTTTGTATTTTTGCCCCCTTGTGTATTGATGCCCCAGTAAGACCCCCTTTACTATTGATTAATGTGTTCCCCCACAACATTGTGTATTGCCCACCTTTGTGCATTTATGCCCCCACTCCCTTGTGTATTGATTTATGTGATGCCCCAGCCAACCCCCTCTCTTGTGTATTGATGCCCCCACCCCTTTTGTATTGGTTAGTGTGATGCCCAACCACCCTCTTGTCTATTGATGCCCCCACTGCCATGTGTTTTACCCTTCAGCCACACACACCAGTTTATATTGATTTTGTAATGCCATAACCCAGCCCCCCTTGAATATGTGTCCGCTTTCCTATAACCCCTATTTTTTTGGTAATACTTACATTTTTATTTTTTTATTTTTTCCTGCTCTCCTCCGATGTCATGACCCTCTCCTTGCCACGAGGAACAGGTTCTGTGAGCCTGCCTCCTTGAACGTCATGTGTTCAAAGTGGCCGCGAATTTCAAAGCAGCAGTCGTGTGGCTGTAAGACCGCCTCTGCTGGGCCAAACTAGGGCAGAAATTAGCTGAGTGGTTCTTATCTGCCATCATATTTTATGTTTCTATTATGGAGCTTATTTTCTGGAAGATTGAGAAGACAGCATTACATTAAAGACGCTGTTCCACTTAGAAAAACAAATTAATCTACTACAATGAGCAAATAAACCTTTGAGATTTGTAATTGTATTCTTTCATGTAAAAACAACATAGAAACTTAAAGAGGTTGTTTCAGTTTTTTATGGCAATTGGTGCAGGCTTTTGTGTAACATGACAAATTTGTGCCCTGCAAGAATTATGAATAATACATAACTTGACATGATTAATGGATTATTTCTGGGAAAATCAAGCATTCGTCATAAGGAATGTGTAATGCTTCACTTAAGGCCCCTAAAACCTAGAGCCACTACTGCTTAGAAGTATAATTCATGATCTTGTTTGGCTCTTAAATGATGGCAATCAATGCCTTGTGATATCTGGCAACCAAGGATGCCCATTGTGTGAGACTCGCTGGCCTTGCTGAATTTTATTTAGTTAATTTTAAGTCTTTCACAAATACGCAGGCCTTGCTATAATCACTGCTATTTGCCAAAAATTTCATGTGATGACATTTCGACATGACCCTATTTCAGTGAGTAGTGCAAGTTTATTTAGTGTTATCTTGAACTATTATTATGATCACATATTACTTTTAGTGCACCAACTTATTCCATAGCCCTATTATAGTAGGGGGGAATATCATTATTAAAATCATCAAGAACATCAAAATTAACAATAACAAGAATGGACATAAACCACACTGAGTACAGAAGAAGAAATAGACCTGCTTTTACGGGCATTTGTTCTTTCTTTATAGTTTCTTGATTTGATAACATATTACTATTAAAACCGATAGAGTTTCCTGATAGAAGCAGTAGTTTATATTGAATGGTCATCACCAACATCTTGGTCCTTCCTGTCAATAGTAACTAATAAATATATTAATGGACATTGTTGGGAAATCCTGTCCCCATAGTAAAATAAAGACCAATCACATATTATCTGCCAAATGCTGGCTGATAGAAAGTACTAATGTGCAAACATTAAACATGCATTACTAGCAATAAAGGAACAAACCACAAAACTTGAACAGATGATAGTTAATCTTATAGATTGTATAGATCTTATAGATGTCTGCTGTGACAAGCAATACATGTTTGCTTCTCTTTTATAGTAGTGTTTGTGGTATTATATATAAGCATGTCAATAAATACTCTCAAGCTCTTTCATAAAAATGTAACTCAGAATCTACAATTCTAATATATTGATGACTAGATGACTAGATTTCTGAGTCCTCCTTGGCTGCAGAAAGTTCTCATATCATTTAATGCTTGCCTCCCAATGTGCAATCCAGTGCTCTGTTGCTTCTTAATGCATTGTCTCAGACTTTTAGGAAGGTCTCACATGCTAAGATACTAATATTTACCTTCCTGGTAAATGTTAGCTAAGTTTAAACTGAGCAGAACGCAAGTCATCTAGACCATGCAAACTTCCACCACTTTTTAAAAAAGTATCACATTAAATTTGACTTTTGAAATATTATGTTGAAATCTGTTTTAAAACAGACATAATATAACGTCTTCAAACAGTTGAATTTTAGACCAAATAAGATTTGAGAGTTTATAACCCAAAAAAGAGAGTGATATAAGTGGAAAAGAAGTGGTAGAGACTATAATACAATGAGGCAATTTAAATATGCATGGGATGACCAAATGGCTATTCTAATTGAAATTTGATCCATCAAATTTCATGTTTCTATCTTTCTATTATCCTAAGTCCAATCTCCTAGCAAACATCCTGATCTTTATCATTCTGGTAAACAAAAAAATGGCTCAGTCTTAATTACCTAGCCTGACATATTCACTAATTAAGTTCTTTAGAGGAAAGGATTTTACTGGATCGGCATGAATTAATTAGCATTGTCATAAAGAATCTGTTCAGTGTGGTATTTGAGCAATGAAAGGCGTGGAGTGGTGGTTGCTGATAAATGACCTCTGTACGCCTATGAAGATATTCCATAAAAAATCAGCTGTTTCTAGCTATAATAGTCATTTAGAACATTAACAATGTCTACACTAAATGTCTGATCAATTTCATGTTATTTTAATAGACAAAAGTGGTCCAAGGAAGGAAAAGCGGTGAACCAGCGACAGGGTCATGGGCGGCCAAGGCTCATTGATGCACGTGGTGGGCGAAGGATGGCCCGTGTGGTCAAATCCAACAGACAAGCTACTGTAGTTCAAATTGCTGAAAAAGGTTAATTCTGGTTCTGATAGAATGCTGACCCCTGTCCACTGCCGAAAGCACCTACAATGGGCACGTGAGCATAAGAACTGGACCATGGAGAAATAGACGATGGTGGCCTGGTCTGATGAATCACATTTTCTTTTACATCACGTGTTTGGCCAGGTGTGTGTGCGTCGCTTACCTGGAGAACACATGGATGCACTATGGGAAGAAGGCAAGCCGACAGAGGCAGTGTGATCCTTTAGGCAATGTTCTGCTGGGAAACCTTGGATCCTGTCATTCATGCGGATGTTACTTTGATACATACCACCTACCTTAGCATTGTTGCAGAACATGCACACCCTTTCATGGACATGGTATTCCCTGATGGCAGTGGCCTTTTTCAGCAGCTCTGCCACAAAGAAAAAAATGTTCAGGAATGGTTTGAGGAACACAACAATGAGTTCAAGGTGTTGACCTTTCCTCCATATTCCCCAGATCTCAATGTAATCGAGCATCTGTGGGATGTGCTGAACAAACAAGTTTGATCCATGGAGGCCCCACCTTGCAACTTATAGGACTTAAAGGATCTGTTGCTAACATCTTGATGCCAGATACCACACTACACCTTCATAGGTCTAGTGGAGCCCATGCCTCGAAGAGACAGGGCTGTTTTGACGGCAAAATATGGGACCTATGCAATATTAGGCAGGTGGTCATAATGTTATGGCTGTATGTATATCTATATTACACAGCAAAGGCAGCTACATATGCTGAGGAAAAAAAATCCTTAAAAATCAAATAAATCATGTTGAAAATAAAATAACGGTAATTATGTGATCATTAAAACTATGTAAACACGCATACCCTGCTTAATTGCTCTGTGGAATTTCAGTGGAATAATATGCATTATAATCTTTTTTAAAGCAGAAAAAAATGTGTCAGAACTATCCCTTGAGAACCCCCATTAACACTTTTCCCATCCTTAGATGTAGCTTTGTCTCATGAAGGTCTGATAAGTGCTAAAATACCATAATAGATAATTAAGAGTACATTTACTCTTTTGCTATATAGCAGCTGAAATGGTTGACTGGGTTGAATAACTATGCTTCTCCCAACAGGTTCTTCTATAAATACGCATATTTTGTAACAATAACATAGTTCTTTGGAAATCGTTTTTTATCAGAGTTCATCAAAATGAAATTACAGTAATTTTATTTATCCCAACACTATTAGGCGAGGGTTTTCTTACAACCTCGTTGGTTTTTGATATGACCTGAGGAATTAGGAGGCTTACATTACAAATGCAAGTCAGGATGCTTCTGGCTGAGCAATTAATCACTGACACTAAGGAATTTCTCCTCTCCAGATGGGGAATCCATCCAAAAACCAAGAAAAATAATCGGGCTAATTAATTCTTATCTGCAAAGAGCAATTAGATAAATGACCTAAAAAAGGCCTGTCACCCCTAGTGAGCCACAGAGGTTCTAAATGGAATAATATATCTGAGCATCTCTTCACAAAAAAAGGAGAAACAGACTGAAGGTTAATTAGTGAAAGGGCCAACATTTAATAAAACTGTGCTCATATACTTAACAAAGCAGCATTATTTTTTCATCTTTTTATATTATATTTAAAAGAAGATACTATTTTTATCACACTTTAAAATACACATTTCTTCTCATTGTAGGTAATGCAATCTCTGTGATTTGAGGGTGTTGCCTGGCTTAAAAGAACCAAACTCCTTCTCAATCAGGTCCACAGAATGACACACAAGGTATATACCTGCAACACAAGTTTAATCATTATAAGATAAAAGTATAGCTTCAGGGTTATGTCACAATGATCAGTTATCAGTTACCCCCCATCAAAGGCTGCTCTGGTCCTGCAACTATCTTCTGAATATGCAATCTGGATTAAACCTCTGTTAGGTCAATTGCAAATGTTATATGTTTCTGTTAGTTGACTTATTCGCAAAAAAAAAAAAACCCTGTATTGTGTGGGACTAGTTTATAGTCTAAGGTATCAACTGTTTACTTGCGATTGAGTTGGCCCTTGGAACACATTTTTGTGTATCCATAGAAAGTAATCAAGTTTAATGTTACCCACACTTATGTTGAGTACCTATAGAATATCAGGTGCACTAAGCTTACCTAATGCATAGTGACCTTCATGTGAAATCCAGTCCAGAAGACACCTACAAGGACTGAATTGTAATACATTTTGCTGAAACGGTTAGCAATTTCCACTATGCATTACGTATATTTGTATTATATAACAGCGATAATAAAATTTACATGGCTATTACTCCTCTACTAATTAAACAATTTGCATGGCTAATATTCTCAATTAGCATTATACCTAATTAACACATTTAATTTCCATTATGTTGATCTTCTAACACCCCCATGTCAACACAATATATCGCAACCACCAGCAGGGAAGTATGACCTCTGACACTAGCAATAGCTGTCTACTTCTAGGACGTGATCACCAGATGCGATTAGCTGCCTATAAGACTCCTTTATCCTTGATCTTGAATCACTTGTAGGTGCCTCACCTTTCAACTTAACCACTAAAATTCATCCATTATTGCTGTTCCTAGGACTATACACTCACTGGCCACTTTATTAGGTATACCTGTTCAATTGCTTGTTAACACAAAAAGCTAATCAGCCAATCACATGGCAGCAACTCAATACATTTAGACATGTAGATGTGGTCAAGACAACATGCTGAAGTTCAAACTGAGCATCAGAATGGGGAAGAAAGGGGATTTTCACGCACAACCATCTCTAGGGTTTACAGAGAAAAGATCCAGCGAGCAGCAGTTGTGTGGACCAAAATGCCTTGTTGATGTCAGAGGTCAGTGCAGACTGGTTTGAGATGACAGAAAGGCAACAGTAACACAAATAACCACTCGTTACACCCAAGGAATGCAGAATACCATTTCTGGATGCACAACACATCGAACCTTGAAGCAGATGGGCTACAGCAGGAGAAGACCAAACCGGGTGCCACTCCTGTCAGCTAAGAACAGGAAACTGAGGCTATAATTTTTACAGGCTCACCAAAATTGAATACTGGAATACTGGAAGAATGTTGCCTGGTCTGATGAGTCTCGATTCCAGCTGAGACATTCAGGTGGCAGGGTCAGAGTTTGGCATAAACAACACAAAAGCATGGATCCATCCTGCCTTGTGTCATCAGTTCAGGCTGGTGGTGGTGTAATAGTGTGGGGGACTTTTTCTTGGCATACTTTGGGCCCCTTAGTACCAACTGAGCATGGTTTAAACGTGACAGCCTTCCTCAGTATTGTTGCTGACCATGTCTATCCCTTTATGACCACAGTGTACCCATCTTCTGATGGCTACTTCCAGCAGGATTATGCACCATGTCACAAAGAGACAGAATTATTGCAAACAGATTAAGAGAACAAAAGTTCATAACAAGGAATAAAACCATTGTCTTTTCAGAAAGACAAAATATTGATATATTTATCTAGCCTTACATTGGTTCTTTTGCTCTAGATTTACAGATTGTGTTTTCTACTTATAAAGCTGTCCACAAATCTAATGAGCACTACATCTCTTTACATTTTATTAATAAACCTTATATCCACTCTGCTAAAGACAAAAATTTTGCCTCAAAACTCTCTCTCAACTCTCAGCGTTAACCCTAATACACTTTTTTACACTGAATTTACCAACACTGTCCCATAGTTTTCTCTTCTTATTATAACCCATGGCTTATACCTAAACATGATCATATCTTTAAACTATTCTGTGCTATTTGGTGTGTGGGCATGACATATTACCAGCTTTAAGTGAGCCCCATTCTAAACTACAGTTCACCTCTATAAAACACCAATTGGCTCTAATAGAATGGTGACACAGCCAGTAAAGATCCAACTTCCCTGTGCCATTTGCTTTATAAATCATATTTGGGTGTAATGGCCATGAGTGACAAATGAAATTACATGTATATTGTGACTGAAATTTGTCATACGGCATGAAAACCTTTAAGGAGCACATTTGGGAACCACGGTTTGGTTTGAAGTTGTTTTCAGCCAGGTGTTTATGCAACAGGTCTTAGCCGGCTAGGCATTTTTGTGGGTTCTATGTTAACTTTCCAAGCAGTCTTGTCTGTTGCTGAGGGTTGTTAGTGCTCATTTAGATCTTGGAGGTGTTTATGTTTACAAAAGTTTCAGGAGAGAAATCTGCTAAATAGTGGACAACCAGACATCCATGCCTGCTAACAGAATGATATGAAGAAAGTTCCCATGATGGAAACATTTCTTTATTTGTAATCATCCAAAAGATCAGATCTGTTCTTGTCTCTACCCCAGTGAGCTAGGGCTGATTCTGAGCTAGGGCGACCAGGCTTAGGACTAAGGCGACGAATGTTGATTCATAAAGGGATAACATTTACCACAACAATGTACAAAGTCAAAAGTAATTATTTGTGAAAAACAAAAGGGAAAATCTCATTGTTGATTACAGGTAACGGATTATTCTCTAGACTTGTGTACTTTCTGAATTGCTATTTTAACAAATTTTGTTAAATTCAAGCGTTCGTATGAATGTCCAAAAATGAGGTTGTATGCTAAAAAAAACAAGAGCGAAATTTGTTTACATGAATTAATTTATTCCTTTGTAAGTTGTGTGTCAATTTTTTTGCATATGTATAGTTTAGTAAAAGGCAGGCGGTGAAACTGTTAAAATTAAGTATTTTTGCCTGTTAGAATCTTGCAAGGAAGAAGGAGAGAGAGAGAGAGAGAGAAGGAATTTTGTTTCCAAACAAAAAAACAATAAAGTAACAGCGGAAGAATGCTGAAAAGTGACTATTAAAGGGTTAAAGTAATACTTTTTGCTAAAAAATGAAAAAGACAAGGGGTTGCATTCAATGCTAGAGATAAATCTAACAGAATAGAAATCTCATGGATTATAAGATAAGGAACAGAGGTAGATTGGCCCAGATTCATTAACTGAGATAACACCACATTTAAAAAATCTAATTTTGTTCCTTTGCGACTAAGAGTCATTACTATTCAATTGATTGTGGTAGATTTAACTTGTGATTGAATCCCAATATGCCTAGACATACCCCCCAACACGGATGTCCAAATCAAGACGATCACATACGTCATTCCCGTCTCATACGCCTAACCGCTCAGTTTATTGATAGATGTAATATACATAAGGTTAAAACAGAAACAATAGTCCCATTCCCAAGGACCCTCTTTTTATAACAACAGCCATCCTGGGTCCGAGTAAATCGCTTGCCATCACCAGCCTTGCCAACACACTCCAATCTAACTCCTCCAGGCACCTAGCCAGCCAACACAAATTAAGTGGTGCCATCTTCATCAAAGAATAACAAACACCAGTTTAACCAACACCCCAAAACCACGCAGGCAGTACTCCAGAGCTCAGCCTAACATTGTGACGAAGCAATGCCTACCAAGAGCGGTCAGGTAGGCAATTCACTGGCTGGGTGAGTCCAACAGGAACCTTACCTATTTCACCCACCAAAAGTGTTGTGAGGTGGCCACATGGGACCTGTAACATACCTATACTGTACATTGAACTATAGCTACTAACTAATCAGCAGGAATATTACATGTAGTCCCATAGTGACTCTAGAACTTCATAACTATCATTAACCCATTAATAATCCACTACAAAAAATATATAAGGATATTTTTTGCACAGACCCTTTAATGGTTCCAATGACTGTCCACATGGAAAATTAACATTTATTGGGCCATAACAATATCAGTGACTGGGTTATCGCACATAAACATGGATATCAATCATAATATAGTAGTAAGAAATGCACTAGCTCAAACACTGAAATATCCTAAAATCATTGTAAAATGTATCAGATCCAGACTGTGTGACCCTTGAAATTTACCAATGGAAGCATTAAACTTGAGTGAAACCTCTGCAGGTCAGGTACAACACCTTAGAATCCCCAGACATGATTATGTATATAAGTGGAACAGAAGTGGTATTTAAACATGCATGAGATAGGCATATGTTATCTTGAATCTAAGACGAGATCAAGAACTGATAAAGGTTTGAATCCTTACGCGGACAGACTGGATGGGCCAATGCGTTCTTATCTGTCATTAAATTCTATATTCCCATGTTTTCAATTTTACCATATACCTTGCATCAACTTAAAGAAAAAAAAAATCACATTTGCATCTATGACTATATACCACTGCGTTAATGGAAAAACGGTGCGAAGCTAAGTTTATTTTGCCGGCTGTAACGCACCAGTGGGTGCAATCTAGTTTTCCTATATTGAAACTGCCATCTCGGCGTATACAATGAGTCTAGTCTCAGCCTAGGCACATGAGACCTGTCACAAGCAGAAATTGTATTTAATTCATGTTAAACACTCTCCTGCATGGCATAGTTGAGCGGGCAAGTGTTTCAGTCTCTGAAGTAGCATACTGCTCGGGCCTGCGAACCACATGGTCAGCCTAGCTTATGTATACAGTCTCGTGGATGATAGCGTTTCCCTACCCCATCTGCAGTTGCAAGGGAATCTATTATTTTCTTATCCCTTGGGAGAAAAAAGGTCTTGGGCGTCATTACTTCTAGGCAAATGTAACTTAGTCTGCTGCACACCCTAATTTGCTTTTCATAATTATAGGTCGTTCACCCCTTATGTTATTTATAAAAACCTTTTTTGTTCTTATCAATAATAAATGGAGCCCAGTGAATCACGCCGCTGTAATATTTTGATATTATGAAAATGCTAATATGAGGTATCGTCAGGGCCCGGGTCTTATCAGCTATTCAGATGCTCTATTAGGTAGCCAGTGAGGAGCTCAGCCAAATTGGTTATGTTAATGTCCTGTAGTACTTGGAAGAGATGGAGGAGCCGGCAATTAATTTTTTCCAGGCGGCAGGCCGACAGGCAAATTTATTTTCTTCCCTCTCTATGGGACCGGGCTAAGAGGAGGTGAGGTGGAAAGCAAGCTTCTTCAAGAGGTTTTCTATGACCTAATTGAACATGCTAAATAAAGACTGAAGAGAAAAAGAAAAACAATAGGAGAGAAGTCTGCATCCCCATTCATTCAGCTGACAGTGTTTTTGCAACTTAAACCTGTTTTATTAATTATGTTTGACATTTCCTTAATTAGTTTCATTTACATCCCATCAGCCCCTAACAGACGATTGCCCCATACATCATTTTACCAGCGGCCTGGTATGCCTCCACAATAAAAAAAAAATCACTGTGTAATTATGCTGCTTTACTTGGTCAGTTTTCCCCATGTTTCATTTTAAGTTAGTGTTGTGTGTACCAGCTAATATGCTCTTTTTTTCAAAGGATTCATGTCTCCCTCTCTAACTTTATATCACTTTTCTGTCTGTTAATAGACACAAGTCAAGTCTGTTGAATGTCCGGTTTAAAACAACTTTTTTTTGTCCAGGAGAAAAGAATATTCATACATACTCCCTAAAATGCATCTATTTTATTTATTTGGACAAAGAATACACGCTAACTCGGACTAGAGTGACAGACCTCTGACTTGAGGACCTCCTGGATATTTTTTGTCAGTTTTTAAAAAACTTACCTTGATTTAAAATGTCTGGTCAGCTTACATTATAGTAAAATGAAATATGAGACCTTTGCTATTAAAAGCTACTTATCCAAGCTTAAGAAATAAATCTGCGTAATTAATAATAATATGGACAATAACAATATGTATTGTCTTTTATAGTCCCATCATATTCCGCAGTGCTGTACAATGGGTAAACAGGACATAACAAGTAGTTTATAACATAACAATTTAACTTACAGAAACAACAAGTGGGTAGCTCAAATGAGCTTACAATCTATAAAAGCATTGTAGAGCACTCTTCAGGATTCAAAACAAAGGTATTGGGACTCCTGTGTGTTGGATATTGGCATACATGGGAACTCTCCTGAAGCAACACACCTCTTGACAGGTCCCGCACCCCGCCCATTTCTCCTTTAAATAGGGGTGTTTCCTGCGATGTCAGCTGAAACGCTTCCTGACATCAGCAGGAACATCCCCGATGTCAGCAGGCCAGCCCACCGACATCAGCAGGACCGCTCGCGGACAGCAGTGGTCAGTGGGCAGTCCTGGCCACATCCCGCAAGGGTAGGCTCTAGGTAGCCAGAGCCCAGAAGTTCCCAGGCTACGGCTATGGGTCCTCTTTGAGCAACAGAAGACAGGAATAGGAAGCTGTTAGACTGCAACCCCACTATCCAGGGATAATGAGCACTGTAGTCTGGCTACCTTTTTGCATACAAAATAACTATTTCTAAATCTGAATTGTAGACATAAATAAAATAACTATTTTATGGATTCAATAGTCACACCATTATACTACCTAACTGTAAATATATTAGTGAATCTATTCTTCTAATCAATTAATAGAGAAATCTCAGAAGATCACACAGAAGGTTGGTTAATAAAATGACATCACACCGTCTACTGAGATTCATGGTATAGCTTAGCACTTATAACTCATGTCACCAGTATATCTACTCTGTTAATTAACTAAAATGACTTTCCCACCTTTTATCATTATACAATAGCACCGAAGGTGCTCCATTTGGCATTTTAATTTAAGTGTTATATTGAATTGGAGTTTAGAATGAATATTTCAGGTGCATCTCAATATATCTGAAGCCAAGTTCTGTATCCCTAAATCTTACACTTGAGTCATGTTACGAAGGTCATGATAATTAATTACATAGACAAAAGATTGGGATTTTTGTCAACGGCAGGTTCTTCCAATTTATCCTCCCAGTATTATACATTATGATTTCTATGTTATAACATATTGTGGGTCTTTTTTTCTCCCATAAAGCATTTAAATCTAAAACTATTGGTTATGAACGGAAAATCAATATGATACATTTCAAAGCTCCAGCAAAACTAAAATAGAACTATCATGCAGTACATTTTAGCCATGGAATAACATATTATATCATTTGGTAGTGCAATTACAACAGCGAGGGTGAAAATGAACAATAACATTAAAATGGAAAATCTACAAAATTGCCAATAAAGTGAACACACTTGACCTCTGCACTGATTATTGGTGGAATAAAGACAAAAACAGTAAGCAATCAGAAGACAGATTTTATAGGCCACAACGTTTTACTAAAGGCAGTGACATGTTTAATATTATTGAAAGATCTTGACGAAAGATGCTGACCCGTCTCGTCCACTTTTTCAATGTCCTGCCAAATACTATTGGCCAAACACCACACACCAACCCAATGGGTTGGGAACACTCTTACCATGGATAATTATCCATAGTACTAAACATCAACATTCACATTCTCCAATCAAGGTTGTCCCCACCCCAGGAGGGCTAACCTGATCCCAAAAATAGCACTTTTCAAGACAAGAGCCACACGCCCAACCAACAGTCAAACCATACTTCAATGACCATCACTAAAACTGGGAGGGCAGGCGAAAATGTCATCAAAACTAGAAAAGGATCAGCCCCTCAAAAATTGGACCTATATTGGCTGCTCCCTTACATCCTTTCCCCAGCCTCCCTCAGCCTTTTTCATACTTGTTCCAGGGACACCTTTTACCCCATACGGCCACAAAATGAGATGATGGCAGAAGGTTTGGGATTGCAAGGGAGATTTGGTTGTAGCAAGGGGTAAGTGGAGTCAGTGGCATGGATGTCTGGAAGGTTTTGAGAACTGATGATTTATTTTCGGAATTCAAGGGGTGTTAAGAAACTAGAGTATATGCTTCCATGCTATGAAGACGTGGGTTTTTAGTGAACTATTATGAGGAGGCAATGGATAGACTGGCACAGTGACGTAACAGATGAAGAGCAATAGAACAAGAAATGAATCTAGTAGAAGTGTTCAGAATGGATGGGTAAGGTGAAAGGCAATAATCCAGATGGGAAAAGGGAAATAATTAGTACTTCTGTAGTATTTTGTGTGCGGAAAGCACGATTCAAATATATATATCAGGAAAAGGAATATTTGTGTTCCGTTAGAAATAGTATTGGAATGTACAGCTGCAGGGGATATTCTGATATCTTATATACCATGAAATCTAACATACTAATAAGAGATTTCAATGCCTGATTAATATTTGCAGGTCTATTACCCACTTGGTGACTAAACTTTACCCTGTAAATGTTTCCTATGTTGCAAAAGCAATTTACGTAAAATGAAAAAAAACAAAACATATTGTGATTATCATTTAAATTGAGCTCAGTATTATAATTACCCAATCAAATCCTGCCATACTCAATGAAAGCTGTTAGCACAGAACTATTAGAAGGACGACAGAACAAAGAGGTTGATGTCTTTTCCTACATTAAGACTTGTGAGATTTTCCTAATCTTATTTAACAGTATGATGCGGTCTGACAATGTGTCTAATAAGCATTAGGTATGACAAGCTTGATTTTATTAAATGGCTATTTATTTGATACAAATCAACATTTCACCCTGAGGAATTGGTTTGCATACTAATAGTAGTAGGTGCCATAAATCCTTTACCAGTTTATGATCTAAACGTCATGATTACCAAATAGATTGCACAATGGGTTCGTACAAAGCAGTATAAATAAATGGAAGAAACATATACAGGCTCACTTTTGGAATGCTATGCTTCCATGTGCCAAAAAGACACGCAACTCAATCTTTTTTAATTTATTTATTTTCTGTCTGTTACGCGCCTTGGTCCCCAACCTTTATTGGCCCTTCATCGGTATTTGCTTCATGTGTGTTCGCTGATTGTCAAATGGTGGATTGAATCCAGTCGGCGGTCATGTCCAGTTTATAGATCAGCACATGGGATTCTCACGGTGCTGCGGTCCTCTAAGGGAGAAGCTCACTGTTACATGTTATGGTCCATAACGGCATTAACGTTCTGTAGGTAGAAGCTCTGTTTAGAACATTTAAGATGCTATATTCCACTCAAGGCATTTCCAGCATAGACCATTAAACAGGGTGGATTCTAAAAAGCAAATGCTTATGGACCTATCACAGTTTTGCCTGATATAATGTAAACCAAGCAAGTTACCCAAGTCAGGCAATGTACCGATGATCCCTTCCATACCTCTAAACCTGTTTTCTGCTGATCCTAATGAATTGTCAGAACTGTCAGAGACTGCCAAGGAATGACAAATGTCTGTGATTTCTAGAGGCAGCTATTGCTGCACTGTAAGCACCTAACGTATGGGAGGGAGACTCAGCGGTTCTAGATTGCAGATGTGAGGCACTAATTAGCATCTTAAATATCAAGGTTTCCATTGTGTAGTTATATTTAACAAAATGGGACAGGAGCCATTGGTGTGATCTGTCCTCTTAGTATCTGACACTAATACAAAAGGCATCAGACATGGTCTAACTTTCTCAATAAAGTTAAAAAAGTAAGTAACCCACTTACATTACATTTTTCTAGAACATTATGTTTTCTTTCTAATAAGAGTATCTTGAAACCATAGGATATTTTTGCACGTGATCACCCAAATAGAATAGGTACAATGGTTATCACAATCATAGTGGTTATGCATGAAAAATTCATGTGCAAAGCAGTAAAAGTTGAGCAACACCCCAAACAAAACATTGTAACATACAGTATTACACAATATTATATCATATTCAAAGTTAAGCCGGGTCACTGTTACATCTGCCACATGCTGCCGCTGTTATTAGTGAGGGATAACCTTTCACTGGAACAGATGTGCAATTCTGTACACAAAATGACTGCAGTTTCATGGTGATAATTTATTTAATGAGCTGAGTTCTTCCATGACTTTTGGGGTTCCTATTATTTTAGCACAAACAATTAAAGTATGCATAAAGTAAATGACACAATATTTGTGACCACATGTTTGTTTTAAAGGAAAATATATGATTACAGAAAACGTTATGAGGAACAGGGTCGGTCTCGACACAAGGCATCTCCAACTGCTTCCTGGGGCGCTTGAACCAAGGGCAACGGGCCATGGCATACCCTTCATAGGGAGACAGGTCCAAAGTGACAGCCCTTGAGCCACATTACTAGGGGTAAACTGCCCTATTAGGACCTAAACTCCGGTGTCCCTCTTTCCTCCACCGATGTCCCTCTTTCAAGGACCTCAGAATGTTGGTTATGAGTATATTGAAGAGTTCTACAACCGTAAAAGTCACAACAAGGAGAAGGAGAAAATCAGTTTCTAAATTAAAATGCGTAGACAGACATTAAATGTGTAAAACCTAATGCTATCTAAAATTTAAAAATGGGGGTGCCAAAGAGTATTCTGGCTTAGGGGGGTATTTGGTCTACGGCCTGTCCTGATGATCAATCGGTGTCACATTACCCTTCACCTTCTAAGGGGTCCTTTGGAGGAATGAGGGCCTCATAACGCCATTTCCCCCCAGCTTAATGGTCTCACCATCCTTGTGCGGTTTATACAGACATGTCTTGTTGCAATGTGCAGGGACAAAGCACATATCCTAACAACAACACCATCCATTTAAGTGGCCTAAATATACTGATATATCATCACCTGCCAGCATCACATAAATAACCGAGTTGGAGAAGCTAAACTGAGAAAATTTTTCTGCACAATGGACTCCAGACAGAGCTTTTGATATATCTCTTCAGAAAGACAGATACATCTTTTTCAATGCCGTCAAGTAGCTTCTTAAACCGCTCCTCGCTACACACCGAATCAACTCAAATAAATGGGATTTTTTCCCCCCTCATGTTCACACAGTAATTCCTTCATTTTTAAACACATAATGGAAATGTATAACTAGCGCTCATAAAAATTTATATCTCCGTTCTTCACTTTAATTTATGACAAGGCCTCTGGGCACTTATTATTCAAACATTAATAAAATGCCTATGCATCACCAAAAGCATCCATTTTTCACATTCACTCCTCTTAGCTTGATATAATATACAAAGTCAGATTATGGTTAATACCGGCACTGATGCTTTTGCGTCTGAAAACAATTATGCTTTCAATCAGGTAAGGTAATTCCTAGTGAAAAAATATGTTAATAATATTAACAATTTTACTTCTGTTATTTGACATGGTAACATTTTTTTAATCTTACTTAATGCTCTTTACATTCCAGATTATACTTTTTGTAAATGTCACCTTTCTATAAATTTTAGATTCATCCTCATTCATCACCCGCACATTTGCTTATAATAGGGTCTGTTCTCTTGGGCTTACATAGGATTCAATGATTTTAAATATTTATTTTGCGTATGTATATATACATATATATATATATATATATATATATATATATATACACACAGTATCATTAAAAAATTTGGGGTCACTTAGCTGTTTTCATGAAAAACAAAGAAATTTCTATATGTGTAACATAACTGCAAAAGGATTTTCTAATGATCAATTTGCCTTTTAAACTTAAACTTGGATTAGGGAATGCAATGCGCCATTGTACAATAGTGATGGGAGTGATAAAGGGGCTCTGTACACCTATAAAGATTTCCCATTAAAAATCAGCCGTTTCCAGCAACAATAGTCAGTTACACAATTGCACCAAATGATCAAGTTCATGTAATTTTAATGGATACAATTTGCTTTTCTTTCAAAAACAAAAATTTCTAATTGACCCCAAACTTTTTAATTGTGGTATATATATATATATATATATATATATATATATATATATATATATATATATATACTGTATTATATTGTATAAATATAATATATATATATATATATATATATGATTATGCAATATTCTTTATCGTTTAGATAACAGGTCAATAGATAAGTCTCTTCACCTGTACCAGTATGTTATAATGTCTGTTAATGTTATTACCATTTTTTATATTGTCAATTTTAATAAAATTATTAATCTTCACTCTCCTCTGAGAGTATAAATAAAACTGACTGCGCAGGTAATGAGAACCAACATTCACACAAAACCATTACAGTCTCCCATCCACAAGACAGCCATATCCCTTCTATTCTACTGGGACACTAGATTGCTTTGTGTGGACAGGTGGGTTAGTGTTGAGTAAATAGTTTTAATAGAATGCCGTGACTGTTTCCTTAAATGCACCCTTTCATATTATCAAATAGGTGAAGAATACCAATTGAGTCCGATGCCGAGAATCCCACATGAGAATCAAGGTTAAAACCCCAAAGTTACCAGATTTGCAGATTAGGGACATCTACCAATTGGAATACATATCCAAAAGTTTCTCCCAGCCCTACATATTGGAATGATCAATATAATTCTTATACTTTTCTTCAGTATTTTATTAATCCAAGCAAAATACATAACCTCAAGGCTGACATTCATATCTCATCCGCCCCACTTCAATGTCATTTGTGACAGTGACACTTTATTCCTTTCATTGTTAATAGGCTTGAAGTAGATATTTTTGTGTACAGCATGTTATTATGATTTAGACAGAAACACTCGAGCAGACAGGAATCACATTACACAACCTTGACTGTATAGCATTCACTGTGTATATGTCAATTTCAACTTAAGTGGGTGTTGAGAGCTGATGAAGTTGATAAATAAATCTCCCTTCGTTTAACTGATTTCAAGGTATCAGGAACTTTGGACGTTGCCAACATTCAAGTGGAAAATGTGCATCATAGACTTACTTGCAATTTCCAAAGCTGTATTTGTTTTGTTAATATAGCCTTGAGAAACTATCATATGTCATCTTGACTGTTCTATTGTTTTTCCAACTTTTTTTAACAACCTACATTGTTAATGCAAAAAATGTCATTTTTTTTTTTGGTCAAAAGTGGTTGGGCAAAAGGGACAGTAATGACTCACAAAATACAACATAATTGATTATTGTGTAAAATTCATAATTTATAATGTATGATATTGTTATCTCTTCTCCATGTGCTGCATGGAGCCGTACGATATTGTGTTTTGTTATATTAGTCCTTCTACATAGTCTGTATTTTTTATTTATATATAAGATAATTTAGGATTCCCCCAACCATTCTAAGTGGCATGGGACACATCAGATGTTTTATCAATGCCATATTGCTGTCCTAGACTTGACCCCAAGCAGTGCCCTCAGCCACACCCTTAGACCTACAAGTTATGGAGGATCTCCTTCTCCACTGGTTGTCTTTTTTTCACAGGGAATTGGGTGTCATACTAGTTCACATGGAAATAATACTACAGCGACTTTGAACAGCCTTCTGTAGTACAAGTGAGCCAGTTTCAATGGAGATCTTTATACTCCCCAGCAGGCCTAGCAACAGCTCTGGCATAGTAGAGAGGACAATAGCTATGGGCAACTAGTGAAGTGCCCCAGGTGCTACTGCCCCCTGGACCTGCCACCCTAAGCCTAGCCAGCCTATGCCAGGAGTATAACACATAGGAATCACAGGAAATGCGACTTTGACAGGACCCTAAATACTAGAGGCTCCACTGCAACTCCTTCAACCTGTCCATTGTGGTCTATTTCACTTCTATTAGCAAACAACCCTCTTCTGCTGCTCATGGCTTGCCATGTATACATGGAGCGAGAGGTTATGATGTCACAACTGAACATAGGAGAAAAAGGGAGATCTCTGCTAGCACAGGTACAAATCTAAGTGATACACATTGGATCTCTAAGAACTGACTGCTCCTAATCAAGACTAGAAGGTAAAAATTCGGAATTGACGGAGGGGGAGGTGACATCAGGGCCCAAGCTCTTACCATGTTTCACTCCTGACTTAGGTCAGCATATTGGTAACTTAGTAGAAATGGATAGAAAAAACTAGAGCAAGAAAGACAGAAAATGAAAGGAGAAAAAAGCTTTAATTGCTTCTCTGCAGTGTACTGGCAGACAGCAGTTGCATTTACAGGCTTTTTTGCTGGATACACTACTTGGACTTTTAACTTTATTTATATTGGGCCTGGCTCACCTAAGATCTTGGCAGCAATTTAGATTGAACTTTTAAGTGTACTTGGACCTATTACAATATTTTATGTACCACGATTCTATCCAAAATACTTATTACCTAGCTGGAAAGCATGTTAATAAACTTTATTGCCATTTCTTATCCTGAATAAAAGAAAGAAGAGGCCACTAAAAGTATAGATTCTTAACATTTTCCCCCAAAAAAGTATCACTAACAACTAGCAAATACCAATGTTTTTATCGAGGTTTTTAACAACAATTTGTTGGGGAACAACTCGTTGAAAAAGAATCTAAATGAATGTATAAAATAAATATGAAACCTGAATAACACTATTTATATATAACACAACAGCATGTAATGTAACAAGGTATAAATATATGTCCTTCACCCTTTCAATCCAACCCCACATCCTTTCCCTTACTGACTCCTAGTTACTCCTCTGTAGTGTGATGCCACTTCACAAACTACTGAATGCTCATGATTATGAGGTTAAAATGTATTGTTAATTAGTTGCAGACAATATGATATGATAAGATTTCATATGGTACCTTTTTGAGCTTGTACACGTGCCATGGAGTGGGGGACTAGGTTCCATCTTGGAATATCGTATACTTATTTGATGGCTGATAAACAATTTTAGGGAAAAAAATCAGGATGAGGTGTTTCTCATAATACAGGGTACAATGAATGTTGGCAATATTTTTTTTCTCTGTGACAATGTCTCGAGAATTAGTTCTCCCTATCGACCCTAGTCTGTGCTTCCTTAGGACCAACATGCCGAACCTGAGCGGCAGGATATGATGTTGTTTCCCAGCGCTTAGAGATAGTGTGTGAGAACCTTGGGGGAACAGAACAACAAAGGTAGGTTGTATGTGTGTAAGTGTAAATAAATACCGTATTTGCTCGATTATAAGACGAGGTTTTTTTCAGAGCAAATGCTCTGAAAAATACCCCTCGTCTTCTAATCAGGGTCGTCTTCCAGACTAAGATCCAGATCCCCCGCACCGCTGCGGGGGACCTGGATCCTCCTGTGTATGTTAGCATGTGTAAGTATGATGTGGGTATGTAAGTGTGATACTGTGTGTGAAGGTATACTACTGTATATGTGTGTAAGAATGTTAGTGTATGTATTGGTGTGTAGATGCATGTGTGTATGTTGTTAGCATGTCTGTGTGTTACTATAAGCTGTGTTTGTGAGAATAAGATGTTTGCATGTGTTACAGTATGGTGTTAGATTGGGTAAGTGTATGGAGTTAATATGAATGTGTGTGTTAGTATTTCCTGTTGGCTTGTGTGTCTGGGTGTCAGCATATGGTGTTGGAGTGTTAAGGATGATCAAAGGGTTAGTGGCACCTTGGAGTGGAAGAGGAGGAGCATGAGAAACAATGTGTGTGTAGGAATACTGTGGTAGAGTGGGATAAAACAAGTTTGTATGTTAGAATGTATGTTAGTTGTAGGGGGACCTTGATGAAATACTCCAAGCAGAAGCCACTAACTCTAGGCTTTCCCCTGTTCTCATAAGGTGTGCCTAAGGCGGAGTGATGGTTGAAGCAATGGGTGGGATGGACATGGGCCTGGCTGATGGGAGGGGTGGGGAGTCCTAGGCATTAAGCATGTACTGGGCCCCAAGATTTCTGATGGCGGCCCTGGCAACATCATTTATTAATTTAGTATCAGCATATACTGTTTTATGGTTGTATGAGGAATTATAAAATTGCAACAGATTGAAATAAGAGACAGAGTAGTGGAGGACTCTGTGTTTTGTAGGTGACTGGAGATTTCTCAGTGGAGTCCAAGTTTTGGTGGCCAAAAATAAAGTCACAGCTTTATTCTGGAAGATATATATATATATACATACACATAAACAGCACCTGGGCCAGCTTGCCCCTGTCTGTGGCACTCTACACAGCCACAGGTAAATGGCCACAAGCTACTAGGCTGGTAGCTGTGCACGGGAAACATTATTGTAGAACTATTGTAGAACTTTGAAACATAATGAGTATATTGGGCTTGCTGCGCTTTCATTCCAAATAAAAATGATTTTGTAATCAGTTTGTTCAGTTTTGTGTTGTTTGATAGCAGAACGTATTTTTTACCCAATACACCAAACAGTCCATTTTCTATGGTATTTTTATTTTGGTTTATACCAAGCCACTATTAGAAAGAGAGTACGTAGCAAGCAAGAACAAAAAGATGCATGCCCGTCGGATACAGTTACATAATTTTAGTATATTTCTACATTTATATGTATATCATTTATCATTATTCACCAAATGTGTTTTTTTTTTCCATTTGATTTAGTTTGCTAATTCGTCAATATATAATATAACACCAAGTACAGGCACCTTATATCTCGCAGCCCATTTCAACCTGACGCTAATTGGCATTCTACAAATGAAGGAAGCTGCAAGACATGTCGAGGATGATAAATATTAATACACTATTGTTTGTTTTCTTCTCCTTGCTTATACATTTGCACAAAGACAGTGCTAAGACATTAACTCCAGTCTATTAATTGCCACCTGATAATTGCCACCTGATACTTTTCTCTTGGATAATTAGGTACCCATTAGTTCTAATCAGGTAGTTACTTAATTATTGCAGTAATTAGTCTAATGGGCTAGCAAATTGAAGCTTTATCACTTTTGGATACTTAATGTTCCTGACAGAATACTTGATAAGTGTCAGGGTTCCTGATTGAGAATATTGTAACTTTGGTCCACTATAAAAGTTTCACTCCTCCAGATACAGACTGGAAGCCATCATAACGGAATCAATGTAGGCATGTAGAGTCCCATTAAGGATGAAAAGAAAAATATTTCTAATGTCCAGTATTTCAGGTTGTCACTAAGTAGTACAATTTGATCCAATTAAAAAAAGAGCAGAAAAAACAATACAAGTAAAGCCTAATGGCTGGTCTCCTTGGAATGTTTCTGCATTTAATAGTACTTCATTACCAGGAATGAATAGATATTATGTACTGTTTCTTAACAGAATGCGCTTAAATCTAGATCATGAAATTTTTTTAAAAAAAAAAAAAGGAAATCAAAATTAAGATTTTGGTCATGTGGTTAGGATGATGACTTTTAAGCTGCTACATAAAAAAATGTGAGAACAAATGAAAATTAAATAACTGAAAATGTATATAATTTAACTAAAAGTCCTTGCTGGGGGAGGGGCTTCTATAGCCATGGGCATGCTAACACACATAAGGTAGACTGGGCCAGGGGTCAATTGCAATCTTACACTCTCTTTCAGTTTCATTCTTGTTCATGTCTATTTCAACTCACTAAAAAAACATCTGCTAAAAACAAAACAAAAAATCCCAAAACAAGATCCACCAAACCAAACATGATCCATGCTAGATCCATCCACTGACTGGGCCTATCATATAGGCAAACTATACCGAACTGGTATTATTATGGGGTACTTTCATATGATAGCAAGTATATGCATGAAGAAGGGGCTCCATAGTTCACCTAGGGCTCGTTTCCTATGATTATGCACATGATAGGTGGTTTTGATCTATGGATCAATGGAGTTTTGTGGATGATATCTTCTGTCTTGGACTGTTTCTATGCGTGTAATGCATTAACTTAGGAGCAGTACTAGTCATGTATGTAGGCAGTCTTCACCATCTGAGAAGTGGAGCTAGCCAAGCATTGATGAGATAACTTTAAATTAACTGGGAGTGGGAAGGGAAGTAGGTGGGGAGTAGGCATGACCAAACACTACTCGTTTTCCCTGAGAAAGAGGAAAAGACCTGGAGACTCTGGTCAAACCCTGTGAGTTCCCAGGTATGTTTGTTATGATACTCCACCTGACCAAGGATGGCAAGGACTATGTATGGAAACAGGATGATCATCTTTGCCAGCAGCTGTGACAAAGACTGGGCTACTTCCAGCAGAAGTATGATTCTCTCCCTGCAAGGGGGCACTGCTGGCTTTAAATTTTGAAATTTTGAAATTTCATGTTCACAAATATGTCTCTTAGTATTAATGTTACGAGTTACCTTTTGAAGGAAATCTGTCTTATTGTATTATTGTGTAACCCGAAAGCTTGAGGATGCCATACCCTTCCACAAACAATGTCCTCGGGCTGTTGCTACTACTACTAAAACTACTTTCAATTACATTTTGGCAGTAAGACAAAAATAAAAATCAATTTTCCACACACAACATGCATTAAAAGATTACACAGCCGAACCTGAGTGATCTTAAATCCAGAAACTGAAGCTTACCTTATTAACAAAGTTCTCGCCATAATGTAACTTATATCCCATGTCAGCTAAACATCCCAGTAGTGATGCTGACATAAACAATTCTGTGTACATGTAATTTAGCCAATTCTGTTATGTGCCACTGGACAGCATTCATTGACTAAATGGGATTTATAGCATTCTCAAGAATTAAAATGATGGAATCTCTCTTGATCCCTTGATCAGAGAAACAAAGAATCATTCCACCTATGTAGTCTGCACATTGTTTCTAATGTAAAGAATCAATCATTCTTTATCTTGTCTTAGATTCAGGGTACCTTTATGTCTCATTATTTATTATTTTATCTTAAGATCCCTTAGTCTTCCCTGATGATTGTTATCCTGCAAACCATTTACCTTTTTAGGAGACCTCATCTGAACTCCAAAATGTCAGTATCCTTCAATCTTCTGCTACCCCCCCCCAAAAACAACAACAACAAGATCCACCAAACCACATATGATCCAGACTAGACGCATCCATTGACAGGCTTAGTCATAAGGACAAACTAGACTGAACTGGTAGTAGGCACCTTCATGGCGTCATTTCCTATGATTGCAAGTATCATAAGGTGCATGAAGAAAGGGGCTGCATAGTCTTCATATGGGTCTTTGATTATGATTAGGTGGTTTTAATCTTTGTCTCCTGAAGCTGATGGATTAATAAAATGTTGTCTATTACTTAATCCATTTTGCAGTGTTTCTATGTCTGCCAGAAGCATTTCCCATTTATAGGTCTCTAGAAACATTAGGCAGCAGTGGCCTTTCACTAGACAATTTTACCGGGATCATTTTGCATTAAACCCCATGATTATATATATATATATATATATATATATATATATATATATATACTACCATTCAAAAGTTTGGGGTCACTTAGAAACCTTGTTTTATTTTGGGGGAGGAGAACTTATTTTGTCCATTAAAATATCAGCAAATGAATCAAACACAGTATTAATTTCAATCAGGACTAGGAGTACATAAATACAATTAGGTAATTATTAAACAATTGTTATCTAAATAAAGTATCAATAATCTATCAATTGAATTTGGCACTTACCATATCTTTAAAAAATAAGAGTTTTGGGAAGCAACTTTATGTCTAGATCTTGTTTCAAGGCCCCAATTGCTTGTTAGTCTGCCCTTAAACACATTCAGGAAAAAACAATACAATTGTTTTATTATGTTCTCTTTCACTGTAGATGAAAGTGCTGATCGCAGCAATAGTGCAGAATACTTGCCTACACCTGCTGGAAGCTATTTCATTGTTCAGAACCCATTTTTGGACAAACTGAAATACCGTTTTAATAGAAAACATGCAATTACAAGGTTATTTTTCTTCAGGGAAAATCTATACTAGTTCTTCTAAAACAAAACATTGTATTTTATTGGGTTGTATTGTTTAATGAATATTTACAGGGGAAAATGTGCTGCCAAATAGCTTTTGAAGAAATATTGATTTAATTATTTCAGATAATACCTTTGCTACTGGAAACGCTTCTCTTACATTATAGATTATACTTTGCAAAAATACGACCTCCCCGTTTAATATGCCATCAGCATGGTAAAGGCATGAGTAGTTTCAAATTGTTTCATGCAAGTTATCACATTCACAATACAGCATGCTACTTGAAAATGAAAATAGAGCACTTAATTGAGCCAGAAATTCTAAAATCCTAAATGCCATAACTGTTATTCCAGGTCTCATCATTGTTTAGGTAAGTAGTGGAATTGCACTCACAGTGTCGGAATCACACGGACCAAGTTGCTAAATGCTAAGCGGTCAGTCAGGTTAAAGGGTTAACTGTGCCGGGAAATCCGGACGCTGCTTGCATGCAATTCGTAAATATAGATGATAACGGATGACATTTTTTCTGGATCCTTACTTACTCATTATCAGGGCTGGCCTTTGGGGTGTGCGACCTGTGTGACCACACAGGGTGCAACACCCCAGAAGCTGCCTCCTCTGCAATCAAAAGATGTCCCTTCACCAGCCCTCTCTCTGTGGGGGCAGGTAGGCATGTATGCAGAAGTCAGTGCGTCAGAGGTCACGTGATATCTCGGCGCTCAGACTCCAAAGAGCATGGCAAGGGCGGCGGTGCAATGAGCCAGACTGAGAGGAGCCCTGAGACTTTAAGAGGAGACCACTGTGGGTGCAGTCTGGCTGCTGAGTAAATCCTATGGATGAACTCCTGTGTCTGTGTGCTATCTGGGTGCCTGGGCAAATCCTAGGGGTTTAACCTGGGTGTTAGGCAAGTCCTATGTGGGACAAATGGGTGCTGGACAAGTCCTATGTGTGCAATCTGAGTGCCAAGGCTGGCCTTTGGTGTGTGACCTGTGATCTATGACTGCAATTTCAATTTCTATGACTGCGAGTTTCAATGCAATATTTATTTGATCTATACCTGCAATGCTATGTTTCCATGTGTTATTTATTTATATCTGTATGTCATCTTGTTATATTATATACTAAGTGTTATGTCCTGTCTTCCCATTGTACAGCACTGCACTGATGATGCTATAAAAACAATTAATAACATTATTAATAATAATAATTATTTATTTTATACATGCAAATTCAGTGTATCTTTTATGCAGTTGATCTATACAGTATAAGGAGGGTAATATGTTTGCTATATGGGGCAGGAACCTGGGCCCTGCATAAAGAACACAACACCTGCCCCACATTGATTTTAAATGACTTCCGTTTCATAGCCATTACAGGAGTAAAGGTTTTCACATGATGACACATGTTCTCAAGAAAAAAAGTAATTCTTCCCATTTCATGCTACTGTGCATTCAGTAAGTATTAAACCTGAAATTAACTTTGAAATCAAAGCATTATGCAAAAGAGTGTTGAGTTAAACAAATATGCATTCAATTACACTCAGTATTACTTAGTAATATTTGACTCATTAAGTAATAATGTAATTGATTTTATTTTATATAAAGATACATGGAACATATTTGTAAAATAAGCAACCTTCTACCATGTGTAGCCCCTCTCGGGATTACAGTAATTGCTGCTGTGTCACTGACTCACCTGCAGTTCTGCTGGAGTGACCAGCAGATGGCGAACTGCAAAGCAGTGTATGGCTGAGGTTATAAAAGGGGGCATTGGGAGTTTGGGGTGATGTGGAAGGTGAAAAACCCATGTGCTACAGTGATTGAGGCCTGGGATTGAGGCCTGGGATTGAGGCCTGGGATTGAGGCCTGGGATTGAGGCCTGGGATTGAGGCCTGGGATTGAGGCCTGGGATTGAGGCCTGGGATTGAGGCCTGTTCATTAAATTGTACAGTTGGGTGCTGGCGAGTCTGCAGACAGCTGAACCAGAACAAGACACCTAACCCTTTTGGCTGAGATTGCCGTGAGCAGTAATGAAGGCCCAGCAGTAGCTGAAGGAGCAGGCACCTGACAGACTGATTTAGTTGCAGACTGGTGGAGCGGAAAGCCTAAAATCTCCCCCCGTCACAACGGGGCACCTATAACTTTTTGCTGATTTACATAATGGTGGATTGCTAGCTTTTATGGGCCTAACCTATGTGCACCAACAAAAAGCACCAGAGTGGCACTAGGGTGGCAGCATTTGCTTGCAGGTGGGTGAAGCTATTTTGGTTACATGTTGATTATTGAATTCAGATGCGTTTGACTGAATTGTATCTATTTTCGCTGCTATATATTATTGCACATTTTGTGTTATTGTGCAATACAACATTATATTTAAGTTAGCCCTGTGTCTGTGGTCATTGCTAACTTAATGATGTTCCCAACTGGATCCAACATCCATACCCTGGATACCCAGCTGGTTGGAGGCACTGCCGCAGCCACGTACCCCAACTGCCAGCTAGCGGAGGCTCAGGATTGGCCCGCAGCGGGCAAGGAGGTAACTGGGGTTAACGATCACTGATATCGATAGGCCTACCCAAAACCCCTTAAAACATCTCTAGATGGATTTAAAACCATTTGTATGCTGCTAATACTTTTTATAATAATGCTGCTAATAATATTTCTATGACAAACTTTTGAAATTTAGCCTTAACGATACTTTACGGAAAATATTCCCCGTCTTCGTACGGATTTGTATCTTGATTAGATTAAACAACAAACAATAGCCCTTATTAGAGAACTACTGGAACCAAGTAACATGACTTCAGAAAAAAATTGGTTTTCCAGATTAAGAAATGAAAATTGTTCTTTGTAAAGTTGTCCACACAAAATCCGTTCTGTTCTTGAATATTAATGCTGAATTGAGTATTGAGAAGCGCCGTTGCTTTGTTGTTACCCATTCTGGTCATCTCCCATAACCTCTGTGATTGAAGTATGAAAAAGTATTGGATGTCTCTTACTGTTCTCCAGTTTAGAGTTTCACCTTAGACCCTGTTTAATAAATGTACACATTCCCCCCTTTTGAAGACTGGAAACCAAAAGAATAGACGGTTAATTCATTACAGCATAAAAGGCGTATACTGTATATTAACAAGCTTGGGGAAACAAGAGGTTTTTATATAGATGAAGATCAATGCCTTTATAGTATTTGCTGGTTCAAAAATTCAGCTTGTGGAAGTCATTGGTACATAAGCCTATGGCTACCTACACAGTCCCACTTTACATAATAATCCATTATTAATATGACCTCTGGGCTACCAACTAGGGCATGCTGCTTCCAGGACTAAAACAAAATGTACCGTATTTGCTCGATTATAAGACAAGGTTTTTTTCAGAGCAAATGTTCTGAAAAATAACCATCGTCTTATCTTCGAGGTCGCCTTCTAATCAGACCTCAAATAGAGGTCTGACTACAGCGCTGCAGGGGACCCGGATCCTCCTCTCTGGCAGTCGGTGGAGGTCTGTGCGATGCGCACAAACAACCCCCGCTGCTGCTGGCACTTCCGCAGGGGCTTCTATGACGGAGCGCATGACCTTCTAGTGCTCAGTCAGGAGGCAGAGTGGCATATAGGGGTTATATGGCATATCTGGTGGCAGAGTGGCATATCAGGGAGACTGAGTAGCATATAGGGGAGTATAAGGCATCTTATAATCAGGGTCGTCTTATAATCGGGCAAATACGGGTATGTATCACATGTACAGTCCCAAAAGAAATAATAAAATGTCTGAAACGTACTGGTCTAGGCAGCAGATGTTAAAGGAGAAGCTAAGGGAGACATGATGTCATCACTGTGAACTCACAACAAGCTTAACCAACATTACGCAGTGGCAACATGATTCCCCTTACCACCCAAATAGAGGGATAAGCAAATTATCTATGTAAGGTTTTGGTAAAGTACAGATGTCCAATACATGTATTTACAGGCATGTAAGTATCAGTTATACAAACTTTTATCAGGCCATATTTTATCATTAACCAAGGAAGTGTATGTAAAAAGTATACTGCAGAGTGTTATAATCATGACTAATTTGCAGGATTCAATTTCTCTCCCTAGTTATCTGAGGCAATTATCTTTGTTACATGGCCATAAGTAATTGTTTAATCATGTCAATTGCTGACATAGTAACAGGCTTCTAAAAAGATGTGGTTAGTGTGTTCAGAACTTCTGATGAAATAATATGGTAGATCTGGCCCGTTCTGGCTTCAGGGGAATGGCTCAGGATTGTGAGAACCAGTCATCGGCCAGTACAGTTACTGTATGTGATCAGTGATCACCAATCACACCAATCACATGATTGCTAATCCAGCTCCCCTGCCTTTCTCCTCCATCTTTGATCTGGAGAAGAGAAAGAGCATCAGTGTGATGGTGTGTCTTAATAAATATGAGCTATACCCCTTCATCCCCTTTAGATTATCTTGCCCCCCTCCTTGGATGAGGTATATGAAACCAGTCCCCATGCCTGACCAATTTTACGTACCCCAAATATGTTACAACCGGATGTTGTGGGGTTGTTTTAAATTACGGGGTGCTAAACAGTCCCAAATGAGACATAGGGCCAATAAAACAAATGAAAAATGTGGGTTTTTCATTTCTCTTTTTCTTTATTTGTTACTAAATTACTCATGCAAAATATTTGGCTAATCATGTAACTATGGTGTCAAAAGACATTTTCTCTATCTCTCCTTGAAAAAAAAACAATATATATTTTCTATGCGTACCCCAGTAGTGAAGGGGTTAAATGACTGAAAGTTTACTTATGTGATGTGTCGTCATCCAATGTCACTTGAAGCATCAGCATTCCGGCCAAATTCAGTACATTCCGTAATGCTCATCTAGAAATAAAACTTTTTGGAAAGTTATAGAAGTATTATCTTACTTTTTGTCACATACCGGGCATACGTCTGTATAGGCCATGGACACGCCACGTTTATGAAGAGGTATTTCTATAGCTACCTCTGTTCACGCATCAAAAAACCTTGAAAGAAAACAGAAAAAAAAAACATCAAATATATTACAAATACAGCAAATAAAAGCCATCAGCTGAAAGATTGAGCGACTGTTCTTTCTGTGGATATGATGGATGGCTCCAACTGACCTGTAAAGACTGGGCTTCAAGCCACCACACAAAAAGCCTGCACTTAAAAGAAACGAATGCAAAATATTATATTTTCATCCCACGTAGAAATGTATACAAATAAAAGAAAGACGTTTGTGATGGTTAACTATTATCATGCTTTGAAATATTTCGTTTATTCAAGGTGGCATCATGAAATGACACTGAGTCCAAAGGTTTTAAACTCTACAACTATTCAATTGGTACACCATATCCCCCTGAGGAGTAATAAATTTGTTTAGTTGGATAACCACCACCAAACGTAAAGTTTAACTTAAGAATATCGTGTTAACCCTCTGTGTTCCAAAATAAGGAGCTAAGCATTAGCGCTGAATGCTTCATTGACTTGAAACCTTGACTTGCAGAACTTTCCAAAGCATGACCGTGTTACCCTCGCCCCTTCTTGTTGTGACAGTAAATTGTATTTTTTAAGTGCATCTTAGCAGTTACCCACATCTAAGAGAACAAAAATGCTTTTAGTGCATTCCAATATATTCCCATTGTATATCCGAATTTGTAAAATAATGCCAAGATGTTTCAGGGTGAGAAATGCCTGCAGGGACAATGGACTTCAGATAGAACAATACATGTCATTCTTCTGTTCTGATGCTTTCAGTTACATTCAGCGATGGTGTAAACAAAACCCTTTTTTTCATAGGATGCATTAAGGAAAGAAGGGCAGGCACATGTTGGTTGTCTGTTAAGCGTAAAAGTAGTCATGTGCTGGTATATTTCTCTTAACTGCTTCTTCTCCACTTCAGCGTGGAATGGCTGTCATCACTTACCGATTAAATGCATTATATTCAGGGATGCGGTGAAAGATTATGTCAGCAGTTGAACCGAGATGTCTTGAAGTGTGCAGTATTTTTTCGGGTCAGTCACTGGAACAGACTTAATAAGTGAAGGCATTTGGCCTTTTTGCATGCTCGTAATATCCTATAGAAAAGGGACCGATGTAACACTTGCCGGGCATGGTCTAGACAAGTTAGATAAAGTAGTTTCTGAATTTGCCCAATCTGGATATGTCAAAGAAACACGTTAATACAACTTTTCTTGATTACAATCAGATGTAACGTTCACTGAACATGCTAAACACAGGTTGCTGCACGCTTTTTAAAAAAATCTGCTTTCTGGGTCAAGGGCTCATCCATCAAGTAGATTATTTAATATAACGATCCATTTGGCGAATGATGATTCACATATAAGGTGATCTGCCACGGTAAAGCAACACATGCTAGAATATGGTGCTGATCATGATCGTAATAAACTGTGATTAACATAAACCCACTGAAACACAGTCCTGAAACACTCAATTGTGTCTAATGTTCCTTGCCTGTTGTCTGTATGTTATATATAATACATGCAAGGAAGAACTCAGATTTGTCTTACCTAGCTGGACCTATGCTGCAAACACTGGATGTCACTAGCTACCAAGGAGTATTTTGAAACTGATTATTCCAGCTAGAAACATGCTAATAAATACTCCATACATTGTCTAAAAACAAAAACAGAAGCAAATTTCGGAAATATATTTTATGTAAGTGTTTATGCCCTCTTTTTTTTGTATGTGTATTTATTATCATTATTTTCTCAGTTCTACGCAAGAAATCTCTAAGGTGAAATCTCTTAAGGTTAAATCTCTAATTCAGAATTCACTATACTGATCCTGTACGGCATTGTCTAAGTTCCAAACCCAATTGCTGTTGACACAAAGCAAATGAGAGGTCTGAAAAACTTTCATTTGCTCTGTTGGGAGCAACCAAGATACTAACCAGGTCAACCTGTGTATTAAGTGGAACCGACCTGGTGACAGTGTGGGGCATACAGCAACAAATATGGTTGTTAGTGTTTGTTCTGCTGTAGATAAAATGCAGTTTAAGTACTGTCACTTCAAGTAAAGAAGGTAACACTGAAGGCATTACGTGTTAAGTTCAGGAACATGCAATCCATGGGCCTTAATGCCTTCTGAGAATAATGTAAGCAGGAGAGAGACTTCAACTAATACAGACTATGTAGAGAGAGTCTCAGTGGGTTATTCGGCTCCACGGTAAGCAGTACAGCTTGTTTTTTTATGATGTACTTATTAGAGATAGGTGGACAGAAAGAAAGAGGGACAGAACGCAGCAGACTTGAGGTATAAAATGAAATATATATGAAAAAATATATAACATTTATATTGCATCATATTATATTTATATTACATCACATGTTGCCCTGCCTTTGTAACTAGAGTGGATATATATATGGTTTAAAGTCAGGTGGAAATGTACTATAGCTATGTGTTTTCGCCCCATGCTGCACCTCTAGGTTATCATTATCTTCAGAGTTTTGAGAACAAGTTTCTGATTTTGGTCAAGCTATTGTTTATTCTCTGCCCACTGAGGCTTTGCCTATTAGCTTTGGGTGACCTAGTATAGGTGATTTGGTGCATCAAGAACTAGATTCCTCCTTTTTAGAACCTTATCGGTGTGCACCTCAAACAAGATAATTCTCATCCATCCATTTATCGTAGGCAGTGGAAAAGTCTCTATTTCGAGAGAAACCTTTTAGTAACCAACATAGGTCCTCCCTACATTATCACTCGTTCTAGGTAAGTGCCCATTTATTACATCATTTTATGTAATACAATTATTTAGGTTAATTTGATGTGATTATTTCTTTCTTCACCAACTGCATACCCACAGCTGCTTTCATATAAATATCTATTCTATCCAGAAACTGGGTGATAGAATCCGTACTACAAGGGCAGCCAAGAGATCATATTTATCCAGCTGCTCTACAATTAGAATCAAACATGTTCCTAAAAATCTGCATATAAATATAGTCAGAAGTACAATCGCTATTACTTATGTTCAGCTATGAAATTATAAATGCATTCATTTTCCATGCAAGACACTGCTGACCTTTTAAATAGAGATGTATGTGACCATAAATAGCCAGTGGAAATAAATAAGGTTTTATTACTTAATGAACAATGTATTCTATATCAACAACATAGTTTAAAAGAAGTGAACTTTCATCTTTCATAAGATTTTGTTTTTCGCCACATATGGTGTTTTGTGGCCTGGTTGAATACCACGTTGTCACACAGACTTGCTACCTATTTGCACCTCAAGACTCAGTTCTAGGTGGTGGGCACTGGGAAGACATGCTATTGTGGGAAAAACCAGAACATTTTGAAATGCTCTATCCAGTTTTCCGTGTGCTTGGTTGGAAATTACAATTGCAGATGACGCCTAAAAACCATGGTGTGGCACAAAATGAAAAATTAGCCCTACTTGCACGTGCATAAAATTCAAGGTGCTTTCCCTTCTCAGATCAGTAGCCAATACCAGGAACCTATGGCAGCCATTGTCAGGGCAGATGGAAAGGTCTGTGAATAGAAAGATACTAAATTAAGCTAATCCTTAAATGTAAAAAGTTGAGAAAATGTGGTGTTTGTATAAAGTCCCAACTTCCAGTGTCATAATTATATTTGGTTCCATTCAAATTAAGTTTAGGTGTTGCATAATTAATAAACAAAAATGCATTAAACACCTTACACACACCTCAGTAATACCTAAACCCTGGACTGTTCTAGTTGAAAGCCTTCTCCTCCTTTACCCAGGATTCTGAGGGATTCCGGGGGGGTTAGGAGGGTGTGGCAAGGCAATATATCATTGGAAGGGAGGAGTGGGGCTGCTGGCTTACTCTTCTTGCCTTCAGTTCGATGATCAACCTGATTTTGTTTTTAGACAGGGCTCAGGGTCCAACCACGTCTCTGCAGAGTGGAAAATCTCCTTGGGCTTGACTGCTTTTTACATGCCCATGGCTGGTTCTTGAGAGGCAGCTTTGCTTGGGGTTTAGAAGCAACTGAGTAGTCTCATTTCTTCTGGTGATCCCAGCTGTCTTCTGGATTGCATTCTCTTGGGCTAGGAAGTCACTCTTGCTTTCCTTCATCAATGCAGTGCTGCTTCTTGGGGCAGTGGTTGCCTTGCCCCAAAAACCCTGCTACTATGCAAGGTTACATCCTTGTGCTCTTGACGGTTTTCTCCGAAGAACTATGTGGATCTTCCCTCTTTGCAAGGCTTGCAGGCACTGTGTATCAGTCCTAATTAAGAAAAAGCAAGAAACACAATACACAGTGACAGGCAGGCAGCCAAGGGCACTGGGTAGGTCAGCCACAGGACAAGGACTGCAGATGTCCCTCCCTCAGGCAGTACCGGTTGTGGATAATTTAGGTATGGCGCACACTGGCGCTTTGGGCGGTAATTAAAAATGAAACCTTAATTTAACCCCTCTCTCCACTTGTGTTGCCTATCCTGCTCTGGAGTATTTCCCTATGATGTTATCCACCTTCCTGTTGTGTGCTGAACTTTGTACTAGCTGTGACAAGAATCTGTGCCTAAGGACCCAAAAGTAGGAGGGTCTGAGGTGTTTAGACAACTTTTGTTTAAGCATTACACCCCCTTATCACCCAGGCATTGGGATCAAGCCCATACCAGCTCACAAAGTGCTACTGTGTTAGTGAAGAAATGTATCTGTGGTACTTTTTTCCAATGGCTCCTTGAAGGCAGTTACTAAGAGGGTAGCTTTATACCTCCGTCCCCTCATTCACTAGCTCTACAAGAAAATATTGAGGTGCAGTGCTGGGTCACACCTGAAACCCTATTGTTTGACAATCACTGGGCACAGGGAATACATTTCTCAATGCGAGGCTGAAGTCACTTTTAAGTGAAGGCCTAATTTAGTAAGGCCATTTCTTTTTTACATGGTTATTGTTTAAGATAATTTTATGAAAATTAAATGGAGATCATTACAATAAAATGTATGTATGCTACAATATTGGCCATTGTAATAAAGATTAAACTGATAACGAGATGAGCCTGAAGGCTTTTACAGTCGTCCTTTCAGTATTCCAGAACACTTAAATATCATCCATATTAATAGATATGAAGGTTTGCCCTCCACAGCATATAAATCTGATTAATGTTTATTTTTCAGAGTTTTTTTTTTCTATAGCTACGTATTGAGGCAGATTTGTCCAATATATATAACAAATTGGAAGAACATACAAAAAGTACATTTTGATCAATTCTGTATTTAGGGAAGGAGATAGAGAGAGTGTGTGTGTGTATGTATCTATCTAATTAAGGCATGATTGACATGTGCAGGATAAAGCCACGCCAAGCTTTTGGAACCACACCTTCTGTCTCTGAATTATAAAGTGTAATCACGTGTCGGCACGTTTCAAATAAACAGTAGAATAAGTTATAACTCTTTACTCGAGCAGAAGGCCACAAAGGCTTTATAGGTTAATAAATGCATTCATCCAATTCATCCAAATTATAATTTTAACAGAGCTTGCCCATGCTGTTCGTACGAATGTCCGAAACGGATGAGGGCCCAACAAAATAAATGAAAACCTTGACTTTTTACCATACTGCCTTTTGGTAAACAATAGAATGGCTCAGTTCGACGCTAACCCTGACTAATGAAAGTCTATAGAGGAAATTATTTCATTGGACAAGCAGGTCTTCATTAGCATTGCCATGAAGAATCAGACCAGTCTACTGTTTGAGCAGAGAACGTAACCCACATTATCACATGACTGCCTACAATGGCAGCTTCCATGTATGTAGATAGAGAAGTTTATTGAAACCAAATAAAACCAAGCATTCTTTGATGCAATATATTTAATGCTCCAAAAATATTTATTTTTCCATTGGATCTTCCCTTTAAAAAGAAGAGGTCCAGTGATGAGGAAAAGTATCAGTTCATTGTCACAAAGTTCATTGTCAACACTAAGTGTGTTACCGAGGAATGATAAGTGGAATTATAAACATAAAATTAACAGGATCTGACCTTCTTGCTGTTTTTCATGCTCACTGCTCTTTCACTAAAACATGATCAGAACTACAGAAAGAACAAAACTACGAATATCCATAGATAAATGAAATCATTTGTTTGCAAGCACTTTAAAAAAAAAGCGTTGAAATCTGTGAATGTTTTAGCAAACACTAAATTAAAGAATAAAAATAATAAAATAGGTTTGGTTCACTATTTGATTTACCCGTAGTTTCACGTACCCCTGCGAGAATTGTGCATTTATATTTTTAAAACCGACATTAATTATAGATTTACTGATAGATCCAAAGGGATGACAGGGAGGGTCACAAATAAATCACCTCCCAAGGAGCGCAGGAAGATTTCCATAACGTTCCCCACATGACAGCGATGTGCGAAAATTGACAAGAGGATTTGAAAATTGGGACGGAAGGAACCCGAGCATAAAATAACTTCAATTTTGCACTTTCTGTGGCTCTCGGTGGAATAGCTGTGAGACTGACCAACAATACAAACAAGTGAGGGGAAAAAAAAACAAGACAAAGCATAGGAGTTATTAAAGAAAGAACACACTCCTCTCACAGACAGAAGGGATGATCAATGGGTTTAGTCAGGGAGAAATTCAAGCAGAAAATTGATGCTGTCTTTTTTTTTTTTTTATCTGCCGAAAGAAGCAAAAGGAATTTTAAACTGTTTCCAAAGCAAGAATCCTTAACCCTTTTGGAGATGATCAACACACACCTTTGCCCACTAGTAGTGCGCTCAGGGTCAACTGTACGTTGCATGTTTATTTTTTAAGTACTTCAAAGTAATTTATGAGGTTATTTTTAAGTTCTTCATTCATAAATGTTCTTCATTCATAAATGTTCTTCATTCATAAATTCATACAGGTGTCTGTGTAGCTTAATTGGACACGTCACATGCCAGTACTAGGGTGATAAAAGATCCCCTTTAACAAGGGGTACATATGGAAAGTACAGTATATACTATAGGGCTCTATGAAAAGAATTTGTCGACATTTATAGGGGTAATCTGGTTGCCCCAGCCAGTAATTCATAAGATTATTTGATTCCTTGGATCACACAACGTTGTAGGAGATGCAAAGTACAAATCATTTTGGTGCAAGCAAGAACTGGATGGAAAGTGGAAAAAAATTCTCATGAGACTCTGTAAGGAAAGTTTGGCTTTTCGCCTGATTTCACATTAAAATTCTCAAAACTGCTGCGTACATTTTGACCTTAAAAGTAGTGATAGAAACACGGCCTTGATTATAGATATTCCCTGGGAGGAAAGTGTCACTTTTCAGAGATGGTCAAGTTTTTTCATGCCATTTCCAGTGCCAACCATTACTTATAAATGCAGCTGTATGCAAGGAAGTAATGAGGGGAAATACAATATCATAATTAGTCATAATACCCTAGCCTGAAAGTGACTTTTCTCATTTATAGCTGACTTCATATAAAATGTAGCATAGTGGCCCATTAAGTTGCACTGTACTGCAGCATGCTGTATGTCCCCATTTTAGAAACAGTAATATATTTAGAATTATTTTCTTTATAAGATATACACACATTCTGGTGTGTTTGTGAGAAAACATGCCATAAAGTATCTGTCGACATTGCAAGTTTGGAGATTGTGCTAAGGAGATATAGATTGTTAGCCTTTTAACATGCATCAACCAATTTAGTACACTGATTCCTGACACCTCGTCGTCCATCTTCTGACAACATGTAACTGACCATAATTGATGAGCTGTGACCATAGGCAAAAAATGAATCAATGTAAAACCACTGTCACAGTTGAATGATTAACAATGTAAAGGCCACAAAAAGAGAGACCTATACAAATAAAAGTGCTAAGCATGGAACATACAGAAAAGGAGAGAGAAAAACATGCTTCTAGTTCCTGCACAGACTTGACCTAAGGCACTGATTGATCCTGAAAGACTTTAATAATGATGTCCACTGCGTCCTATTGTTGTTGTAATTATTAAAATAGAATATACTCTTAAAAGCACAATGATATTTTAATATGTTTGTCCATTAACCCAATGGGACTTGGACAACTGCCCAGCTTGCATATTAGATAAAGCAGCTCTGGTGGTAACTGATTGTGTTTTTGCTGACAAAACTCAGATCACTCAAGGTCATTGTGCATTTTCTGCTTGATTGGGTGGCATAGTGCGAGCTGACCTGTCCTGCGAACTATGATGCATGATGATTCTACTTCACGTGGACTTGTCTCTAGTAGGGTACAATCAGGGCCATTACAATGTTCTTGTACATTCCTAATAGAAGGTGCTATGAGAAATTCCCAATTCTACAAATCACTGAACCCCATCCTTCTTTCCAGCCTAAGGAAGATTTGCTAGTTTTTTAAAAAAAATCTGAGGAACTGTTATTTATGTACATAAATATGGTCATGGAACTCAAACTATATATTTTTTGTTGAGTTATCAGGTATGCCGCACAAATAGTACAGAGCCAAGCTACCTTCCCAGGGATATATGCTCCATGCCACTATACTGAAATAACTCTTACTATTTGAGATTGTGATTTTTCTGCGTCTATGCTTTAATTGCGCTTGTAGTTAAAGGCGCTGTTCCACCTTTCTTTTTTTTAACTAAATGCTGCATTAGAAACATCCTTGTTTTGTTTATTTCTGGGAAGAGTTTGGGAACTAATTCATTATGTAACATTTTACTCTTTTTTTTTTACTTTTTGCTGAGAAACACTCGGGTGTCATGTGACAGAAGAGCAGTTTAAATTAAAAATTTTGTTAATTTTGTTTTTACATGATTAGACAAAGAAAATAGATATCCAAACATTTATTTGCTCAGCATACAAGTGGAATAATTACCGTATTTGCTCGATTATAAGACGACCCTGATTATAAGACGACCCCCCAAAATCTAAATATTAATTTAGGAAAAAAACAAAAAGCCTGAATATAAGACTACCCTATAGGAAAAAAAGTTTTACTAGTAAATATTAATTCATGTAAACAATATTTTCATATTTAATAAAAGCTATGATTGAGAAAAATATATATTTTTTTATTTCCTTTTATTTGCCAACCTGCCCCCCCCCCAGTTATGCACATCTGCCCCCAGGGTTGCCACTCTGCCCCCAGAAATGCCTTATACCCCCTATTTGCCACTCTGCCCCATGATATGCCTTTTAATCCCCTATATGCCAGAGTGGCATATAGGGGGTTAAAAGGCATATCATGGGGCAGAGTGGCATATAGGGGGTTAAAAGGCATTTCTGGAGATATATATATAACTGCTAACAGCAATCACACCCCTATCAAGCCAAGGCAGCCAGTACATGCTGGAACCTAGGATGATAGGAGTGTGAGTACAGCCTCCCTATGCCATGCTACCACCACCACCCTTACACATCCATACTAACACACACTCATTCACAAACATTTAAATACTCATTCATTCCATTAATCACATATACACACACACGCTCAAACCCCCCAGCCCCCCACCCCCTTACCTGAACTGCTGATCTCTCACTCAAGACTTCTGCAGGGGCCCGCTGTGCGTGCAACTTCTCTGGCCCCGCCCCCAGAGGAAGGAGGGGGGAGGCAGAGTTATGTGACATGCTGCTAGCTTCTTGTTCTCCTGCTGCTCGCGACCAAAGCCCGGTAAGTAGCATGGCCCCACCGGACATTTTGAGGTCTGATTAGTAGACGACCTCGATTATAAGACGAGGGGTATTTTTCAGAGCATTTGCTCTGAAAAAAACCTCGTCTTATAATCGAGCAAATACGGTATTAGTCACTGAAATATTGCAAAATCAAAAAATACATAATTAACAAATGCACAAAAATCCAGAATTTGATGGGCAATAGTTTAGCACATTTTTGAGACAAGTATAGTTCTGTTATATGAAAGGATGGAGGATAGTAAGTCATTAAGGATTGTGACACCTGTGTTGAGTGGTGTGCGTAGAGGTGGTGGTGAGGAGCGCATAGTCAGACCCAGAAGGAATGGACCACCCACAATACCTGAAGAGCGACCTTGCATCTCTCAGCTTTGACATGATGGCCAGGTGCGAGCTGCAATGGACTTCCGTGCCGCAACACATCGATCTTATATCTCCCCAGGCTAGTCAGGGGAGATCAGAGGATCTCCCCAACTGGCCCTTGATCCCCCACTATCATGCAGTAAATCAGGACAATGCCTAAATTACAGGACTGTCCCGTGAAACATTAGACACTTGGAAAATATTATTTCTGAATTTAAGCTTAAAAATGATTTTATTTGCATTTTATATTCTAGTTTACTCTTCCTTACTCATTGCCTGCCTGGATGGTAATTTACTTTTGATATTTTATATAATGTTTATCTATTGCATAATCTACCTGGACACTCTAAACCCAAGATGACAGCACAGTGGCTTTAGGAATAATGTTTCAAATCCTCTAGTGTCAAGGGATTTCTGTATTCTCCTAGTTTTGTTTTAACATTCCTATTTCAAACTATTTCCTATACGTGAAAATTTTCCCAACAGATCCCAACTGGCTGATGTATGATCTTCCCTGTCCTTTTTTTTTCTTCCACCAGCAGCTACCATTTTAAAAGGCCCTGCGTTTCATGTTGAACCCTTTTTATCTGATGCTAGTGAACATTTTCTTGAAACATATGACAGCACAAATAAATGGACTCAAATATATTGATGCGATTTGTTGTGGAAGGGGTGAATTTTTCCATGAGCTTCTTTTAGAGAGATGTAGGAGGAGGCTTAATCAATCGAACTTCAAAACGTTCTTCAGTAGCTAAACAGAGACATTGTGTGAAGGGGTCGGAATGTTAGATCTGTGATTTCTCGGAAGAACAGTGAAACAGTGCAGGACTTTAAAAAAAATGAATGGGAAGAAAGAACATGTTTGATTTCAAGGTTACTTTCAACATTTGATGAAATGTACGAAGTGCATATGGTATATACTAAATGAAATGGAGAATTGCAAACTGGAAGCAGGGTTGGTGATCTGCAGTTGAATTCTGCATGACATGCTGATTTCCAGACCTAACTGGAGATTATGCTTAAACATCAAAGCATGTGGTGAAAGGACTTGGTTTGGAATCTTGAGACTTTACATGCATTGCTAAGATTATTTGCAAAGGAGATTCCAGAATTGTTATAAGGCGACATATTTACTCCACACCTCTATTGTAGCTACAAGGAATGGAAAGACCTTTACGAAAGTGAATGAAATAAAGAATTGAACAGTGATAGACGTATCACCGGGACATTTTCTTCCTTTTTCCTCTATACCGAGCTACGCAGAGGTTGCAAGTTTAATTACGCACAACTGCTAGGCTTGTCTCTCAGCCATGTCATCAACATTCTGTAAGACCCTATAAATGAGAAATACATTATGTTTACCATGAGTGTTTGATTAAATACCTTCCGTAATAGCAATACTCAAAACATATATTATATTGAACAACAAATAGATTATGGTTACGGTTACTCCAACAATTATATGCACTTTTTATGATAGCCAAGCGCCAACTTTAAATTGATCTGCTTCTTTTTTTCTTTTCTCATGATCATGCATGGAAGTATTCATCAGTTTCCACTTTATATATCTGCATTTTTTCACTGGCCCTAGCTCGGAAGAGATGTGTTTGGCCCAATCCAAACAGGTGGTATACTTACCATCAACTAGCTCCAGCGCAAGCTTGCATGAGAATTTTAGGTGGTCTAATAAGACCCTCCTCGTGCATTGGCTTCAAAGGAAGCATTTTCCCGCTGATAATTAGCTAATGCAAGCAACAAAAACTGGTGTGCAGCTCGGACAGTGGTTCATGAATGTTGGATATTTTTTTAGTTTTTTGTAGAAATCATAGAATGCATATTAAAGTATTTACTTAGTACGTTATTTGGGGTGTATAGACATTATACTGTCCCTATAAGCACGACCATACACATTGTTTTAAAAAATGTATCTGGTAATATGGAACAAGTTCAGCCTTATGCATGATATATACCTTGCATATAATTATCACCTTGCAAATAATCATTTTAAGTGACACTTAATTAAAGCCTGATGTTTTTGTGTATACAATATGGATAACCAGAGCTGACTATGTGTTGACATAGATATTTCATTATTCTATTACGGAGAATAACTCTTCCATCAAAAGTCACTTTTGTCCCTAGAAGGTTATATGTCTAGTAAAAAATAGCATTGCTTCAGATCTCCCTATGGTGAAGAAACCCACTTAGGTGGTATCTTCCATGCATTTCCACTAAAAGTTCTCCCCAGAAACTTTGAACCCTTATCAGTCTTTTCAATACCATATTTCTCATGGATCCGAAATAGCAGCATGCGCTTTGCTTTTAATCTTGGCTGCACCTGGTGTGCCTGCCTGAGTGATGGAGCTTTCAGAATGTTAGCAACTTAAGTGCTGTAAGAGGTCAGCAGTAGCAAAAACTCAATAAAGCTCCAGGAAGTTTGATCTGTTATAAGCAACCGACAAAGCGTTTCACAGTGATATGAAATGTGGAGGTCAAAGGAAGGTTGTGAAAAAAAATGAAAAAAGACATCCCAAACATATGTGAAAGTTTACTTAACCTTATTCTCAGTTTGTAAGCCTTTCATGTCTCACTGTGCTTTATGGTCACCTGCATATTATGGTAAAAGTTTGGTAGAATCCGTTTACCCCATTTATTAGTAAAATCTAGCAGCACAACAATATAACGTATCAGTGCCACTTATAGAACAAGTGCATGGAACCTAGTGTCTGTTTACAGGATTTTCATTTCATAACTTTCAGGGTGACCATAGCCATAGGTTAGTAACCTAAATTAGTGCCTAAGCTGGTAGTGGTTCCTGAGTGTAGTATTTGTCCACCTTCCCATGACTAATAAGCACGCTCACTCTCTCACACAACATTATACACACACTCTAATACCACACACACACACACATATATATATATATATATATATACATAAAAATGAAATACATCTTATAATTCAGTAGCTTGTAGAACCAACTTTAGCAGCTATAACTTGAAGTAATCATTCTCTTTATGACTATCAGTCTCAAATATTGTTTTGGAGAAATTTTGGCCCACTCTTTATTACAACCTTTGCTTCAGTTCATCGAGGTTTGTGGGCACATGTCTCTTAAGGTCCTGCCACAGCATTTGAATCTGGTTGAGGTCTGGACTTAGACTGGGCCATTGCAACACCTTGATTCTTTTATTTTTCAGTCATTCTGTTGTAGATGTGCTGGTGTGATTGCGATCAATGTCCTGTTGCATGACCCAATTTCAGCCGAGCTTTAGCTGCCATACAAATGGCCCCCATTTGACTGTAGAATACTTTGGTATACAGAGGAGTTCAGGGTTGACTAAATCACTTCAAGGTTCACAGTTCCTGTGGCTGCAAAACAAGCCCAAATCATCACCCCTCAACCACCGTGCTTGACAGTTGGTATGAGGTGCTTGTGCTGATATGCTGTATTTCCGACAAACATGGCGCTGTGCATTATGGCCAAACATGTCCACTTTGGTCTCATCTGTCCAAAGGATATTGTTTCAAAAGTCTTATGGTTTGTTCAGATATAACTTTGCAAACCTAAGGCATTCTGCCATGCTCTTTTTAGAGAGAACAGGCTTTCTCCTGGCAACCCTTCGGAACAAACCATACTTGTCTTTTTCTAGGTAAATTATATTTTTATTGATTTAAGGACACAGTCAATACATAAACATAAGGAAATGTCACATGAAAGATGCAACGACAGTGACATGGCGAGAATCACATACATAATAAGGCTCAAATCGGCAGTAATAGATACATTCCAAATACAGCCCCCTCCGGTAGGTTTACAAAATATGACAAGCAACGAGAGGCAATGTGGAGTATGAGGCGATGGAAGCCAAAAATCGAAACCCGTTAGTCAAATTGCCGCGAGACCATGTGATGTAGAGATAAACAGATAGACACACACAAAAAGGGAGGAGGCGGAGGAAAGAAGAGAGAAGAGATATACTTGTCTTTTTCTAATTGTACTGTCATGAACCAGTAGAGTCTGAGATGTAACTCTTGGATTTTTTGCATTTTTTCTGAGCATTGCATGGTCTGATCTTGGGGTGAATTTACAAGATTGGCTACTGTCTTGAATGTTTTCCACTTTTGAATAATCATTCTCATTGTAGAATGATGAACTTTAAATTGTTTGGAAATGGCCTTATGACCCTTCCCAGATTGATGAGCAGAAACAATTGCTTCTTGAAGATCATTGCTGATGTCTTTTCTGCTTTGCATTGTTAACACAAACCTGAATGCTCCAGACCAGCAAACAGCTAAACAGTCTGCTTTCATAGAGGTGGTCACACTTGCTGATGATCAATTAATCAAGGGCATTTGATTAGCGCCACCTGTCTGCTATTTAGCATCCTATGCACTGTATAGTTCTGATGCATACAGATGAGCACAGGTGCTCTATTTGTAATATAAAGAAATCAGTTAGTGCACTTAATGGAAACTCTCTACAGACTATGCCTAAAAGAATCAAAGTTGTCATCCTGGCATGGCTCTACTGACAAACAACACTATCTTTTAGAAACACAATGAGTGGAAGAGAATTAGTGTTATATTAATCTTAGGTGATGCCCTTATCCTAGCCCAGGGCAGCGCCACCAGCTGGTGCCATCTTTTGCCTTTTAATGATGTGGTGGGCAGCAGTAAATTCTGGAGGCTGTTCTTGTCTCTTTTTTTAACTGTGCCATTGAGCAGTGGTGCTAAAGGGAGCCTGATTACACAATAGTCAACCTATGCCAGAATACGCTACTCCCTACACATGAAATGGTTTTAACCCCTTTACGATATAGCCCGCACAAGTACGGAGTCACAATGCATTGTCCTTAATGTGTTTAAGGGAAACATGTTGTCTTTAAAGGGTTAAGTAAACGTGTGCATTTGGATTCATACGAATTGCTAAATATGCATATTTCTACAATTAGTAAGAATCTTAGAAAACGTGATGGACTCTTTCACTCATACTCTCTCTCACACTCATTCACGTTCTCTTATTCACTCTCTCACGCTCTAGGAATGTCTCTCTACCTTCTCCATCAACTCCTTCCACTTCCGTGTCTAGCATATTCTTGTTCATCTTCTTGTTCTTCTGTCGCCTGTGTTTTTTCTTTGTCTCCACAGACAGGACCTCCCGTGAACTTTAGCAAAAATGGCAGTGCTTCCAGTGACATCCTCTCCCAACTCCATTTTTGCAGCAGTTCATGGGAGGTTATCTTACAGGAAATGGAGGACTTCCCGGGAACACCATCTACCCTGAACCTTTAATTGAGCTGCTAGGAGGGAAAGCGCCAAAGCTCAGAGAATGTGAAAATGAGAGAGCTTGAGTGTGAGTGAATGTGAGTATCAGACAACAAATTTTGTTTCCATTTTGAAAAGCCCCCTGATTTTTATCTGAAACAAATGAGCAGAAAACTGAATTAATTGTCTGAAACGAATGAGCCATGGTGCATTTGTATGTCTAGTTTTAAGCTTTGGTAGGATAAGGAATTTTATAGGTAGAGCTTGGAGGCGATTGAAAAGCTACTTACTAAACAGTAAGCTATGGTTATGATGAGTTTTGGCAAGTCCTACAAGCAGGGCCTCCCTGGCCTTCATAATAAATAGTTAATGCATAGCGTGCATTTCAATGACAACTCACTATTTATTAAATAACCCAGGACATTATTATATACAGTATAGCACCATTATATTCCATAGCTCTGTAAAATGTTGGCAAGTATGAATGTAAGATGTATAGACTATGAACTGGATCCTTCACCTGGCACACATTGCAGTATTTACAGGACTGCTACCGTCAGAGCAGGAATGCATTCAAAAAGGAATCTCACAAAGTTAGGCCTTAGATCCCTAAAACGAATAGCCAAAACAAAACTTAGGTTAAATATGGTGGGCTTTATTATAATCCAATATAACCTCTGATCTGAGGGGTTGTGAATATCTCAAAATAGTCAATTATTCCCCAGTCATCTGTGCCTCTGTAATGCATCGTTAAAGTGGACAGTAATTTCTGGTGCATTAAGCATAACCTTATTAACAAATGCAATAATATTGTTACATATGTATTGCTGGGATGAAGGGGTTAAACATTGCTGTAATCTCTATTTTAAGCATTGCTTTGTTAAATTACCCACTGCATGAATAATCATAAATGAATGGCAACACTATAACAATAACCTAGAGGGATGAAATCTAAATATCCTTATGTTGTTAAATTAATAGGCGAGGGGCAGATAGAGAGACCCTTCACAGACCATTGATTACTGTAACAATTTCAATTGCAGTAATCATACATAATACAATGGATCCTAAGCTAATAATATTAAATGTATTATGATACGCAATTCCATTAGGATTGCAATACTGCAACTTGCTGCTGCCAAAATGGAATATTATAGCACACATTTACATTTCAGCTACACTGAATGTTCTATGGAAGGAATGGTTCAGCTATCTCTTGAAATAAATGATATACAGGCTTTTATATTATGGGAAGGGTAGAGGCCTGGGAAGGGTGCAAATGGAGACCCATCAAAAATTAGCTTTAGCCTTGTGTTTGAAAGCATCACTTGGCACAGTTTTCCTATTTTGAAAACAATTGTGTAAAAACTGATGCCCCCCCTCCAAATAGTCTTTTGATCGGTCTTGAATGTCACCTGCTCTGGCAAATGTCACATTTATTGGGACAATACATTATAGATATATATTAAAATATTCCAGTAAGAAATGACGCAAAACAATAACTTAAAGAGAAAACATAAATGTTATACAAAGTTTGCCGACAGTACGTAGAAGATGGTAATGTACAGTTTACTAGTGGTCTAACGTCTCTTATGTTATAAGCAAATTAATAATAAGCTAGTTAATAACCCTTTATAAGATGTCCTCTGACCTCTACAACCCACCCATGGACCATGGAGGCTTATCTTAACAGGGAGTGTTAGAAAATAAATCTACCATCTAACTTACATAAAATACAATTTATGAGTAAAAAAATACAAACTGTAACAGCAGTATTTAAAGGAAAAGTCTAAGGCTGTATTTTGTTCTGAGTTACTGCTTCTCTGGATTACATCTCAAAATGCGGAAATAAAAACCTTTTTAATTTAACCCTTATTTTATATTCTTGGCATTACAGCAAGCAAGCATCTGCTGTAGCAGCACCACTTGGCTGCCCCTTAACGTATTAGTATGAGACATTCACCAAAACCCCACTCTGATTAAATAAATTACAATATTAATAGATGAAGCATATTCCACTCTAATGAAAAGGAGTCTAGCCTTCCACTGTGGTCCTGGACATTTTCCAACAACTCCACTCACGTTTGTGCATCAGATGGGCTACTGAACACTAGACCTCTTCAGGATGACCCCTGCTTCCTCTACCTATGAGAACTGTTCTCACATCCATATGAATCAATTAACATCATCAGTTTATGTAAATTGAATATTTGGAAAGGGCAATGCAGAGCCTATATTAGTTGGCTTTTAAAACAAAAATCCCTGAATAAAACATTTATACTATTCAGAAATATATTAACTTCTTAATAAATCTAATTTTAATTCAAAAGCAGGTGAGTCTTCTTAACAACGTTGGTCTGTTATGTTCTTTTTCAAACTTAATCCGGAGATTTCCTTTTCAAACTTCTGTCCTTGAGGCTGCAAAAGCAATTAGATTTTTTTGGACATATGAGTAACAAAGTATCCTGAATTCTGGTTTTTAATTTCTATTATTTAGCACAGGAGCAGTCTTTGCAAAAAAAAAAAAAAAAATACAAAAGATTAATTTTTCCAGAAGAATATGAAATGTATAGTAATGCCACTTACTAGTCATGGCTCTCCTAATGTTGCAAGATAATTCTTAAAAGTATATTGGTGAAAAGGTGCAGTGAAATAATACAAACTGGAACTTCAAACTTTCATTGTTTGCATGGTAAACAAAAAGTGAAGGTTGTAAGAAACTCATTTTCAAGGTCTCCTAGATGAGCTTTTATTCTTTGAGCAGGTTCTATGAAACTATAACAACTGGATACAATATTTGTGTTGGGTGTAGCTTTTTTTAAGTAAATGTCATTTACTGTAAAAAAAAAAAAAACATTGAGAATTAAATATTTTACTTAAAGTAAAATTAAAAAACTTAAAATGTATTGAATTTTGGCAAATTCAGCGTTTTTGTTGAAAGCCACGAAAACAAGCCCAGATAACCCCCCCTCAACGAAGCTGATGAAAATGAAGCAAAAAGTTCTGAATTTTCTATCTTCTCTCTTTCATCTTCTCCCTTTTATTGTCTATCTTCTATCTCTTTTCAGATCACCGCGGACATAACCTGGGGCAGAGTGCGTGTGAGTGAATGTGGGCACTGGGCAATGAATTACGTTCCTGAATTAAAAATGCCCCTGAATTTTTGTCTGAACTAAATGGGCAACGAGCATAATCCGTTGCCTAAAATTTTATGGGCCAAAGACGAACTGAAAAATTTGTCCGAATCATTTTTGGCCCATTTGCACCTGTTTAGAAGACATGTCATCTACAAGTGTGTGGAAGACAAGTCTGTTTCATGTATAGGTTCACATTGAATTAGCCAAAAGGCATTTCCTAATTAGTTTAATTTACATTAGAAGAAGGGACATCTTTGAGTCGGGACAAAAAGAGGCAATTGTCCAGAGACAAAGCCTGGTTTCAGTGCTCACAGCAGCTTTCACTTGGGCCTCCTAATGTATTACACATGTGCAAGATTAGCATGCTTCATGAAAGAGGGAGGCTCACCATGGGTCACTGTACCAGAGTGGGTTTGTGGTTGCCGGTATAGCTGAGCTTGAAGGGCCAGTAGGGCATGCTTGCCCAGGGCCATTATTAAAGGAAGTCATGATTAGGGGTGAAGCTAGAAGCAAGTTAACATGTCTAGACCCTAGTCTTGAGGTGTTGACCTCCAGGCTTTGAGTTCACAACCTGGCCTGTGTGCATCCCTCGTGGACTGGACTTTTGATCACTAGTCCACTAAAGGATATCACTTAAACTTCACTGGAACATCTCCTCAGGGACTGGCACAGCAATATCCATTTATACAGCCCACCTGTTAGAAAAAATGGTTACTTTTATTTTTAAAAAGTGGAAGATCCCATGCGTGCACGAATGATCCTCTTTATACGTGGCATCAACTGGCCGAATTGCATGCCGATGATTTGATCAATAGTTCTTTACCTTATTAAACTGCTGGAGTGCTGAAACAGAAAGCCAGCTATGTCTGCAAATTACATTAATGATGCATATAAATTTAACAGACGTCCATGTTGTTTATACATCGTCCAAAGCACTCTGATTTAGTAGAATTTACATGTACACGAAAAGAACCACTGTCTATCACTGGCATCGGAAGGATCTGTCAGCGGGTTTTGTGGGGTTAATAATAATACAAGCAAAAAGAGAAATATCTAGACAGAAAGGTGCCTTTCGAGTCTCAGCAGCTGATGAACAAAGGAGTAGCGTGAGCGGTAACCTCTTGGAGCAGAAGCCTGAAACATGACACATGTCAGCCTATGATAAATGGTGCAGAGTGTGTGCAATTTCAAGCGCAATGCCCCAGAGATGTGCAGGACCCCTCATCACAAATGTTATTGTTAAATTAAACCTTAAAGGAAGGATTGCAGATATGGATGCTGTGTTGTGTTTTATTTTTGTAAGCAATGCATAGATGGAAGTTGCACAAGGCTTGCTTTTCCTTGCCCCCTACCCACCCCCCATTTGATTGGAATCGAGATATGTTTTCCTATTATTTTTCTTTTTTTTCTTTCTCATATGACATCTTAAGATTGTATTGTAAATTGGACGTTGAGGGCAAGGCATTGGAGGCTCTGAAGTAACAAAAGAACCAAGGGTCTAGTCTGACTTGTCAAGTTACATATTCTTCTAACACAGTAAAGTAGCATGTACTTTTACCACTTTTATAATATAATACACGAGCCGCATGTGACAATCACGTGTCAACTGGATTCAGTGAATCAAGCAACGCATAATTCCAAGTTCAAACTCACGTGTTAAAAGGCTTGTATTTGGCTTTCCAAAGACACATTGTACCCTAAGAACACATAGGTTCCAGCTGTAGAGGGATTTATGAATCACAAACACCATTTGCCTAACCCTTGTGTGCATGCAGGTTTCCCTGGGTTCTAGTGTATTAGAAATTGCACAGTAAATGTACTTGGAATGTACAAATAAATATTTCTTTAGTGCTTATAACACTTTAAATACACTTTAAGCTTGTTTAATAAAGCCGAACAATTTAGTTGAAGTTAACCAGATAACTCATTTAATCAGGGATGCTTAGTGTAATGCAGGGCTATTACAAATATCACTACCCTGGACAATTCATTTTTTGCTCAATGAGGGGGCTGTGTATTTATGTTTATATTATTACCGTGATTATTATTACCATTTACTTATACAGCGCCAACAAATTACACAGCGCTTTGGTACAGAGCATAAGAAGGGAAGTTACAGACAAAATTAGTCTGTAATATATTCAGACTAAAACATGAGGTAGAGGGCCCTGCTCTCAAGCTTACAATCTAGAGTGAGTATAATCAACTCCATCAAAAAGTGCCAGAGACTTCACAAGTTTCTTTAATATCAACGATTATTCAGCTACCGGTTGAGTTAATTGCGAGAGCGTGCGCTTAAAGTGCTTTGAGTCCCACTGGGAGAAAGGCGCTATAGAAATACTAGGTGTTATGCTCTTTTTAGTAACTTTTAGGTGTTTGTAAAATGCTATTAAAATAAGAAATATTTAACTCTTATGATGCTTTACACAGTTATATAACAAGTTCTGCCATTTCATGCCAAACCGTGATTAATGTAAATATTTTAAGATATACAAAAACAAAAAATCTTAAAAATCAAACATCTCATATATAATTGTATACATGGTATGCCATTTAATGTATGCTTCGATTAGAAGTAACTCCCTGTAACTTCAGATATGATTTGAAGATGTTTAACCCTAAACCCTTTCTGTGTCCTCAAAGGGTTTCTAGAGCTTTCACCTCTCAGTTGACTCTGAAAAGGTTGAAAGCAGCCATTTTTATCTATCACATTATTCCCACTGTAGCTTTCAGAGCTGTTCAGCGTCAAAATCTTCAGAAGCCAATTTGTTTTAAAACAAATATTGGTTCTGCTCGTTCAGCCATCTTGACAAATAGACCACAAACTTTTAATTGGATCTAAGCCATCAGAGATCAGCAAGGGTTCCCATAGAGACAGATGAGAGGCAGCATGGGGTTGCCATATGCTTTGTATTTAGCCGGTAATATTCATAATAATGCATTTTAAAAGTTTGCAAGCACAAGACACAGAGGAGCAGCCTCCGCAAAGGATTGGCTCCCCATCGAGAAGAGAAAAACAAGAGTATTCAGGCACGTTAGTCTTTCCTTTTTGGTATTTTCTTTCTCTCGCTTCCTCTTTTTGTTTTAATCTTACAGCAATGACGTCCTACATACAAGGATGTGCATTCTACGGATCATCTACTGATAAGAAACAGTGACCTGTTCACCTTCTAAATCTCTCTGTGATAGAATACTAATGTGTTGATTTCTTGGGTCATATTTTATACATCTGTAATTTGTCATAAAAAAAGACACAAAAGTATAATGCTAAAAAAAAATATGTACAAAATATGTCAATGGCTGGTGAGTCCTTCAGGCTTGTGTCTTCATGTATTCAAGGCATAAATTGCAACTTCAGAATGACACGGGTACATCATAGGCTATTATCCGATATCACTCCAAAACGGTAAAAAACCCTGCATCAAAGTGAAATTGTTATAATCCTGAATGCATGGTTGCTGGAAAGGCTTCCAACTTTTTATTGAAAGAACTGAATTTGCCAAAACTGTTTCACGTGGCAGTGCACTCCATATCTTAGCCGCGCTGACTGTAGAAAACTTGACTTAACATGAAATATATTTTCTGCAAACATTAAAGGTTATTACTGTGTTGTCCATACACTTTGGTGATATTTTTTAATGTATGTGTATGTATATGTGTGTGTATGTAAAATAAAAACCTACCATTCATAAAACTCCATCATATGTGACAATGCTGTGCAATGGGCATACAGGACTTAACAAGTAATGCATCACCAGCTTTGGTATTACAGAAACAAAAAGGTGAGAAGGGCCCTGCTCACAAGAGCCAACAATCTAGAAGGAAAAATATCTGCAGACAAGTCTTATTGTCCTTGAAACTACTTGTAGATCTCCACGTAGGTGTCTTCTCCAATGTAGGGAGAACTAGCTTTAGGTGGTTTTTAATTAATGCTGTTGTCCATATCTGAGCCTTACCCAGTTCCATAATATATTTTACAAGAAGGTGTCCATAATTGTATTGAAGTCTTCACCAATTATATATAAAAGGACAATATTATATTCACATCCACCCATTCCCCATTTAACATGGCATAGAAACCTGCTTATTTTTGCTCCATACGGTTAGAAAGTTTATCAACAACTACTCAAACACATTCAACCTGTTTTTTTTCTTCTGTAAATGTTATAATGTTCATTTTTTCATATTGAAATGCTTCTCTTGTTTAACTTGGTAGGGAGCTAACATCCAGCTCTGATTTGATTACCTTACATAATTAGATGTCGTCTGCAAACATTAAGATTGTATTTCTAGTGTCCTGTTCCAAATCATTGATAAATAAGGCAAAATATATGGGACCAATGAGAAAACTTTAGGATAGACCAGAACTGGAAATGGACAACAGGTATAAAGGTAGTCAGATGGCCTGTAGATTGTACAATAGTCAGCAAATATCCATATTCATATATAAGTGAAATATCAGCTTTGTGTAACTGACCATTACGCTTGTGGTCCTTTCTTGTAGCCAGACTCACCTGCACAATATGGTATGTTAAACCAAAAAAACCTTAATGAACACATTCCTACATTACGTGCTTCTGGAAGATGAAACAGAAATAAACTATGTAAATATATTGGCAAATCAATATGAATAATGGGACAATCCATATTTGTAGTGTACAATCTGAAAAAAAAGTGTTCATTGATCGGTATTAATAAGTTGGTACTGATATTGCGGCCATCATGATCTTCCTTGCTAATAGACCTCATTTTCGTAAGAGATGCTCCAGGCGTATTAGCTACAATATCTTGTGTTAATGGGCACTCTTGATTAGAATGGTTCTAGTTAAAGATGTGTGAGAATCAGTGGCTGGAATATATCCCCAATTCTCCCTAGAGGATGATATTCACCCCATCATTGAAAAGTGAACACCAAAAGTTAATTGGAATGGTAACAGGCTTAACACTGTTAGTAATTGTGTTGGAGATCTCACACCTTTATCTTCTGTACACTTATTAGGACCAGACTGTTGTTAATTGAAGCCAGAAGTAATTTATGTGTGTGTACAATTCAACCACCTTGCTACCCCATGGACCTCATAAAATGATACTGTTTAGAACAAGGCCAGCAACCAACATCTGCTTGTGCTCTCTATGGCTTGTAAAACCTCGTAGTAATACAAATTCCAGGCACTAATTACTTTGCATTTTGGCTGCTTTGTATTTGGGATGCTTTTTAAAAAAATGTAACCATTATGTAACAAAAACAGGCAACTCAAAAGGCGCAGAGATGATTTTTAGGATTGCTTTCCTAACTGGCATTTTGATCTGGCTTTAGAGCCATATAGTAACATAGTAATTTACTATATGGCTCTAGAGCAGACCTGGGCAAAGCACGGCCCGCGGGCCACATCCGGCCCGCTGAATAGCTCGGACCGGCCCGCAAAGAGTGTCCTGGTGACTCACCAATGAGTCCGGTGCCCCCCCCCCCGCCCCGGTCACTTACCTTAAACTCCTGTGTTGGAAGCGTTTGTCTCGGGTGCCGGCGCTTTACGCTGGGCGCCGGCATATGACGTCAGACGCCGGCGATCAGCAGTGAAGCGCCGGCACCCGAGACAAACGCCTCACGCTTCCAACACAGGAGTTTAAGGTAAGTGACCGGGGCGGGGGGGGAGATCCTGAGAAGGGGGGGTTAGGGAGTTAGAGGGGAGATACTGAGAAGGGGGGTTAGGGAGGGAGGTCTTACTGTGTGTGTGTGTCTTACTGTGTGTGTGTGTATCTTACTGTGTCTGTGTGTGTCTCACTGTGTCTGTGTGTGTCTTACTGTGTCTGTGTGTGTCTTACTGTGTCTGTGTGTGTCTCACTGTGTCTGTGTGTGTCTTACTGTGTCTGTGTGTGTCTTACTGTGTCTGTGTGTGTCTCACTGTGTCTGTGTGTGTCTTACTGTGTCTGTGTGTGTCTTACTGTGTCTGTGTGTGTCTCACTGTGTCTGTGTGTGTCTTACTGTGTCTGTGTGTGTCTCACTGTGTCTGTGTGTGTCTTACTGTGTCTGTGTGTGTCTTACTGTGTCTGTGTGTGTCTCACTGTGTCTGTGTGTGTCTCACTGTGTCTGTGTGTGTCTTACTGTGTCTGTGTGTGTCTTACTGTGTCTGTGTGTGTCTTACTGCGTGTGTCTTACTGTGTTCATAGCTTATTCAGTTATTGTAATAAATATTTTAGCCCATTTTTTAGCTCAAAATATTTTTTCCTTTTTTTTCTCCTCTAAAATCTAGGTGCGTCTTATCAGCAGGTGCATCTTATAGAGCGAAAAATACGGTATGCACTCCGAAGCCTTGTTCATTTTGTTCACTTCTGTGCTGTGCTAATAGTTATTCAGGCCTTACTTATTCAAGCACCTCTACCAATGACGTAGGCTTGAATAACTTTATTAAACAGCACATAAGTTAACAAAATGGACAAGGCTTCGGAGTTTGTAGTTTGTAGAGGTCTGGCCCTCTAAAACCATTCCAATTTCTCATGTGGCCCCATGGGAAAATTAATTGCCCACCCCTGCTCTAGAGTCAGATCAAAATGCCAGTTCCCGAGCAGGAAAGCAATCCTAAAATTCTTACTGTAATATCATCTCTGCTTGTACGAGGCTTACGTTTAGCATCAGTATTATCTTTGTATTCTTTCCATAGGCTAGATACTGTTATCAGTTAACTGTTACATTACATAGTCATCAGGTGACGTTAACAGCCTCATCCATTCCATCCTTATACTGATCCTAGGATTCACCAAGAGCATTTGGTCAGCGCTACCTTCTAGTACATTAACAAATACAACGTGAAACTTGAGGACAGTCAACCATTCCCTACTAATTGAAGAACTGCTTTAAAAGCTGTTGAGGTACCAATATTTCGCCATTGCCTACCAAACATATACTACACTTCATCGGCTAGACCTCTGCTGCAACACCCTGAATCACCCTGAATCAGAAATGACTGTCAGTCATGATAGCTAAGGAAAGTCATCTGCCTCTAGCTCCTGTAATTTGGTAAGCAGACAATTAACACACAAGTCTTTCACAAAACCATTCACCAACGTACATAACAACCCTCCTACATATGAAGGAAGCAGCACTTGACCTGTGTGACCTTATGAATTGAAAATCTGCCCATCTACTCTCATAGAAGACTATAAAGTTATAAAGTCACTCACATAAGAGTATAAACCGAGTCTCAATTAGCTTAGTGTAAGCCAGACCGTGATTTAATCTAGATAGTCAGCACAGAATTTAGGCTGCTTTTACAGTAGAGCCACCAATTCAACATACATACATTAAAGTCCCACTGAGGGTCCTATAAAGGAAAGGCTGATATTTACAGTTAATATATGACATACTTCTGGAAATTCTCTACTTACAAAACCGCTTTTGCTGTTTCGCCAATATATCCTGCTATGTCAATGAACCTCTATTGTCTTTTCCGCTATTATAAATGATAATAATTAAAGCCAAATACACAATAATTAGTCACACTAGGTTTATCCATCTGGTGTACCTGCATAACATCACTCTGTCTTTGACAAGCAGCATATTGTTCCTTATTGAGGAGGAAGCAGCTACTGAAATAAAATAAAAAAGTTGATAGGAAAGGTTATCACTGCCGGGTTAGAAATGGGCATTTTTAAATTCAATAGATACAATTAAATCTGTCCTTTTTTTTGTTAATATCAATATTATATATAAAAAGGGATGATAGATTTTTTTTTTATATTTTTTTTCATTGTAATAATTTGTGATAGAATTGTTCATTAGCAAATGCTCATATGCCTATACTGCTTTTTATTCTTGGGATTTAAATAATAGCAAGGATGCTAGATAGTAATCTCTTGTTGGAAGTACAACTTTTATGAAAATATGGGCTTTCTACATTGGCTCTTTAATTGCTTCCATGTTATAATAATCCTCATCATCAGAATTTTTTTATTATTCCTCTTAAAGTGGAATGAAAAGAGAAAAAAAAATGCTTCTGCTTGGCAGACAGAAACATTATGTGCTTCATGACATCACTTGCGATTACTTGACATAAACAACACTGCACTCATGACCGTGGAAGCTCACTGGTACGGACAACTTGATCATTTCCATTGGAATTTGCATACAATGTGCATTTTGGATAAGGATGGGCCCTATAACACATTCAGGTTTAAAAAAAAATCATTTTTTTCTTTATTTATTTTCTAGATGTGTACTTAAAACACTATGTCATGGATGTCCACTTTTGTTACTTATATCTTTGTTTCTTTCACATTCAAGCCTTTGAGTTTAGAAACAAACACACTGACAACACTCTCAGTGGTACCAACTAGATTGATGTCCAAGACCCATTTCAGCTTCCCATATATGCTTCTCAACTATTGAGTATTAGTATACATTGCTGAAAAAAAGAAATGTCATTGAAATGCCACCAATATTAAAGCAATCCCTTAAAGGAGTTTATTTTAAGAACCTGAATGTCATCATGATGTTGTTATACTCCAAGGGTCAATTACTAACCCTGGAGTTTGCAGGTGAGCTGAATGTTTCAAGGTATATAAACACATTGTATCTTATATTCCATAGTATGAACTGTACACTCTTTGAATGGACGTCAGCACTGACATGGGCAATTCCTCTATTTATACAGCACCTACATATTTCGCATTAAGGGATACAATAAATAGGGAAAACTGAGAATACAGCCTAAAGGTAAATATACTTTATACATTTTCAATGCCCATATTACCAGTATGGTTGCCACCTATTAGAAGCAATAAACTCCTCAATCTCATTCAATTTTTTTCTCAGCACATATATACATTGCCTTCACCAAGCCCATGTGACGATTTTAAACAGATCCCTCATTATGTCCGATACCCCATCATTATTGAGATTGAAGTGATAACTTTAGCTTCATCGGTTTTTGACTTAATGATTAATCAGCAAAGGCAAAAGACCAGCGGCATCTGGCATCGGCCCACCAGACATTTGCCGGTTTGCCAGGTGTAAAGTCCAGGTCTGGTGTAAACTGTTAGTTGGAAGGGTTTAGGGCCGTAGACATAAAAGCATAACCACTAGGTGGCTCGTTCAGGCACTATATTGGCCTGCTTTAAGAAAGGGTTATCTTTCTTCTTAAATGTGCCCCTGAATTTGTATCCCAAAGGAGGATTCTGATGACATTATAGTAAAAAAGCTGAAAGCATAAACACAGACAAAATGTTTAGTTCCTTAGAACTTCTGTTTTTGTTAACACTACTCAGTAGGTACAATTTTGTCATGTTACTACTTAATTGCAAAATTCTAATTGTAGGTCTCTGAGCACATACCTAGGTGTAGATGATTCTATTAATAACAGTCTCCTGGCATATCTATCCACATCAGACCCAGACAGATGGCCGAGGATGAAGTGACTGGAAAGAGATTGAGTAGGATCATTGTGCTTTAGTACACACAGGGGTTTACCGTAAATAATGTCAATATTTAGACTGTGCTTTTATGTACATTGAAATTTGGATATTTATCTAAACTCTGTGCATCACAAAGTAGTTTGGAATTCCTTCCAACATTAAATGACCAAAAAGAAGTTAAATGATTTCTCAAAGTTTTTTGTGACTTTGTGACCTATTGACCTTTTCTTCTATGTTGAAAAGGGCATTTTTTTGTTACACGCTTTAATTTTTAGTTTTTTTTCTTTTATATTGACATTAATTCTGAGATTTTGGGCTATAGAAAAAATGTGATAAACTCTGGTCACTTAAAATTGAGGGGCATTAGGCGAGGATCATTTATTTATATAGCGCCAACAATTTCCCAACCCTTTAAATAGTACATAGATTCAATGGTTATAACTAGAATTAACCCAGTAGAATGCATCCCCTTAATAACAATTGGTGTGCCTGGCACATCATGGGTTACACAAGCTTGGAAAGCAATCAACAATCACAATCAAAGTTGGGGCCCTGTGTGATCGCTTTGATGTCATATGGAGCAGTTTGTAAGGAAGATGTTTGGGGCTGCTCCTCCTAAATAAGGGATGGGACCTTTTTACAGCACAAATAACCGTATCTTAAAACTTCCTAGGGTACTTTACTCGGAGAACTCCTTCTGGGAGAGTATCATAGTGAAGGGGCAGCGCTAGCCACACAGCGGGGTTTTAATCAGAGGTCAATAAACTGGCATGGAATATATATATATATACACACACACTTCTATAGCTATCACCCAGACCCCCGGAATTTGTACTGTTTACATTCTAGGGTAAGCAGGATAATTAGTGTTTTTATGGTACCTTGACATAATGGTAGGCTACGCAATATACAGACATATAATTTGACGCAATCCCCAATATTTATCCTTCCGATAGGTGCTTTTAGTATTGGCTGGGCGTCCCCGATTCCTTGCTTTGTTGTAAGCTCTTTAAAGTATCCTGATGTATAGAACTGAAATTGGATATTACGGTAAATCTTATGAATACTTTCTGTAATGCTCTAAATGTGTGAAGCACATGCATGTTTGATTATTAACTACAGGGTGTGTATATATTTTGTTGAATTAAAGCATATTGCTCTACATTATCGCCAACAGAACCCCTGTCAAAATATAGCCAAGGAAACTGCGAAATCTTCAAAACGCTAAACTTTATTATCGGTTCCCTTCATCTCTATAGAGAGTGCCATTGTGGACAGTTACCATGGTAACACAGGTCTGACCTCTCGCTAAGCTAGAAAAAAAAGATTCCTTTAATGTGGAATGTGTGTAAGACAGCTACTGTCCAAATACCATCCTCGTGGGCAAGACCTCTTATGTGCTTCCGACCTTTGCTTCATTGATAATATGAGAAATAAAAAAGTGCCCTCTTTAAAATGCCACTGGCAGCAAAAGGGTTAAATTATTACACACACACACACACACACAGACACACACACACACACACACACACACATACCCAGCGCATGAAATACAGCAATGGAAGTCTGGACACTTTCGTTCGAAGAGATTTAATTCTCCAGTCCAGCCTGAAGAAGACGCCTTTCCACACATTGAGAAGGGGCCAATGTGTCTAAAGCACTTTAAACATTAATAATACACCATAATCAGGAACCTATACCCACAGCGCTGCAGTGAATAACTCAGGCCTTATTCCACCATTGACAGGAAACCCCTATTACCTTTTTCCCAGAACTCTTGCTTTGCCTCGGGTGCTCTTCCGATGCCTGAAGCCACTGCACTAGCTTCTTTTTTATTATAATTATTATTATTTTTTAATTATTTCTTTTATTTATTTCTTTTTTTTTTTTTTTGCAAAACCACAGGCAGGAAATCAAGATATTGATTGAGCTTAAACTTAAACCACATTACAATCCATTATTGGTTTCCCGGCCATATGTGCGACTGTAAAGGGTAAAATCATTTATATTCATTAATATGTTCAGGTCCCTGTCTCCAGTAAACAGCTGTTTGCGATGCTGACAGAGGTAGGGGAGCGCCATGAAATAATTGTTCCAGTAATTAACCCAATCAGTGCTGGAAGGTCACACAATTAAAATATAGATTTGTATCCTATTTCAATTAACGTACCTTTAGATAGGATTGTAGATTAAAAAAGTCACACATTTTGTGTCCACTGTAACAGAATTAACCCCTTAAGCACAATGGGCGGTCCCTAAACCCATTGAAAACAGTGCATTTTGAGCCCGTACATGTACGGGCTTTGTCATTAAGGGGTTAAACATGAACACTAAATATAGCAATAAACATTTAAAAAAAACCCACTTTTTTATATGTAAAAGTAAGCCATTTTCATTAAAAAAATCACATACAAAGGTGAAATTCAAACATATTTATTATTCACATATATTTTGCACTGTATATTTCAATAGTAGCAAAGATCTAATATATCATATATAATATATTGATAAATACTCTTCTTAATCATTGGTCTTAACCATTTCTGTCCCAAAGTCCTTGGTGATGCCTTGCCGCCACCTTGACACTGCTTGAAAAAAGGTCAGCTAATCTATATGCATCTGCTGTTAACCCATTTATGAACATAGGAAGCAAAACAATGTTAATCAATGAAGTACACAGCCATATCACACTAAAAATGGTTACAAATGTCTTGATTAACCCATTTGCACCAACAACGCATCCCTTAATGCTGGGTAAGGAATGATCTCTGGGGGGATTTAGGATCTATTGAAATGTCTTTCTTTTCCACGCACCCCACCATCTCTCCCTTGACATTTTTTTTTGTCCGTGCAATTCATTATGAAGACTTGATGCAAATCTCCAAGCCTGTTAAATACATTTGTCAAACCTAATCCTGCATGTGAATTGGTTATAATTGCAATAAGCCAAGGTGTAGCTACTGATTTGTCATGAATGAGCTGAGCTCCGCTGCGCTGAAACATCTGCATGTCTGAGACTAAAATAAACTAAGGACAGTAGGTAGATGTGATTGATTGTGAGCACAGAGATCCCACGTTGGCAATAAAGTAATCCTTCAGCATCCATGTTTTCCTTTAGATTACAAACTTTTTGTTTTTTTTTCTTCCAACCTGAATAGACAGTTCTGTGTTTTGTTAAATCTTGGTTTCTTGTCTTTATTTTACATAAAATATAATCGCCTGTTCTTATAGTAATTTTGCTAGGTTTTTATCACATAGTCCAATTCAGATGATTTTTTTTTTAACATGACGAGGGGTCTACAGGAGGATAACTCCCAAAATGTTTGGGAGTTATTACCAATGTGTTTCATAAGAACTATGAAACATTAAAAAAAAATAATAATAATAATAAAAAAATAATAATATTATGTAAGCTTTATGTAAAGGTACCTGTTTTTTTTTTGTTGGATTCTTGTTAGTGTCTGGTTTATTGGAGATGTTTGCTTTCTGCTTTCCATATTGCACTTTTTTAAATTATTACCCATTTCTCAAATTACTATTAAATTAAATATTATAGGATTTCTTATTTCTTGATAATGAAAACTATCTTTTTCCCGACTTGGCCAAGAATGCAGCACCAGTATCCTTGACATTCCGCATGCTCATAAGGGTAAGGAGGACCAGAGTGGAGGTACCTCCTTACAACGGAGGTACATGCCTTAACATCGCAGTGTCCACAGAGAGCAGGGATGCAATACAATCTGACGTCAGGCCGTAGCTGTTTTGAAGTATACCGTAATTATCCTCACAGACCCCGATAGATATAGATACATATAGATGCTGTGTCCTTTTGGTGATGCTGCCTATTGAAGCACCTCACTCTCGTATCTCAAACTTATCATATGTATAATTGTGTATCCAAAGACAAAAATATTCTAATTATATTATTATTATACTCATCGTTTAAATTCATTCTAAAATCTCATTCCTTTAAATTAGGAGAATATTGAGTATTATTGCTCTTTTTGGGTTGAATCATCTTTTATTAAATAGTTCTTGAAAGGTGCTGTTTGCAACATGGCAAGGTACAAATTGATTCGTTGTGTAAGGAGTCATGAATCCACTGGCTCATTTGAACCTGGATTATTATACTGAGATAGTTCTTATGAAATAAACAAGAAAAAAGAGCAAAAAAAACCATCATACACACTGCTACTCTTTCTTCTAAAATATTCCATACAGGGAAATCACTCCCCACTCGAGGCTTCTATGGGACGTACTTGAAAGAGATTGTTAATCACAAGATACCTTTTCTAGTAAAATATCTTAATAAAACATTGACAGTAATACTGCTCTGCATGCCAAACATTCATTATTAGATGGCCCTTATTACAATGGTGCAAATAAACCAAATGATATATCCGGTATGTCTGGGACTGATCTTCTACTTGCTAGAGATTGGGATGAACCAGAAAGAACCCTCCAACAGCTTACAACTCCCATTATACTTAGGCATCCTTTCTTTGTCCCAACTCATAGTCACCAACAGTATTTGCCTGGCCATGTAACTATGTAACACAGTAGTAAGTTCCAAAGCAAAAACAGAAATGTTTCCAAGAGGGTCATGGCAATGATTAAGGTGATGTCTCCCACTTCCATGCGCTCCTTTTATTATAATTTTACAACTTCGTTATTTTATTTAATTCCTTTTTTTTTCTTTTCTAAAAATTACATTTTCACCATGGACTGATCTTGAAAGGGGGAGGTAGCCCCCAAATGGCCCTTCCAGTCCTCTTGCAGCCAGGGATACCATGCATGGACCTGATTAATATAGAATCCAGACAGAGACAGTGGGAGTGCACTCTCAGAGTCTCAGACAGCTTTGAAGCTAAACTGTAATATATTATTTGAGAAGCAAACTATACATGCCTATGGAGTACATGCCAGCACATATACTATGGAGCATGAAATGCCTCCTTTATTTTGAAATTTAAGTATTTAGTTCATAATAACTGATGCGTGTGTAGGTGGAGGGTTGAGTAGAACCTTGTGGGTTTGGGCTAAGATATAGGGCATATAAGTAGTTACTGTAACAAGTGCAGAAGATGGAAAATGGATGAAATAGATATTGGCAGACCAGATGGGGCGAATCTGCCATCATATTTTAGGTTTCTATGTTTGTCATTAGGGTTGCATTAGGGGCAGTTTGGATGAGGGATAGGCTGTTTGGAAGGTTTCAGTAATATTCATAAATGATGCTAGCGCATTACGGTATTGATTGTGTGATCAAAACATGTTCCATGAGTGCATCTGACATGCTTTAAAAAAGCACCTTCAGGACTGTGTAAAAAGCTAGTGTGTTCCGTTGGCTGCTATGCTGACTGCTATTTTTTTCTCTCTAGATTTATACTTCATACATAGCCCCTGTTATGTAGGTGATCAAAGTAGAGCACGCCCCATCCTAATTCCATTTGGGGTTTTTTGGTCAAAAAGCTGGCAGATGTAGTTCTTTTCCCCAAATTTGTAGCATTCGTCTGTCTCTATCAGTGAGCTAACTAATGACATGAGGGTATAATGTTATGAGAGTTTGCTTTGCTCCATACACCTCCCCTTGACATGGCAATAAAAGCAATATCCTAGGCTTGCTGGCACATTATGCTGCGGTATAATTCACTGCTGACAGTAACATTAATAGCGATATTGTTACGTTCAACTAGAAACCAGACATGGGCTTTCCTTTAGATTAATTGTTCAGTCGTGTTAATATTCCCTCAATCAGTGCTACCCAAATTGAGAAAAACATGCCGCAAAACATATCTTAAGCTAAAAATATGCTTGCTGTCATGCCACTCAGTATCACTTGGCCTGTTCATTATCTCATGAGATTTGAGAACCGTATTTGTTGTGATATCCAAAAGAAAAATGATTCGAGTTATTGGAGGGAGTGACGTAGAAATGAAAGTGACTGGTACATAATTAACAAACCTTGCCATCCATAATTGAGAGCAATAACTCAAGCTCTCTCTGCCATATCATTGCATCACAAATCACCCTCCATAATCTTGGTAGAGCTAATGGAAATGAATTGAGGATGTCACTCGTGATGCCATAAAACTGAAGATAGGGACTGAATTATGGTTCTCAGTAACAATTTGCAAGAATATGATAATGATACATGATCCTGAAATAGATACAATATTATTGTTGTATGTGATAAAAAAGATGAAGCTTTCCGATATAATACTCCATATTAATCCTACATATGAGGCTTTTTTTGTATCACATACAGTATAGCTTGAGTGTTAATACATGTTCTAGACATTGAGTCATGATGAGAAAGCCCAAGCTGCTGCAGTTTTGGGGCTAATTGAACGTTTCTGCGGAATTCTCAAAATGAAGCCCTTTGCTTCAGACCTAGTCCATCCTTACCATTATAAGTACAGCATAACTTCATTCTCAGAGATTTGTTTCTGTATGCACAAATCTTATGATACGCATGACTTATGTCCTATTTACCCGTTATATAAAATTTATATATAAATAAATATATAAAATTTATATACCCACTATATAAATAAATACATCCCTTACGAAAAAATTACTGCAGTTTTTCTGAAGTAATACTGCAGTTTTTTGGACATGAAAAAACTGCAATACTGCACTTTTACTGCAGTTTTACTGCATTTGTACTTCACTGTACTGCAGTTTTACTGCAGTTATTTTTGTACAGAAGTACAAATGCAATAAAGCTGCAGTATATTGAAATACAACTGTAAGTTTGCAATATAAAAAAAAGTGCAGTAAAAGTGCAGTATTGCAGTTTTTTCATGTCCAAAAAACTGCAGTATTACTTCAGAAAAACTGCAGTAATTTTTTCGTAAGGGAGAATTAGCTTAAATCATTGTGGTATTGATCTGTTAGGTAATTTATACATAGGGTTACTATAGAGATTGTCTGAGTAGTTTTGCTAGTACCTAGCAAGGTATGTAAGCAGATATCTGACCGATTCGTCTCTCTATATTCTACAAAATACACTGGGCAAACATGAGTTAACACACGTTAAAGTGTAGAAAATTATTCAGATAAATGGCATTTTCAATGAGTTTTTTTTACATGCTTTGCTAAACTATTTTATACCCTTAGTGTGTTTACACTGATTTGGAGCAGGAGGCTGATTCTGGTGGAAACCATACTGTTGGTCTAGAAAAATAAGATAAAGGACATAACATTATTGTAAGAATGTTTTACTTTTTGGTTATTGCATGTAAGTGCTATATTCCGGATCTTTCCCTCCTTTGTAGAGTATTAGGATATGTAGGGACTAGAACAATTAAGACAGTGTAAACGTTTAATGACCATTAGAGGGGTATCTGGGATTCTGCACGCAGAAGATATTTCCTGATTAATAAATGCTTCTTGAAAAGCAAAAGTAACAAACTCGGCAGGTGTTGTTTTGCTGATGTTATGTTGGCAATCTTTGTACACAACGGGCCGCAGTGCAAACACATGCCTTGGCAAGTAATAATGATCAGCGGGCCTGCTCGTTCCCTCCTGATGGCAGTGGGTGATGTCTATATACTGAGAACAGGAGGATGATTACTAGCTGCATATGGGTTTTATCTACCAGCTGATACCCCTACAAGTCCCTGTGAATTAAAAAAAAAGGGGTGCAACTCCCTGACCAGTATTAGATCTCTTTTTTACATTGGTAGCGGTGGCAAAACATTGGTAATTTAACTAAATAGTTTGGTTTTGCTTTTCAAAGTTAAGTGTACTGGATACTTTTTTTGGTATGAAGACTCCACGACCTGCTTGAAAATAGGTGCATTGGTTTTACTTTGCAAGCGTTCTTCTACCAGTTGCTAGCAGTATGTGAGGATAAAGGGGTGTATTCATTAAATGATGAGGTTTTTTATTTTGGTCTACTTACTCACAGATGACCCAACCTGGTAGTACCCCACAACTTCAGACAATGAGTCTTGTGACAAGAGTCACACAAAAGCTGAAATTTAAATCAATGGGAATCAAGAAGAACTGAACTCGTATAAGCCGAGAACCTGGCAAATGCTGCATTTACAATACACTTCAACCCTTTGTGAGTCTTAGTGGCTTAACTTTACAAACTGTCACCGAAATAATTTTTAAGTATGTTTATCGTCACAAAGGGTTCCAGATCACCAAGATTTTTTTCCAGATCACTGAATTCCATAATAACTCCATAGAACACAGGTCCTCATTATTGTCACGTATCTGCTATCAACTTAGTGCTTCTTTTGCACCGTTGCTCAGCTGTGGTTGTATAATATCTGAGTTCATTGTTATGTTTTGCCCTTTCATATAGTCCAGCAAAGGATCATCTGAACAGTCAAGTATCTGACGATAATTTAACACCTTAGGGATATTAATACAATATTACATAAAATAATTGTTTATTCGGCTATTTGAATTGGTAGATTAATGCTGGAGGAGCAGCGAACCTCTGAAAATTTAGTTCTTCCAAAATTACCATTTTTTTCAGGTAATCTTCATAAAATAGCAATCAGAGAATCTCTATTATTATTTTCACCTCCGTCATAGTCTGTAGCGTCTGTCAATGGGTAGGGTATACGATTAGTGACAAACCAATACAACCGATGATAGACATGAAGAGTTCTGCACAAAAGCTTGCAGTTTCTGTGTGAGTGTAAGCTGTAGATTGTACAGTAACTCTTTATAATACACTAGTGCCACATGACGAACAACAAGTGTTACTCGCCAACAGTGAATCTGCAATATCAATGTAAAGCGGCTGTAGTGCTCAAGCTGTATAGAATTTAGCTGTGTTGGATGCGGTTTCACAAGACAAATAAAAAAGAAATATAAACTGGATCACAGTTGAAGTAGCGAAGCTTATGTCATGCAGGCAAATGTCCGGTGGGCTGGTGGTCAGTTGGGTCTTATACTTACCGATACTGACTATCCAGGAGGATATTGTTGCAGTGTGTGGCTGTCACACTTAAAAAAACAGCGGCTGCACTCATTAGGATATCGCTGGCCTTAGGGTGCGAGGGCCACTTAAAAATCACCGGTCCAGCCTTGGCAGGGTCCAAAATTCATCAAAATTAAGTAGCCAATATTATGCTGTTTTAGAATAGAGAGAGAGAGAGAGAGATGCATAAAGTGCAATGCATCTATGTGATTTCATCTACAAATAAGATATAGATGATTATTTCATAATATGGATAATTGTTTAGGGTTTATTCTAATTATTATTATTTCTCATAAGCATTAAAGACATGTTTTAAATTATATAGAAAACCTTATACCCTTTCATATAGAAACCCACTAAATCATGAAAATGATCTTATTACGCGTCAGATTTGTAAAGTGAAATTCAACAAATCCAGAACATTCACCAGAAATGTAAATAGCAACCGTGGCCCGCAAAGATCATTTTGACTTTTGTAATTATGTAAGATGAAATGACATTTTTCTATCTGCAGGCCTTTCCTCACCAATGGTCCCGTTCTGCAAAGGAAGTCGGTTTCCTGCCATGAATTAACTAGTGACACGAGAAGACAGATAAATATACACAGGAAACCACTGATAATTACCAAAAACTGATAATACCATCATATGAATATAGAATCTACAAGAATTCTGAGAAAAATGACAAGTCAATATTAATTGTAACGAACATCAGGTAATATTTATTAACTCCCCGAATAAAAGAATTAACCCCTTAAGGACAATGGGCGGTCCCTAAACCCATTGAAAACAATGCATTTTGAGCCCGTACATGTACGGGCTTTGTCATTAAGGGGTTAAAACATTTACACTAGCATTTAAATATTTTATATACAGCACACGCTCAATCCTAAATGTTGCTGCGGAAAGATTTCATGAATATATATACAAACAATTCAGGGTCATCACATAGTTTAGTTAATGTAGCCCGATATCGCAGTCTTTTCCTATTCGGTTTTACGGGTTGTTAAATATTTAGCGTGTAACCTAGGCACCCTCTATTGGGCATTTTGGGGAAATGCGGAAATCCTTATCATAAATAGCTTTAAATCGTTGCGTTTAGTAATCCCCCACTTTATAAAGATTATAAAGGAGATGCAGATCATTAAGAATAATTCCGCCACATCAGTTATCTGCTCTACGGTGTTGTGAAAAGGTTGTGCAATTTAATCCCACAAAACAATTGCTGATCACAAATATCTTGTTTTATATGCAGAATAATCGGGGCACGTTATTATTGTGGTAAAAAGTTGCTGAAGAGCAAAAATACATTAAAATATCCAAAAATCATACTATATGGTATATTGAAACTATATTATTGTAAAATACTGTCAATGAAATAAACAGAAATTAATAGAAATACGATCCCACCTTGTCTTATATAGGACGTCGGTGTTTAAGGCCTAGTTTAACAATCAGGGGCCAATCAGGAGACACTTTTTTATTTGTGATACACAGAGGTCTGTTCCTTTAAGACTAAAAAACCAGTTAGATAAAGGGTTAACTCAACAGACGTAACGCAACCCAATTCACATACAACTTTACACAACACATCTTGACTGTCATGTAGTCATATAAAGTTGAGTCGCTGTCAAGTTTCCAGTTGAGTTGAATTTATTGAAAGTGCGCGTTAGTAACATTTATCAAACTCACGTTTAACTCAAAAACTCAACTTTTGTTAGCAGACTTAGTAATGTGTTTTGTAGACTGCATACAGGAAATATGTGTAATGATTGTGTGTTAGTATTCTTTTTCCAAACACACATTTAACTCAAGAACCCGTGAACTTACGAATGTATCTGCAGATCTCATAGGAAATTCATCTAAAGAACAACGGGAATATTTGTTTAAAAAGCCCTTAGCAAGTGTCCCCAATGTACTTTATATAAATTACACCATTGATACAGTATCATTGTAAAAAGTGTAAGTGTGTGTGTGTGTATAGCTATGTAAATATATCTGTATTTTTTTGTTTGTGCTGTTTCATTGCTTTGTTACATGTACATATCGGTCATTTAAGTAGCACCCCAAAAGCCATATTTGTATACCTGTGAGGGTATAACCCTTTTTGTATGAATATTAAATAAGTATTATACCATTATTAAATGTCTGGTAGACTAACTAGTAAAAGATAGAGATAAACTGTGCAGTTATTTATTTACCTTATACCAACACTAGATATTTTGTAAAGGTCAGCAGTCGATAATAACAGATTAGCCAAAATTCTGTGCTTGTGTAACTAGAGCTTATTCATAACATGGAAAGATATACTTTAAAACAAGTTTCTCCTTATTTTACACCTTTCAGTGTATTTTACTACTGAGCTCATCGCAAATATTTTTTTGATGAGCTCAGTTTATTTTTTTTGTTAATTTTTAGCTATGATTGAGGGGCAAAACCAGGATCCCCCACCAAAAAAACTTCCAGACACTATTTATATCCAAGTCCTCTGTGTTGGAATGTTTTGCTGCTGTGTCTATAAGCTACGTATAAAACTGTCAGAGTGAGTTTTATACATGACAAGCACAACTTTTTTTTTTGTCTACAGCACAGATAACGCCAAGGACAGGGCGATGTAGAAAATCGCAAATACATCCTTAACCAAAAAAAAACAAAAAATAGATCATGTTTCACAAAACACCAATTGTAGTAAAATGACACACTTTTGCATAGTTTGTGTTCTAGAGTATCTTTGTTTATCTGTGAATGAGAGATGGTCACTATATCAATATAATTTTAGACAAGGTATGCGATATACAGTTTTTATTTACGGCGAGTAAAGCGGCATAAAGCGGCAAATCGAAGCAGGTAATATGCGTGTCCATTTGAAATCGTCTAGTGGCATGAATGGAAATTTCCCCAGACCACGTGCTATCAGGAACATGCATTATATAATGTGATCCTCACCATGTTAATAATATTAAGCCATACATAATGTAGTGATTGTCATCGTGGACCGTTTGGCAGGTGTCTGGTGGGCCTGTTAGACAGAATGTCTGACTAATTGTTTATTCTTTGTTCATTGCAATAAGTGGAATGTGTGAGCTGGCTCCATCTCTGATTAGGAGTCTGGGCACAACACAGCACATGACATCTTGTTTGTATGCTGGCTGTCAGTTGAATGAGTTAGCAAGTTATTCCTTTTCTTTGCCCGATGCATGCAATAAGCCCGGCCAGCAGCCGCATGGTTAAAAATATTGTGCTGTACATCGTCAGAAGCAACCAATCAAAGGTGATTAGCGGAATGTGTGTGTGCGGTGAATGGAGATGTAATTTCTTGGATATTAACCCATCGCTAGCTGTAATATACTGTGCCTGGTCTTATGACAGATTTGGCATCACTTTAGAGGATGTTAACATGATGCGAAGCAGCTTCTTCTTGCTTGAGACAGTGCAGTTACCATCTGGATGCAGATCAAATCGTTGGATTTTACGCTGTTATATTATATCACTTGCAGATATTGATTTGGGATCGGGTGACCAGACCTCTGCTTTATCTGGGTTTGCTCATGTTAAATGGATCAGGCTGGTCAGCATTTATATCAATCCATTATTTTTATTGTTGTTATTATTATGTATAGATTCTGTAGTGCTTTACAATTGGAGTCCTACATAATCATTGCGGCCGAGCAGATGCAGATGTGTGATGGGACTCGATCAACAGAGCTTAAAATATACATATGCATTTTCCCCATTTTACATATACAAATACATTTTCCATAAGCATTACCACTTAAAATATATGATCTGGTTATCATAATTTATATTTTTGCTTTGGTTTTCCCCAAAAATAATCTTTAATTAGTATAATGTATATTAAAAGATTTATAAATAATTGTTACATTGTATCACTGCATGGACTAATGCATTGGTAGCCACTTGGTCTATCTTGACACCAAATGCCTGTTGAGTATAGCACCGATATCCAAACTATATCCACCTTTTGTAGGTCTCAATACGAGAGGAATGTGCCCCCTCGGTTATGTTAACTAGCCTATGATCATCATTCAGAAACACGCAGATGTGTCGAGCTCAGGGCCACACAGAGAGCAAGCTACGTCTCTTGAGCGAGCTCTGAATCCAGAGTACAGTATCGTCTCCAGCGGAGGCAGAAAACAGACAGCAGGGCAGCCACTTGCTACACAATGGCTGCTGCTTAATGAAAGAACTAAATACCAAGAGCAGAAAAGTGATTTTAGCCTGCACTATTTGAACAGATGCCTCTGACTAACAAAAGAATGAAGCATTTTAATTTGCATTCATTTGCTACATTGATCTGTTTATACCATTTGTCCATAACTGTATGAAGTTACTTTGGACTGGACACCATTCTCCATGTTATGGTTGTCCATGTTCCATTCTCCTCGTACATGTTTAGCTCATCAGGCGGCTCCACACCTCAAGGGGCAACCAAACTTTTGTTTTTAACATTTGTTGGAGATTGAGCATAATTACCAGATGGAAATAACAGTTATATGCGTAATAGTAGTAATTATGATATTGACATAATATTAATAATATGTTAAATAACCGATTTGAGCAAACATTAAAGGAATGCAGATAAGGGTAGGCATTGAGCGTAACAGTTCAAGGTTTATTGATAATAAGGAAAAACACTAAAAATGTTGTCAGAAATGGACGAGGTGACTAGTGGACCAGCAGAAGCTTAGCCAGGCCTGAGCAACGCCCTAGGCTTATGCCAACGTGCTGCTCCCAATCTGCACCAGTCCTTCATATAAGGAAAGCCTACATATATTTATATATGGATTCATGCAAGACCAGAGATTCTGGAAGGGTAAGGAGGATTGTGACCCAGCTCAGCTCCAACTCATACTCCTTCACCCATGGAGAGGTAGGCCAAGATGGCTCTCACCAAGCTATACCTATAGCAGGATAACAATCTGAGCAGGACAGCTAGGAAGTATAAAAAAATCACCTTGTCTGTTATAAAGTGCACTTCTTATTGTGTGCTTTGTTCAATGAATGTTTTATTTCTAACCTATGTTCAATACCCCTTAAAACACAATGGTACAACAAGTGCTTGAACAAAATAGCTGCACACGGCGGTAATAATAATAGAGGTCAGCTAATGTATGCACAGGTTTGTATAAACTGCATCCTTGTACTTCTATTCTATCGTCTTCTCTGTGTCTTGAGGACTGGTTCATGACTAAATGGAGGCTGCCTGGAGGTAGTGTGAAAGAGTCAAAGCCTGCACACGGTGACACAATGAGTTATGACCTTGTGATACCACTATCAGGCTTTAAGGCATCTGTTATTAAAATTCATCTCTTTCTCTCCAAGGCAGACACCCTGGGGGGTATAGCTGCGAAATTCCATCCTGTTAATATCTTTATTACACCCACACATATCCACGTAAGGGAATAAGAGGATACGTATCAGACAAACTGCCTATATCTACAGTGTAGGCCCTCAAATAATTAACATCCTGCCTGTTAGCATCTGCATCAAATTTAACAAACTTATGCTTCAAGTTTTGATACATGGACTGTGGGTTTCTTGGGTAAACAAGGTTAATACTGGTTTAGCTATTATAGATAAAAAATGGGGCAGACGGTACGAAGAGACAGAAAAAATGATGTATACTCTAATCATACCTACATGGGACCATTTCCACCTTCTGTCTTATACAACGGCACCATGTGTTATCTGTGGACACAAACAGCCTTATTAAAGCAACACAAATTTATAGCCAAAATCCTCTGTATGAGGGCTTCACGCCGTGACCTGTGCCAGTCCAGAGACTTTATGTGGTCTAGATTTTTGATGAATTGTCTAAGGCTTTTTTAATACAAAAAAAAAATACTGAATTTGGCATTAACAACATAAATCATTTTGAATCAAAATAGACAAAAACACATGTAACACTTGCACTTAAGAAAATTGCTCTTGTGGTGCCAGTACCTGTTCTCTTCTGGGAATCAATGTATAGACTGTACTGCAGAATACGTATTTTATCGATATTTTAATTCGTAGCTGCTTCGTTATATAGGTTTAGTAGGGAATCTATGTTAATAAAGTAGCACAAGTACACAAAGTATCATAACAAAATAAAATAAAGTATCAAAAAAATAATAGTTAATGATAGATTTTGAAATTATGAAAATACTGACACTTGATACATTTATAATAATATTTAAAGAGCAATTTCACTAATTATATTTTTGTCTAAATAAATAGCTAGTAATGCATTGCGTTGTCAATTAAGGAAGATAATGAAGAGAAAGCTACTTGTAAGAGTTAACGTGTTTAACATGTGTCTTTAATAAGGTTGTACTTTGACACTCTCGATGAACCCGAAGGGAGTCAAACCAATTTAGAAGTTCACTGTTCCAATAATTGAAGATGATTTGGTGATGTGTTTCAGTTTGTATCATGGATAATTTCATTTTCCTGTTATCACACGTCTGCCGAGTTACAAAATTTCTAGTGGGAAAACACTGTTAAGATCTGTTTCAGATTTGTAGTGTCTGTTTATGTGTTTCGATGATTAAAGTTTACACCATCGGCTAGCGCAGGAAAAAAAAATCCATATGAACAATTCCCTTTAGATATAACGGAGAGTTCCCAGTCTTCTCTCTGACACACACAGACTCAATTCTCACCAGCGGAGAAGCTATAGAATTGCAGGAATGTCTGGCGCAATCAAGCCACATGCAAACGGGGACATCTACTGGTCAGCAGAATATAACTGGGAAAGGGCCTTTATAGTTTTATTCTCTGTGCGCTAAGCCAAATTAAATCCACTGTTTTTTTTAAAAAAAGGTAAAAACAATGTCAATCACATTAAAAAAACTGTGAAAGAATTGCATTAATTGAATTAAATGATTTCAATGCACAGTTCTCCTATGACATTGATCTTGAAAATGAAACATCTACATCAAATTACTTTTATTAACTCTCCAGGCGTACTATTACTTCCCATGTAGCTGTGAGCGTAATGAGTTGAATAAAACTTTACTAGACAGTCATACGTTTTTGATGACGCATACCTACTTTTGGTGTATTAGATGGTTGTACATTTTTTGACAATGCCTACCTACCCTTTTTCCAGGCATTTGTCTGCATTCACATGTTCTTTTTTTACCCAGTATTGTACTGTATCTACATTTTAAAGCAGGTGGTTTAAATGAGTTATTATTTTTCAGTCATCATGTTCTGAAATAACTTTTTTTTATTATAATAATACAATAATTGTTTGGAGTGGGTCTCAACATCATTTCTGAAAGACTTTTTCCTATTTACTGCTGCACAAATTCAGTGGCCATATACTGACATCCATCTACATGACTCCTCAACATCCATGGGAGGTTACATATACAAAGTAATTGTGGATCAAAGTTGGAAAACTAGCCTTATCACCATACCTGGGAACTGCCCACTGATGTCAGAGGGCAGTACCGCTGACATCAGTGGGTTGGCCCGTCGACATCAGGGGCATTCCCGCTGATGTCAGGAGGCGTTCCCGCAGACATCACAGGAAACACCCCCATTTAAAGGGGATATGGGCGGAGAGCGGAGCTATTCAGGTGTTGATCTGGAGTACCGGAGGAACAGAATTGCTTCAACGTGGCAACTAATGAAATGGCCCCCCATTTGTTGCTGTAGCTCTAAAACAAAGTTTTGACTTGTGCCCCAAAGTCACTTTTGGAAATGGCATGACTTCACGGTAGTGAATATAGAGCTGAATTTGCCAGTGATGCACAGTTTTACCTGATGGAAAACAGAATCAAAGAATCCGAGTACAGTGACCTTTGAACTTGCTTCTTCTGAGAAGTTAGACTTAACTCAAAGTCTCAAAAAAACGTAAAAATACATCACCAAAATTGTGAAATCTAATTATTTATATAGAGAATAAATAAAGGTTTAAACTGTTAGAGCTCTTAGACCAATCTACATCTGTTGACATGAACATTAAATATATACTGCAATAAACTAAACTTTAGCCATGTGTCGGTCTATACCTTTTAGTTCTTCTTGCAGCTAGGACATTGGAGTTAAAACTAATTTTACAATATACATATTGGTATCAAAATACATGACTTTATTATATGTTTTCTTTTACAATACTTATGAAAGGTGTGTATGTGGATCAGTAAGACTACCAAGAAAATACAAATAAAATAAGATCTCTAACACATGGCATTCTGTGTAATACACAGCAATCCTTATTATGGATTCTGTGACCCTCCACACTTTTTCCATTGCAGCTAATACATTGCTACATCCATCATCACATCACATATGGTTAAAGCCATGTCTTGCTGATGGCACAATACCTGGATGTTTAGAGAATTCCCATCTGATCAGTCCACTGGGACCAAATTCCATTACTGAATGAAAGACTAAGTAATATGTGTTGAAGTTCTAAGTTGTGTTCCCAGTTGACTTGGTCTATTCACACAAAGCTCCATCCAAGTTGTCAATCTAGAAACTCTCTTAAGATAAGACTCACTCTTGAAGTTCAATGACCCTCTAGTCCAAAAGGGCAGTTTGCAGTAACACGCTTCAGTCTCTACTGCGAGAACCTTGAGGAAATTCTTGTTGCTTACCAAAGAAAAGCACACGGCACACAAATGCAATTTATTCTTGATCGTGAACTACACTGGTAGAAAATGTTACAATAATATGTATCCCCTTGTATATCATACACACACCAATATGTGCACATCTAAAAACCGCCTTTTTTAAGCACTCTATGAGTAGATATGCAGAAAATAGCATATGGTATGTCTGTTGTTACTTAGTCACAAGAAAGGCTTAAGGCAGCAGGTCCATGAGATGGCAGCTGCTCTGCAGTAAAACTGGGGGGCATATGATGGTCCCTGCTCAATGGCCAATTGAGCAGCAGTGCACCATACATATTAGATCTTCCTGACCAATGTGTTTGTAATCAGAATACTGTGGTGATCCTATGGTACCATGCCTAAGATCAAAGACTATGAGAGCATGTGTATTTACACACTCATAAAACATGTGGTAAATGTCTCAGGTGTACTCATGTTCTCAATAAAGCAATGGTCTACGCCAACTCAATAGTTATGTTACTTTCTACTTAATTGCTTGATCTTTCAAATGCTGTTTTCCTAAAGTGATCTTGCATTTGGACCCTCCACCTTCTGTCGCTAGATACTACAGTGATTTGATACACAATTTAAACTTTATTTTCTTAGCATTGAGGTTTGTTCTGATGTTCATTGATAATGGAATTATGTCTTTTAATCTTAGTCATACTCAGAATTTTATTTTTAGGAAGGGACATTTTTAGAGAAGGGTATTCATGCATTGTATAGCCTTACAGGTCTACAAGGTGTGCAAAGTTGACCAGAATGATTACTGCGGCCTTACTGGGAACGACTATTTTTTCTTTCGCTTAAACTACATCATATTTATATACGTATTCCAGCTTTTGCCACGAGGAGTATTTAATCTTCTCCTTTTTCATAAGCACTCCGACTACCAATGGAACAGTTCGCCGTGTCACGGGCTCCTGAGGTGCTGTGCTCGGCGGGTGCCACGAGTAGTATGCATGATCAAAGCTAGCAGATTCAGAGTAACTGAGTCGCCCGCTGAGAGTGGGATGTCAAAGGGAATGGGTTGATCTATTGAACACAAAGAGCCACAGAGCGGCACTGGGAGCCGGATCCGCCCCTCTGAAGATCTCTTCCTCTCCATCATCAACCAAAGTGGTTTGATGTCATTACAAAGTTGGCCCTTGCCCGCATGGCAAAAGAGAGGGCGGAGGAGATGAAGAGAGAGATATCTTATTATAGCACATGAAGTAAGTGATGGGAAGTTCTGAAATAAATTGGCTTGGTTGGGTTAAGGCGGGGATAATGAGCTCTTCTCTACAAGACACAGACACTTGACAAGTCTACTGCCTAGCCAAGCACTATCCACTGAAAAAAATGCATTTGTTATCCAAATAGTATATCTGGAATAGCATACATAGGCAGAGAATACAAAATGATAACATTTTAATGCAATGGCAGCTTCACTGACTTCCACAATTCCCCAGTCTACGGAAGCTTTTTAGACATTTGCTTAATTGTATATAAAAGTGAATTATTTTTAAAGTAATTTGATATGTGGTGAATTGACACAAGTGTTTATAGTGGTGGCCTGAGAGAGAACCCCGAGTAGCAGAAACATTGGGAGTCATTTTAAAGAGTACTCCGTCTCATGTTATGAGTAATTCCAGAGTAACCTTTGAAACGTGGCCTCAGCACGGACAATCCGTTACTTGTTATGGTGATAAAACTATATTTCAAACTTTGTACTAGAAACACTTTTTATGCATAATGCATTGTATGACTCCGGTAGACCGCCTTACCAGCTATATGGAAGCAGTCTATATTATACTAACTCCCATAGAAATATAACTTCAAATCTCAATTACGGGTTAGTGTCTAAGTTCCTAGTACTTTGCACATAACAAGTGGTCTTCAATAATACTTTTAATAATTATGCATGAAAAAAATAAATGTTAATTTTATTTAAGAATTGTCCAAGTAGGAAAACTATTAGTTGTATGTTGGGGTCTAAAATGGTTTGAAATTAAGGAACACTCTTTTATAAGAACACTTCATTATTGCAAAGCAAAATGTAGTATTTCAGTGTTAATGTACAGGTGCACCAAGAGTTAGTGCAAATTTTAGGAGCATTACAGTATTTTGAAATGAGGCAGTGGTCAGGAAGCAGAACACTAGAGGATTTGAATCCAAGAGATTCACCTAGTTTACTATGAAATAGCTACCAATGTCAAAAGAATTTAGCAGGAATGAGTTGAACTCTACGGGAAAAATGACGCCAAATTGGTAAAATACCTTGTGTTTCTATAGTATTTATAATATTACTCATCTTTATATTATTGAAAGAAATAAATTAAGAAAGAAAGTTATAAAACATTAAATTGTAAGGAGGAAAAGATAATCAAATGCCTCACTTCCTTGACCTATTTACCTATATTCTCACTTATTATATTTACACCACAGAGAAGTCCAAATCCTGGTTCTTGACGGCACTGGAGTGAGCTGGACATAATCCTGATACTCATTTTGTTAGTACTAGAAGAAACATTGAAGCTTTCAGTAGATATCTTCCCCCAGAGCTGGAGAAACATCTTGAGATTTGTGGATTTAGTATGCAAAATTGTATATTTAAGTTTTCTTATCCATGTTTGCTTTCAAGTTTTTAGTTCATTGAAAGTATTTTGTTCTATTTAATGGTATGTTTACTAAGTATAGCAAAACAATTGAGGAAATCAGACAAATATTGGGATTTGTTAAACAGCTTTGTTTATGCAATATGATACTGTGCTTCATTTAATAACATGAGTCATTCAATATAACTTAGTCTGTAACCTTAAATAATAAGTGGTTAAATTATATTTTAATTATATTATATTTAAAAAAAAAAAAACAAAAAACTTTGGCCTGCGTGGTGTATTTTTACATTAATTACAATATGTTTTCTGTGCCGTTTATTTCATGAAAAGTAGATTAGATGAGAGGCAGTTGGATGAATAAAATCTAAAAATATGACAACTTAAGCAAGAAGGGAGATATTGACAATTCATAATACAGTATGTAATAAATACAGTAAGAATCATTTTTTCATCTTACCAAAGCTCTTCTACAACCGGTTGTTTAGTGAATAAGTTACGTGTTTCTGTATTTAAGAATGTCACCAGCTGTTTAACTTGGCCTCTGAGTGGAAATCCTACAAAGAACAAATACGTATTTGTCTTGGTAGTAGTAGTAGCTAAACTTCATGGAAACCTTGTATTACCAACCATCTATCAAGGTCATCTTAAAACCTCCAAGTTCCACCAAAAACTGGAACACATGGGAAGAGCAAGATGTGGGAGGTGTAAAAGAATTACACTTAATCCGATAAATGAAAGGAAAAGCAAACAAATAGTAAAGTAAAAATCCATTATTTTTTTTTTTTTATAATTTTATGTACATTTTGTAGCAATAATATGTATATATATATAATGCAGCTCCGACTTTCTATCGTTAAAGCAGAATAAATGATTATATACGTCAATGGATTGCCGTTATTGCACATAATTGAAAATATTGAAAAGGGCTTGCTGTTTCCAATAGTCACGCATTCACCTTGGAACATCTTACCACTAGCTATATGAAAATACATGTATTACTGTAATAGAATCAGGGTGTTTCTTTATAGTCGGTGGGACTCTGCATTCATTCACATCTTTTATTGTTATTCTTGGAGTTTTTTTTTACCAATTTGAAGGTCTGGCAAAGCGGTGAAAGGTGGCAGCATGTTTTTTTCAGCGTGCATGATTATTAGATATTTGTATAGTCTACATTAACTGATCTAGTATCTTTAACAAAACTTTGCGATACAAATAAAACATTCATACTTGTCTGATATAATTTACCTTGAGACCTATGGGATGCCACACAATGGTTCATAATGGTATAATGTTGTCGTCATTGTTCAACATTTAGATTCATTTCTGCAGATGTATACATTAACAATTTCATTTAAAAAAATATAACTAGTATCCAATTCTCATTCATTGTCTAAACCTGATTTTGGGAACCAGAATTTCAAAACGAAATATATAATATTTATATTGAAATATGTATATATACTATATTAGTTGAAAATCATACCTAGAACATGTTTATTATTTCAGATTGGTCAGTGACCAATGGTTGCTCCCACTATGGGCTAACCCAAGATCATTTGTAGAAGTGAGGTGAAGCCATGATTAGTAGATGGGATGACAGAGTATGCATGAACATGTATAAAAGGTGAGTTAGACCCGCAATTAGCCAACACCTGAGCATCCAAAAAACATCAACCGACAATTTTTTATTGTTGCAAAAGTAATGGAGTAGATATTCAAAAGAATAGGCAAATAGAAACAATGAAATTGCTGAACTTGACAACAGATAAGAACGATTCAGCTCATCTAATCTGCCATTTCTTCCTGATATGAAGACCCTTAATGAGTTCTTGGTTTTTGTCCTAATATGAAATATATGGAAGGTTTCTGTTTCATGGGGGGGGGGGAACTTCCTAACTTTTCACTTAATCTTGTCCCTTTTTTAGCTTTCAGTTATAAGTCAATCGTATCTGAGCCACATTTGATAAATCCGCCCACAAGACAATTCATTTAAATACATTTAACTTTAGGACATTAGCTTTAAGTTTTCGGTAATAATCTAGAAAGCTGTCCCAGTGATTGGCTAGTTTCTCAAGATGGCACCGAAAACGGGACATTCTTTTTACTAAATATAATGTATTTTTAAGCAATGGTACTTACATTTTCACATGCTAAAGAAATGAAGTTTCTATTTAAGCTGCTTTTTTTCCTTACATCCATAGCACAACAACAGAAGATATAAGTATGGTAAGAGTTCCATTTTAAGAAGACAAATAAAAGAAAATGCAATGCTAGGATGGTTGCCTTTGGCTCCCGCACCCCGGTGAAGCTACCTTTTCTGTGCATGACAGGCCTTCACATCCCACTTTGTGACAGGTTACAGCCTGTCCGACCACAACAGAACAAGTGTTTTCCTAGCCAGAAAACACTTAGATGCAGTAAAAACACAGAAGTTGATTTATGTTTCAAATACTTCATTTAAAAGTCCTGTAATATCAATTCCGTCTATTTATGTACAAGGACAAGCCAAGCTTTGATGCGTACGCGTTCTCTGCAGCTCTGCTTCACCTAGAAGCAGGCCAACATGTTGAGGTTTTCAGCTAATAAACTGTATTGAATGTCTACACAACAGACCATCAGCGCACACCTTTTACACAATCAATGTCAGAACCCAGCACAATGCTGAGAAGTTGCAGAAACGCGATACACACTCATTCTCTAAAGATTCATTGATTTCCATGAAAAAAAAAATCATACACAGTTATATAAAACACTTTTTTCCCCCCGAGGACACAAACTATAGGATGTTTTAAGCAGATCTCCAATTTCAGAAATGTGCTCATTGTTAGAGAAATCTGACCTCCGGAGTAATCTGCATGTAGTGACTATTTAGCCAAATCAACTTGGGTCCACAAAGAGTTTTGATCCAGCGGCTCTCTTGTTGATCTATGACTTCAATAATTTCCAAAAACAGGTATATTACAAATTTAGAATTCTGCAGTTCTATATCAGCTAGAAAAGTCAATGACCGCTCATAAAATTAAAGAACAGATGGCCAGATGCCCCTGTTTTCAGATTACAGACACCGAGAATGTCCATAAAACCCTATGGTAAATCAAAATCCATAAAGGGGCTGTCTTTTGAATTAAATGCCTTAAATATATCTACCATAGTCAGTATCATTGTAATATTATATTTTAAAACGTTCCCAAGCAAGTTATCTTAAAGATTGTACCTGGGAACTCTCTAGGTCCCACCTGGAGTCTGTGGGTGAAGAGGTGTGTATCTGCGTCTCACGATCACTTTCCTCTTTCTGTGGGCAGGATAGTGGTGTTTTACTATGCCCACCCTCCTCCAATCCTACCCCAGCACTGTGCACAGCTAGCCATGCCCCTCACTAGTTACTCACCCTGCAGAAGAAGAGCTTTGGGTAGTCCATCCTGGCAAGTTCCCAGGTATGATAATGCATCAATGCATCAAAAAAGACATTATATGTTTTAACATTGGTTGCAAAATGTGAATATTTTTGTTTACCAAGAAAATTCAACTTTCATTCATGCACAGTGATCACACCTTAATTGCTCTGGGCTCTATGCCCTAAAGTGGGAATTTTTTGCTAGGTTTTAACTCATTTTTTTCTTTAATGCTGATAAGTTTCTCCTGCAAGAGCTGGCCCTTTATAATGCATACTCCATTTGGTGAGATGACCTTCAAGAAACCTCACCATTAGTTCCAATTGCATAGAGGCAAACCACAGTTAATAATGTGTTTATAATTTAAAAATGTAAAATGTTTGTCACTAGTCTTTTTAAATGGTAAACTAAGTAGCAAGGTATTAGTTGCCCTGCCATAGACACATCCTGTCTGGGCTATGGAGCGCTATTGTGGCATGTAAGCACATCAGCGGCCAACTTCTTAAAAAGTATGCCAAGGATTGAGGAGCCAGTTGTATAACAGCCCTGATAATCTGAAAATTTTCCTCAATAGGGAATTTAATTTGTCAGTTTCAAATAACAAAAATGTCTAAATACCAGCAATTTCAGGAAAATGAAAGTAATGTATTTTTAGTGACCGTATATCTTCCTAGTTTTCATGTTTCTATCTCTATTAATTTATTGTATATCTGTCAAACCATTAATCAATTAGATTAAGTAAGGATCTGATGACACTTTTTGAACACAACTGGCTACAATATTGTTGGGCATTGGCTCTATGGTAAATAGAAGGTTGAGAGAGTATTAGTATATTTCCAGTACCTTATTTAAATATGTAAGTACAATGGTATATGTTTATTTAGCTCCATTTAACATAATATGTTGTAGTGAACAGTCATCTACATCATCAATATGTACTCTAAATAAACATTGTCGGTATAATGCTAGCGAGTCGTCAAACACTGTACTCATTCTATTACTTTTGCATACAATGAAGGTCATGTACAAACATCACAAAGTACATTGTTTAGGACAAAGACGCTTTTTATTGTAATCATTGGTGGCATCTACATAGCAGGTATAAATCTAAAGCTTATAACATAAAATTTACTGATAAATACCAATAATTAGCTGTATCTTGAACAGGTTTTTTGGTCACTTTGCAGTTTTGTTATCCATTTATTGTGACCATTTCCAAAATATTTTTTTTATTTCAGTGCACCAAGTAAAGTAACATTGAATCAATAATTTATAAACACTTATTATCAAACTCCGTGCTTCAACCCAAGTATATAACTCCATGAGTTGAAACATCAACGTACTGGATCTCATGACACTTAATGACACAATCCATTCTATTTAATGGGACAAAATGTGGCATTGCTGCTGACATTTCCGAGTGGGTAGAAATCAATGCTTGATGTCATCCCAAATACTATCTGTTATACGGATCTCACTTATTCTGTACTCTTGAGCATGAAAAAGGATTATATATAAAGAAAATAAAGAAACAAATAAAGGAATACAAAAACACCTTAGATAGATTTGTGTTTGGCAGCTGTTAGAGCTCATTAAACAATTATAACAAATGCTTTGTCCTTGTGGTACCGTAACGTATCCTGTATCCAGGGCCAAGAATCTCAGTCCTGCAGTCCCAAATTTACATGAAAAAAAATTCTGAAAAATCTCAGCGGTTGCATGAAGGTGGTGGTCAAGGTGACTGGTGGCTGCTGTAGAAGACATCCACTATTCACTCTAATATGCCTCTTCTGCTCGGAGCTTCTAGTGTGTGATAGCAAAAGTTTCATGCGTGTGGCTGCTATAAGATGGCATTTCAATTCTAATTGGCTTGCTCAATGAAATTGCGACTCGTGCAGTCTATTTTGGGTGAATAATATTTGTTCTGGCTCGGGTTGGCCTGTGTGCACTTGTGGTTTTTAGCAAACCGCTCTCCTTTTAATGTTAAAAACAGCTACAGATTATTGTAGCATGCTCCAAAATACTATTCTAAAAAAATGAAAAATTCTGTAATTCACATAGACATTTCTGAATAACCAAGTTGTTTCTTTTCAACCAACTTTGGCTGGAAGGAACAGCTTGGCTGCCAGCTTCCAACAAGCTGCATACAGGTGACGTAAGCTACCTAGATAGATAAAATAGACAGATATGGTAAGATAGATAGATAAGATGGATAGATAGATAAGATGGATAGGTAGGTATATAGACAGATAGATAAGATAAACAGATTAGATAGATAGATAGATAGATAGATAGATAGATAGATAGATAGATAGATAGATAGATAGATAGATAGATTAGATAGATAGATAGATAGATAGATAGATAGATAGATAGATAGATTAGATAGATAGATAGATAGATAGATAGATAGATAGATAGATAGATAGATAGATAGATAGATAGATAAGATAGAGCATCATATGTAAAATACTTAATGGATTAGAGGATAGAAAATAATATCTCAAATACTTACTAAATTAGTCTTATGTCAATGAATATAATGATCTAGTGATATTGTATCAGCAGTTTTGAACGGTTTTGAAATGTGGTTGATATTTAAAAGAACAAAAACTAACTTATCCCACAATCCCCTGAAATTCTGTTCTTCCTATATCAATGTTTTATCTTTGTTAAGTGGTATATGTGTATGTTTACAGCATTTTTTACAACTAGAAATTATCCATTTTCCCTGTCCTTTCTCTGTAACTTGCTCAGCACACTCAGCATGTATATCACCGTATATATATATTGTTCCAAAACAGCAGAATATTTGCAGCTTATATAAAAATGCATTATCATAAAAAATGCCTGGACATATGAATAAATGTATTAATATATAGGCGAACATTCTAATTATGCCTGGCTATGTTGGAAGGTCCCCTCTGTTTAGCAGATGCCAGGCCTCTCCTTTGACCTAACACTGAGCTTTTCACGTAAACTGCCAACAGCCCATGTCAAATTGTTGTAGGTAATTTGGAGTATGAAATGTGTTAAATTATTCAAAGGGCTGAATAAGCATAAGCAGCCAGCACGATGGAAGAGATAGGCATACCTTGCGATTCCGGAATGACATTTAATATATCATATTAGCAGTATTGTTAGTACAAACACATCCAACCACTGCACCCTTGTCATGTCTCAGGATAAGGTTGAAATCGCTAGAATGTATTTTCTAACCTTAGAAATATTTAAAGGTACATTGCACACTGGAGACAACAGGGATATTTCCCACTTCGACAACATAATAAACAAGGAAAGATCAATGTTTTATCAAGAAAAACCTTAAATAGAGAATATTTTTTTTCCAGTTTACACAAACGCTTTTGTTGGTCACTATTAATCATTATTAATTGATCTGTGTGTTGTGTAAGTGGTATATGATAAATGCCTCTATAACAAAGTGTATGTCTTCTCTTTTGTTTATTAATCAATGTTTATATGTAGGCAATAAAGATTCATTTTATATAAGGTTATGTGTATGTATGTATGTATGTATGTGTGTGTATATATATATATATATATATATATATATATATATATATATATTTATAAAGGAAATTAAAAATGCATTGTGGCATTTTATACCCATATTTGATCCCTTACCTGACTTTCAAATACACTCAAAAACATTAATTCTCGAAAAAACAATACATATTTATTAGCGATCCCCCCCACACACACACACACACACTGTGAGAATAGCTACCCTAACTTCCTTTTTATTTGGCTTGCTTGAGTATTTGTCCCCATTAAGTTTTTTTTTTTTTATCCCATTTTGTAATTTTTCTTCTTTGTTGTGAAGTTGCTATTTATGCAAAGGCGAGGTTGGAATATAATATCAGCAATGGTGTATTCTCTCCTAGATCTTCCTTATTACCGAACTAGTTACACTATGGATATCTTCTCCTAGCTGACATATCCTCCTTCACTACCTTATCCAGCGCCATGTATCCTTAATAGCTCACCCACTGGGACATGACATCATATCCCTGCTCAAGCTTAGAGGACAGCTGCCATAGAAGTGCATGGTGATGGTTGGGGTGCTGCATTAGGTCAGGGCTAAGGCGTTGCTCCACAAAAAACACTGATCTCTGTGCAAGGACGGAAGATGAATTCATATTTTACTTCTGCCACCAACGACAGTTTGTCTGGGGCATAAGTAGGGACTAATTTAAGTGCAAAAAAAAAAGATTCTACCACTATAGGATCCAATTCTGTAATTTTACCTTGATGAATATGGGACCTGGTATTGTAATTAGTGTGTATTTAAAGCAATCCTTATAGCTAAAGTCACAGTCCTGTCTTTGTTGGTTTTTTGTTTGTTTGTTTGTTTTGTTTAGTTTTTTTACAAAAAAAACAATAAACTGAGAAGATAACACAAAGTTAACAGTTCCTAATTGCAAAAAAAAAACATTAATCAATTAATGGCAACGTATTGCGTCTCCTCTCGTTCTACGGAAAGAAGAAAACACAGGGGTAATAAACTTCCATTCCTTTATTCATGCTTTCTCTGACATTGCACATTTGCATGGTAAGATTCGCTCTGCAATAACACAGCTTTTGTACGATATCACAGCTGCATCGACTGTTAATTGCAAGTAGACTCTATGGGAGAATTATACTTTGATAATACTTAGAGAGAGAGGAAGAGATCATCAAACCTTTTTCATGCCAATAAATTCTGGGAACATTTGGTGATTTAACAACTGAGTAAGATACTTTTCTTTGGGCTATGCACAAATGATACCCTATAAATATTCTTGACAGGTACAGTAGATGTTTATTTAGTTGATAAAACAAAAAAAAATACTGTTAAGAGAGTGCTTCAAATGCACAGACAATAACATATTCTTTCTACAATTAACATAAGCATCTTGCCTACCTTCCACAAATATAGATACACAAAAATATAGTATAATTATGTAATGGGGACTAAAACTGGTTTATTCTTAATATAATGCATGATATCACAAGTGGGCATTCCTTTACTTTATCACTAGAAGTAAGTATGGTACAGTGGCAGATGATAAAATAACCATTAATGGTATATGTAAAATAACATTTGATCTGATGTTAAGCACATGTAACTCTGAAAGCAAATCTATGGGCAGCCAATTGATATCAAATTTATTAAACGACTTGATCATTGTTAAACTAGCCATATGTCCAGATCTCCTTTATACAAACTGATATAAGATTGATACAACTTTTACATGCATGTCACCTACCTGTTGGTCTGCAGTCAGGGTAGTGCCTTGAGGTCCGCAGCCCTGAAATGTTGTCAGAGACATCCACCATCTGGTGTCCCACTCCACTCGAAGGGTGTTTCTCCATCTGATTCCTCTCCTTCTGCTCCTCCGGTTGTGTGTATAGCCACACACATGATGGACAGGGGTGTACATCCAAAATGGAGCGACTTCACTCCTTCTGGGTTTTGGCACCAAATCTAAATTTGCCGACTTATTTCCTCCTCAGCCCTATAAGCTTTAGAAACCCATTACACCTTCCCCATACAGAACTAAGGTGCAGCCCTGCCCCTTACTTCCAGCTATATGAAGGGAGAAATAGCTTATGATGTAACATCCTGCTATTCAACATGGAGGGAGAATGCCATTAGATAATGGATGTATGGTGGTGGTTGTGGCAAGCCATAAACATTGATGAAGTAGTCCTTGTGGCCCTGAATGATTTGTTAAAAGGTTCTTTATTTGAATTACACGATGGTGTCAGTGTTCACCTGCACAATTGCCCCTATGTGCTCTTTTGTTTCTTTGTTTTATTCTTTATGAATAGGCAAGGGAGGCCATATTTAATGCTCAACACCATCCGTGTTCTAGGAAGGAGCAAGTCAGCATAAGTACAGGTCTCTGCTCCTGTAAGAACCCATGCTGTTCACACCTCCAACCAGCAGTATCACCCTCTTCTTGAACTGTTGTCTCATCCAAGATGGCTGGTGAAGATGGAACCCAAGCAGGAAGTGTGCCTCTCTTTGGGAATGCTTGCTGGTCATAGCAGTACCCTGTGTAGAAGATCTAGCCATGAGTGATTCTTGTAATGTCACATCTCTTGAAATGCCATTTTGACCCTTCAGTTTTGAAACCAGTAGTGTTACAGCTCCCCATTCAGTCCATACAGAAGCAGACAGAACACAGCTGGAGAGTTTCAGTTTTAGAGAGTCTCATGGGAGTGGGAAAGCTGTCCTTGCTAAAGCCTTAGGTTACATTCCTACTTAAACACTACTGATAAGCATTTGCTGAAATTTTTTAATATTGTATGTTTTTTATTCTCTTTTCCTTAATGTTTTTGGTGTTGAAGGTTATATGAATAAAGTAACACCCACGTGAAAACATTGCAGGCTTAGTGTGCCAAAAATTAATGGTATTAGCGAGCGCATTATTAAACACTCAACACATTGCAGCTGCATGAATTTATACTGTGCTAGTGTATATGTGTGTGTATATATATATATATATATATATATATAATTTGTTTAAAGATCATTGTTAAAGAAAAAAGTCTACAACAAATGCTAGAATAACTGTAAAAAAAACTTCTGTATTTCATTTTTTTGTTTTCTGTCTTCTTTGATCCCCTTTTCGTACGCCCCCTCCCCCCACCTCACATTGCACTTCTGTTTCAAACTATACGACATGGAGAATGAAAGAGCAATTACCTAAAAATTCACAGACAACATACCATGTCGGTGGATCAGATGTGTTGATGTGTTTGACTTTAATACGTGCAGCCAGCCCTGATGCCCTGACTTTGGGCATATGTCATGTCCTTTTACCGTCAGCGGTTATTGGCCTGATTCATCTAAGCCTAAAGTGCTTGCTCTGACAATGTAGCTACCTTGTAGCTCTTAATCCACAATCCATGCGGCTATTGTTCACCTCTTTTTTTGGAAACACTTTCAAAATAATGGCTTCTTTTATAACAGCGATTATAGACGGAACGTGTGCGTGTAAAATGTAACTTCTAAAAGATTCAAAAGTTTAAAACTAAATAGATCATGTTATTTGTTGAATGTACACACACACATATATATGTATATATATATATATATATATAAAATATATATATATATATATATATATATATATATATATATATATATATATATATGCATATCTGTCCAGCAGGGGCCCTAAAAGAGCCTCAAGCTGATTTAAGAGGGTCCCTCCAAACATAGTTAATGGAGTGTAGTTTATGCATTTTTTTAAATTGCCTACTATAATCTATCATGTGCCTATCTATAAACCGCTAATACAGTATATTTAAACTATTATGCTGCAATTCTTTAGAATTCACATCACAAACTTTGAGCTTTGTACGAATGGCGATGGCCAGGAATGTTTTCCCATCTGTACAAGGGCCTAAAACAACAAAACATCATTTATTTGGAATATACTTCAAGCAGTCATTTTTGGGTCTGAGTATTAATGAACCATGCATATATACACATACAGTATATGGACCATTTATTATAGCTGTCGGCGTTTCATAGAAACCAACAAACATCATTTCTCTGTAATTTCCGTTTCTTTTTTTTCCTACAGGCTTCAGCTTATTACATAAATCAATATATTTAGTTTACGGTGTGTACGTGAGGCTCTGATCACAACAATTGATTTAAGCCCTAATTGGACAAGCCTTTATCGTGAAAAGTCAGTTCCTTAGACACCTTTGGTGATGTCATATGAAGAATGGGAAAAGGAAGAGAAGACTGAGTGCTTAAGTTTTGACTCCTCATTATAATTTAAAAGCCTCCTCTGTAATTGATTTTTGAATGTCTGACGTGGACGTTTGACATCTGTATTTTATATCATTGAAGGCAGTACTATATGTATAGCTTTCCAGATAAATATTATTTTTATTAATGCACAATAATGGGGCAAACTATTTCCAGTAAAAACTGTTTGTAGAACAAGCATTGCCATATTGTTTTTAGGAATTTCCCATGTGTAACATGCTGAGGAGCAGAGATTAGGCTGACCTTTTTCTATGGTCTGGTAACCTTCTAACGACTTTAAATTAAGGTATAGAAAAGGTTTCTTAGAAGAAAAAAAAGACTCTTAGGTAGGGAGATGCAGATGAAAAGAATGATCTGATATTCCACATCTTCCAGCTGTGAACACTTCCTAAGTGTATGGAAATTGCATCAGCTTTCACCATGTGTAGTTTCTGAACAAATTTGAAGAAGCATTTTGATGATTAGTGCACAGGATAGGATATGGTCAGCAGTATATTACTTAAAGTAAGTCCATCTGAGGAATCGAATTATCAACCACACTAGTGTCTTGAATGTAACTTATTATTATCATTAGACTAGCTATGATGCTGAACTCGGGCCTTAGTAGATACTCTGAATTTTTTCAGTTCAGAAGTTCTAAAGGGTTGAAGAGATGAACATTGACTTAACCCAGCTTTTCAACAGATTTTGCAGAAGAGGAAACGATTTGCTATTTTTGACAATTGGGACAGGCTCCATCCGACATAATGTTAATATTATTGTTTGTAGTGATTTGCACAATCTGGGGATTGTTTTGAGTTGCTGTTTTTATAACTGTTTGGGTGTGATATTACGTGGCTTCGGTTCTCGGTGTCAAAACTGTTAATTATACGTGGTGAGGATTCTTTCCACCTTCAGACCACACAATACTCTCACCTATTTCACAGTAACTTTGACTCTTTGGTAAAAAATTTTTCTATCACATACTGACATAACTCTATAGTATCATTATCTATCTTCTCTGTTATTTTGTTCTTCACTCTGCATCTGTAACCCGCTGCTTTTAAAGGTTGAACAAAACACTAAAATGCTGTTGCCCCAAGCAAATAACACTTTTATCTAACGTTTACTTTAGATATAATTTCACTTTAATACCTAATATACATGTCATATAAAGATATGGCATCCCATGAGTCTGCAGCTAGACACTCAAACAAACGAATAGTGAAATACAACAGGGCTATAATTGCATTTTACATTCCACTAAGAGGATCAGGTGTTTGCCCATACTATCTGTACTCTGAGCTACTGGTATTATTTGTTTCTAGAATATGCCCCTAACCTATCTATGTGTCTGTTTAAATAAGCATTAGGTTCATAGTTTCCAGCAGCCAAATGAGACAGCTGAGTATATGAGAACACTGAGAATAACTCTGCCTTTTCCCTTCATGAATGGATGAATGAAGTTTGGATTTAACCAGAAATTCCAAGGTTAACGGAAGTTTTGTTTAGGAGCCAGAAATGATTGCCAAGAGTATAATAATACATTTATTGAATAGTTTAGAATTCCGTATCTAACTTTGCCTCATTAGATACTAAGACTTAAACACCATGCCCTTCTATTTTAGAATTTGGCTGTGATTGCTTAAATGTATGACCTTGGAGTCCACAAAAACATTTTTAATTAAAGCTGAAGAAATATTAATTGTTAGATTGCTAATAATCATATATGTGTACAATCCAGTATGTATTTATTTAGCATAGGTGCATAGTAACTAAAGTGGTTATCAAAGATATTGATCTCTCTTGACTTGAGTTACTTTTTAAAAAACTAGGACCATTACAACTTATATGAAGTTTCACTTTTCTTATGAAAGTGAATTTTATTTAATCATAACAGAGCAAGGTTAATAAATATTATTTTTATCATTTATGTATATATTCCTTACAATTTGTTCAGTGTTTCTTACAATACGTACATTCAAAGGGTATGAACAAAGCTAGAATTGACAGACTAAGACAAACCAAAAAATTAGGTAAAGAGGGTCATGCTCACACACTTACAATCTAGAAGGCATGGGGTCTAGAAAGACAAAAGGTAAAGAGAATGAGTGTTGCCTGTGAGTCACACTTTGACTCGCATGCTGCTGAGTTACTGTTGGCTAGACTTGCTTACAAGGCTGGTGCCAGAACAGTTGCTACAAAGAGCAGGAGTGGAAGCAGGTAAATATGTGACAATATAGATGGACTATGATGAAAAAGGGCATGGACATAAAATAACTGAAACTATTATAAAACATATTATAATACCAGTAAATAATAAATCCCAGATTTCAGAGTGGTGTAGAGTCATTTAATGTCAGTACTATGCAATACATGGCAGAAATTATTGGTCTGGGAATGACAAAGTGGCCCTGGCACTTTAAGGCCAGTGGCTGCTAAATGAACCGCTTCATCCTCTCGCACAGCGCAGCTGTGGCTATCCAGCCACCAACCACACACTGTAGTTGAACAATGTAGTTCAGGTATAGATGCAATAAACAAAATAAACAAAAATAAAACACAGCCTGATATCAACTGAATAACACACAAACACAGCCTTGCAGGTATAGATCAAGTGAAAAATCACAAACTCAGCACTGAAGCTATAGATCAAATAAATAATGTATGGGAATGTTAAATTGCAGATCACAGGTAGCAAACCCAAAAACCAGCCCTGGCACCAAGACTGCACACCTAGGACTTGTCCCAGGACACAGATTGCATCCACAGGGCCTGCCTAACATCCAGATTGGAGGCATGACACTTGGCATCTTTGCCTCCATATAGCCTGTGGCATCATTGACCCCATAAAGCCTCACTGTGGTATTTGTGCCCCCAAACAGTCCACTTGTGGCATCTTTGTCACAAATAGCCTCCCTGTGCCATGCTATGCATTCTAACACACATATTCATTCTTTCACTCACTCATTTACTAATTCACAGGTAATCAATCACAGATACTCATCCATTCCCTTATTCAAATACATCTGGGTTGCTCACACACTGTGCGAACAACTTCTCTTTTACCACGCAGAGGAACCAGGAATGCAGCAGGCTCATGGGACGTAAAGTAACGTGGCTCCACTGGGTTGCTGCATCCACTGGGCTGTACAAGAAACATTGCTCGCCTCTGTGGAAGTAATTGCGGGGGTCAACAGGGCCCCCAGGAGTGGCGGACTCGGTCACAGTTGCGACTCTTGCAACCGCGGTTGCTGCGGGCTCAAGGGGCAGCTGCCCCGTTTGTCCCACATTAAAGAAGGCCCTGACTAAATATACATTGACTTGGTCATTTATTGCTTTTCTCTACCGTCTTTTTTTTTGTGATTGTGTATGAGGTGGATATTTAGAGAGTAGTAGATAATTTAAGACAAGACGGAGCAACCTTTAAGGAGAAGTGTTAGATGTTAACCCCTTCAAGACCGGGACATACCTGGTACGCCATGATTACATGGTATCTGCAGACCGGGACGTACCAGGTACGTCATCTCAAAAAAACACCCCCACATTGCCACAATTGTGATGATCACGGGGGAGCTGCTGCTGTCTGCCCGGGTGTCTGAGCAGACCGCACAGCCACCCAGAGTCCACCCCCGAGCCTTCAATCACTCCCACTGATTTTGTCGGCTCAAATCCGTTTTTGGTATTGAAGGGGTTAATACAGTAATGGAATTTAATACATAGCATGATACTATGCTGAATATAAGGTGAAACCAAGGAACAAATAAGGTTAGAGATTTGTACATCTGGCAGACTAGAAGTGCTGAATGGTTCTTATCTCCCATCAAATTTTATGTTGCTTAACAAATGATTCTGAAATACTGAATTTTAGTTTGTTGACTTTCTGCAGAACTAGTATAATCACTTTAGTGCTGCATTTGGGAAAGCCTTACCTGACAACTAGCAGAACAGACAAATGTACCTGGTTCGTGAAATTCTTTTGGACGGATTTGAAAAATCATTTGTAAATAGCTCAAAGCAACAATTATTGAAGTTGTTATAGTGCTACAAGTTAAAGTTACATTACAAAGTTGCCTTTAGAATGTACCTACCTGAACTTGTTGAAACTGGAACACAGTGGCTTATTTTCCTCAACACCATTCTTCAGCTTCTTGTATTTGAAGTCATCTCTAGCCTTAAGAGTGCATGCTTTTTTTCTGCACAGGTATGGGGGACTTCAAAAAGGAACCAATCAACAAATATAGTATTGACTTTCTAAATCAGTTTAACTGTAATTCTTTAGAATAGCTAAATAGAAAAGTGGAAGAAGCCTTGGCTTAATAATTGTAATTAAGCTAGACAAGGGGGCACCAAAGTTAACTCTTTGAAATCATGGGGCAACAGCAGGAGATGTGGGGATAATCATACCAGGTGAAAACCAAGAATTTAATTCTCACTCACACAAATCATTTACACATATTCATTAATGCATTCTCACACATTCATTAAATATCTCCCTCATTCAGACAATTCATCCGCACATTAATTCATACTCTTCCTCATTCAGACAATTCATCCACACACTAATTCATGTATTCTCTCACTCAATCTCACTCTTTATTCATTTCAGTATAATCTACCCCCCTCTCCCTCCCTTCTCATCTACCCCTCTCCCTTCCTAACTTCTCACAATCTACTCCCTCCATCCAAATTATCTACCCTACCCCCCCCAACTTTGTACTTCACTTACCTTCCAGCAGTTCTGCAGCGAGAGTCTCTCTGCCACTGTGCACGTTGCTTCTCTGCTGAGCGCCGGAAGTGACATTATATTCAGGCGCTCAGCATTACAAGCCGGCACCGAGACCGAGCAAGAGGGCTTGCAGAGGAGAGAGAGGGGCGCCGAACGGGTACTAAAAACTTGATACATAAACCACTCGGTGTCCCTCTCTCTCCTCGGCTTAAAAAAAAAATGGCGCTTGGGGCGGCAAAGTGCCGCCTCTTCAAAAGTGCCGTCTGGGGCAATTGCCCCACTCTGCTCCATGGTAGGGCCGGCCCTGAATACAGGTACTTGTATATATGTAACAAGCCTGCTCCAAACTTTGTTTTTGTCAAATGTAGTTCTCTATTGTGATATTGACCTGGCTCTATGAATTGTTTTGGATTTATCATCAATAACATTGAACTCTTCTATATTTTGACACCAATTGTTGTATTATTTAAGAGACTTTTTTTTATCGGGCTGGACATGGGCAAAAAATCAACCCTGTATAAAAATAATATAAGCAACTAACTCATTCTTCTTACTCAGCACATAAAAACTCTTATCTATTTCATAGACCTTTGACTATCATAGGCTAGCATATTCCTTGACACAGTGTCCTCATAGCAGACTATACTATACTTATCCTGGCCCAAACTCTGCATTTCCAGCATTTTGCTGAACATGATACACGCCTATTTCTGGTTATTGTTCTCACAATGGAGCACCTGTTATCAACATGCCTAAACCTTTGACTTTAAGCCATATTGATTCACTAGCCAGACACTGCCCATGAACACTATCAGAAAAAAACGACAGACAGAACTTCCTCTGTTGAATGTTAGTTTGCATTAACCCATATTACAATTAGAGCATTACATTTACGTATTATTTACTAAAGTATAAAAAGTACTTATTGGTCATTATTATTCCAGCAGCCACCTGGGAATCCTGATGATTATGCTATGCTTTTTAGGTTGTGCGCTCCCCTTTCTGTATATTATTTTGCTGTGCATATTTGCAGGTTCTGTCCAGAGAAGGCTTTAAAATGCTTGAGAGTCTCTTTTGGGTTAAAATGCAGTGCAGTCCCACTGATCGAGGTCCTTGGTAAGCAATATAGCCATGGAAAATGAGATAGGGCTCGCCAAACTTTGACGTAGTGGCGGACTTCCCCAATATTTATGTCTTAGGTGTTTTTTGAATGGTATGCACTGAATTCTTTCTTTATGTGTACTTATTGGTAGATATTATTCTAGCAGCAACCCGGGAATCGGAATGTGTATGCCTTTTTTATTGTGAGCTCCACTATTTTGTATATTTTTTGTATTCAATTAAAGTATTAGACTGCTAAAAGAATAAATGGCAAGTCTAGTGGACATGTGTTGGCATGGTCATTCCTCTTGCACACCTCATCCTGTGTTATAAGGAGAAGGCAAGTACATTTCAGACGCATTCTCAGCTGTTAATACAATAGGAGATGCAAATAGAACAATAAGAACAAACTATACGTCTTCATATTAAAGCTGGAATAGTGCAGTAAATCCATCATCACAGTGTAGAATTGAAGCACCTCTTATTAAAGCAGATATGTGGTTGGCATGGTCCAAAATGCTTAAGACCTGTTGAGTCCTCCTGCGCATCCTTGCTTGTCAGCGATATTTACTGATATTAAAGTAGAGATATATGCCTTGTCATCGGCAGAGCCATCAAAAAATAATGAGAAAATAATAGGACGTTCGGTCAGGGTATACTATTACTTCCTGTGTTGTTAAGGGTTCATTTTTGCGTTGCGGAATGTAATATTTAAATATTTAGATCTTGTTTAAACATATTCTTGGGCAAAGCTAGAGAATTATATTCTGTGAATTCTAAACCAAACGCTCCGAACGACACAGTTACCCCACTTTACCAAACACCAAAATGAGTACAGAGAGACAAAGTATAATGCCTATAATTAAAGTGTAAAAACGACTATTGCAAATGAAAAGAAATTGCAGCTTTTATCATTAAAGTATTGTTGAAGAACAAATGAAACCCTGTGTTGGTTCCTATAAACAGGTTTGTGGGTCCATCATGTACACTTTTCAATAGCCAAAGAAACAAGAACATGCATACTAATAGAACATGTTTCCTCGCGGAATTATTCTATTCATTGAACTTGAAGCGAGTTTACTCTCTTATATATGTGACCACCTAATGAAATGAATGCCAAGAAGCTAAATGTATATTAATTAGACATCTCAAGTCTGGCATCAGCTACAGTAGATACAATAATCCCAAACTGATGCCATTGCAGGCGCTGATAGCTTCATTTAAATGTCTGAATAAAACATGAAATATCTATAATGAGAAATGGATGTACGTGTCAGCGGGGGAGTAGTTGTGATAGTGTTACTAGTGGAGATATCACAAATGAATGCATTATACAAGCTGCTTCTGTATTACGGAACAAATGATGGTTGTTAGATAATGTAAATCCTCTTCAGAGATTTCCTCCAGCTTCTGTTTTATAGAAAATTGATGATTGTAAGATAATGCAAATCCCCTTCAGAGATTTCCCTAAGCGGGTGTTCCATTGGTACTAAGAGATCATGGCTCACACCACGATATTTTCAATGTATAACTTTTCGGCTTAAAGCTGCTGTTCCACTTACGCAAGACATTAATTGCAGTGTCTGTACTGTTAAGCAAATAAACAGCACGTCTGTTATTTTATTCTTCCCTCTGAAGGTTTAAATGTACAGACAACACAAAGTTTTAAGAAGCATTTGCACAAGGGTGGGAAGCACCATGTTACCCCTAGTAGTTATCTCCCATATCCTTATCAACCCCTTAAGGACAATGGGTAGTGCTTTGGTACGGGCTTTGTCATTAAGGGGTTAAACAGAGATGTTAACACTTTTAAACATCTCACACTAAGACTAAATGAGATCCTATCTATTATTACACACCATAACTAACCTTCATGAAGGCTGTAAGATGAATCTGATGAATCTGATGAAGGCCGGAGTGTCCGTTTTAAGAAAGGATTTGGTTAGATAACGTGCCATCTCCCATGTATCTCCCCCCCCCTCCCATGAGTAAATCTGACAAGAGAACATAAGAAATCAAAGAAACCTGATTACAGATTTAAAGTCAAAATCAAGGTTTTATTTTATATAAAAATCCAGTCACCACTTCTACTACTTCGCTTTTTTTGTAGTTAATAGGCTGTGAGTTTGAGGAACCATGAGGAACGGAACTATGATTATGATAATACAACAAGTATCAAAAATATGTCTGTACCTGTTTTATTTTATATTATTCTACACTGCATTTTGCTAGCAGTAACGGACTTTTGTTAAAAGTATCCAAAAGCGTTTTGGAACAGAAAGGAATCTCATAATTCTAAGAGGCCATTACAATCTTCAAACAACAGGGTTACTGATTACAATGGGGAAAAAAAACCTCAACATGTTGATATATTTATATATTATATATTATAATATTATATATTGGAGTTTACATGTAACTAGTCAATAGTTGAACTGCTTTTTATTACAATTTAAATTATATGCGCTGTGGAACTTCAACATATTGATATAAAACAAGGGAAAGGGCTCAGTTCTAATAAGTTACAACGTAGATATTAACATATAGGCTACAGCTACAGATAATACCCTCTTGAACAATTCTACCTTACCTTTACACCAATACTTCCAATGTTAAATTAGACCGATACTCAGCAATATCACAGTATCCTACCCCAACATTCCAGGTGTCCAAATTGGGACAACTGTTGGAAGTGTGGCAAGACTAGGTGCACCAGCACCAATGTATTTTATTATTTAAATTTTTATCCGTATTTATATTTCTATTATCACTTTGCGCATCGCTTATTTGTTTTTTTTTCTTTATACTTCTTTAAACACCTTGTCCTAAAATGGAGGGTAAGCTATTTATCTTGTAAATGGACAATGATATGTCCCTTGCATGTCTATTAAACAAAGTAAGGATGATGGTGGTAGACCCAGCTGAACTTGTTACACTAATTAAAATACTAATTAAATAATTAATTTAACAACACGTATGTAATTTGTTTCTCATTTGTGAATGAAATTCACTAATTTATTTGGGGGGGGGTATGTACGATGAAGGCAAACAGTAATGTCAGTTTTCCATCCCTTCTTGTATGATGCCATTAACATAGTACAGGGTATGGCGATGGTAATCCAACTGATGCTTGCACACTGCACTGACAACATCCCCATTAACATTACTTATGACGCCTCTAAACCTTGCCTATACGATCTGAGTTTTCTGAGGGAATAAGTAAAAGGACAGCTTTAGCAGGTAGATTTAAGTCAATCACCATACATTTAGTCACCAGTGCTTTCTAGGGCTGTCAGTTTCTATCTGGTTTACAATGTTGAGCCTGTGCATAGCTGTGATGTTCCGCACGAGTCCACCAGGTGGCAGACACAACTATCTCTGCGAGTCTGTCCCAACGCATGAAAGGTAAGACATAATCACTTCAGGTAGCCAAAGAAAGAATGAGCGTTTGAGTGTTAAAAATTTTAGTGTGGCAATTGATACATAGATTTAATCATGTTAATGTTAGGGGGAATGATTGAGATTGGTGTCTATGCTATTGAACCCTATCCTCTAGATGGTAAGCTTGTTTCTGTAAGTCAGATTGTTAAGAAATATATTACTTATGATTACTTATCAATTATTGTATGTCCTGCCTACCCATTGTACAGCACTTTGGAATATGATGGCGCTATATAAAACTATAAATAATAACACAAGCTTTGATATTAATCCTAATAACATGGAGGATAAGAAATAACATTATTCCTTCTGTCTGATGATGACTTGCCTTTATCTAGATCGATGGAATTATATCTTTGAATGGTCAACTCAGTTGACCCCTGCTTTTTTCAATCTTCCCACTAAGATTCCCGCTGTATTAACTATTAACTCCTCTCCCCCTTACTCGTCTTTCACTATGCCAACCCAACCTGAACACTGCGGCTACGCTTTCTTTTGTCACCGTTCATTTGTTGCCTCATAATGCAAATCGCTTCATTGGCTCCCCATACCCTCCAGAGTCAAATTGAAACTCCTGACGCTGATAAATAGAGCCCTTAACACCTCTCCCCCTCTCCTACATGTCTACCAACCCTATCCACTCTCTTTGTTCCTCCCATGACTTGTGTCTCTCTTCTACACGTATTACCTCTTCTTATTTACATGCTCTACTGCTTTTCTGGAATTTCAAACCCCCTTGTATGTTAATTTCAAAACTCTCTAAAAACCCACCTTTTCTGATACACAATACAACCTTTCCTTCTATTACTCTCAATCAAGCCACCTGACAGATAATCAATTCTACATATACTCCTTACTTCAATCAACTCATCCTCATCCAAGAAGTCCCCTCCTATTGTCAAGTGCCTTCGCTTCCTTCGGTACCAGAATGTGTTAACGTGTGTTACGTCATTTTAAATTGTTGTTTATTTTTACTACCTCTTATTATAACAGTGCTTGCGCTATATAAATAAATGTAATGTAATACTAAGCATTTAGACATTTGCTCCTAAAATAAACTGTTGATAAATAGAGGCGTACTGAGAACATTGAGTGTAAGGTACTGAGTATGGAAACCCAACTGCTGCTCAGTGTGGATACATGTCAGAGGTTTTGCATTATCACTCTGCTTTTGAATACTAATGGATACAGCAGTAATATAAAAAAGGAATACTAAAATACAGGTGTAAAAAGGTGACATTTCTGTCTTTCTGAGAACATCGAAAAGTTTTCATTCTGAATGTATGTGTTGCTCGGTGTATAATTTCAACAGGCAGGTTGAGAATGTTCTCAGGTCAAACAGGTATATACATTACTTTGTTGTGTCAGTGCAGATGCTCCAGCAGGTCTTCAAACATCAAGTTACATCTTACAAACTGCTCAATATATACAAGAAAATGTTGCAGTAATTGGGTGCCAACTACTCAGGAGGATTGCAAATGTTACAACCTCACTTGTTTTGATTGTATCAGTTTCTTCAGCCAAAGAACGGGTCACAAAAGTCATTTCTCAGTATGTAGTCACACATATGGTGTATTTTGTGAAACAAACTGAGCGGAAATAAAATCTAACGATAAAATGATTTTTATTTAAATCTCAACTTCATTTTATTACATAGTTTGGTCCAAGACCTTTGTATCCTCTTCACTTATTTTTATTTTTATTATGATGATTATTGGAGTTTTAGGGAGCGAAGAGGCAACTGTAGACTCCTGCAGCTCTGCGACCTTGCCTGCTGGTCTAGAATGATGTAAAGAGATATTTACCCCCGCTGGTAAACATTCTACTACTTCTTATGATGTTATTGAGTACTTAGGCAATCAATTAATTATTGTATCTGGTAAGGTAGCTAAAAGCCATTTTCACGTTTGCGTCATTCCAGTGAATTTGTCCTAGACTGAGAGAAATAAAATATTACAATGTTAATAATTGGAAGTAAGGTGTTCGAGAAAACGCAAGTGGCATAGATGTTTGGTTGTTTGGTCCCCTCTGTTGGTGCTTTTACGGTTTCCATTTACATGTACTGCATGTGGTGGCCACTAGAATTCTTCAACACCAAACTCGTCAAACCATGTCTTTATGGACCTTGCTTTATGCACAGGGATGCAGTCATGCTGGAACAGGAAATGGCCTTCCCCAAGATGGCGCCACAATGGAAGCATACAATTGTCTAAGGTATCTTTGTATGCTGTAATATTAACATTACTCTTCACTGGAACTAAGGGTTCTAGTTCAAAACCAGCCCCAGACCATTATGCCTCTTCCCTCAAACTTTACAGTAGGCACTATTCGTTCCCATAGGTAGTGTTCTCCTGGCATCCACCTAACCTAGATCTCAGGTAGTAAAGTGTAATTTGTCACTCCAGAAAGCTTGTTTTCCACTGCTCCAGAGTCCAGTGACGGCATGCTTTACTCCACTTAGCATTGCGCATAGTGAGCAGCGGCTCAGCCATATAAGCCCATAAGCCCACTTTTTACATGCCATGCACACTTTAGCACTCGGCAGCCCCACTCTGTGAGCGTGCGTGGTCTACTGCTTTGCGGCTGAGCTGTTCCTAGATGCTTCCACTTCACAGGAGTAGCACTTACAGTGGACCGGGGTACATCTAGCAGGTCAGAAATTTCACTTGTGGTAAAGATGTAATCCTATGACAGTGCGGCATTTATCTTCACTGAGCTTTTCAGTACCACCCACTGTACTGCCAATGTTTGCCTATGGAGATGGCTGCTTATTTGCTTGATCGTATACACCTATACATATATTCTATAAGGGGTTCAGGTTGTATGGTCTGATGTTGTAACCTGGTTCATGGACTAACAAGAGTGTGAGAGGAACGATCTCTGTTTATGTATTAAACCCTGGAAGACAGATTGGGACCGTTTTCACCTGGGTTTGGTCTCTACTAACCAAGTAGGGCTTATGCCAACTAGACTCTAAGTAAACACAACAGATTGGTTGAACATAAGGAATATTAACAGCAGTCATTCTAGGAGGTAATGGTGGCATGCTGAATGAGTCCTATAATATTATTATTCTTTGTATAACTTCCAGCATAATCCAGTTTAACTACAAATTAAAATATAACTTGAAATAACATAATAATTATTTTTGTTTCACTGCCTTGAATCTCTGTAACATAAAACACAATTTCTTCTTTATGGTGGAATATTGAATTAGAAATGAACAGACATATGAGTTCATCTGTAGCTACAGTCACCTCTATTCACCCGGCATAGTATTGAACGAGTCATATGTGTCTACTTTAAATCCCAAACATGTCATTCTTGGCTAACGCGCCATCTTATTATCTCTGTTACTAAGTATAATAGAAGTGGCAAAAGTAAAGTATTATGATACTGGCCCATGAGATATAATAAACTTTATTCCTTATACTTTATTTCAAACATAACCCCATGAATTTTCCCAAGATATTAAGTTCCAGAATTTAGAATTCCTTTTATTGTAATTTATATGGAAGATAGCTACTTTCTCTAATAGCTACCTGTGGGAATGGGGAGGGTACATTAAAAATTAAAAGGCTGAATGTAAGATTGGTGCACATTCTTAGTTTTATGGACATTCTTAGTTTTATGGACAGAAAAATGTTTAATGACAGGTGTTCCTGGAATAGCTCTGGCCTTGGAGACACATATCTCTTTATTTTATTTTTTAATTAAGTTTTTATTTTCAATATTTCCGCGGCTTTTCTGCTGATATGTATTTTTAAATGATGTTGGAACTTGCTTTTAAGACGAGAAATCAGTGTACTTTTCACTCCCTCGAGGGTATGTGCGAGCCGTGGAACAGAAATACAAATGACTTGTCGTTGTACCGATGTAGTTCCACAATGATCCGGTGCAGAGCAACTGAGACTTAACTAAAGAATATATTAGGTAATGCTTAGCACTGCCAAGTGTTGAATTACACAAGGAATCAGGCACACTTTTCCCTAAACAAAATGCAAAATCTAATTACATTTCTGGTATTACTTAACTTACATGTTGGACTTTCCACTAATCATGGATACAAAACTCTAACTCCTAACACAGATTCACATTGTTGGCATATATATAAACTATGCTGTGCAGACCCATCAAGGACAGCTTCCTAACCCCATCTCTCCATTCCCCAGCAGAATTCATGTGCAGCTGCCTGGGGTCTTCAGTCCCGGTCAAATTCATGCTGAATGTCCAAAGATTCCTGAACAGAATCAATCTTTCTTGGTCTTACATAATTAGAAGCAATAATCATCAAAAACTACAAAAGGTTTTTATCGTCCTGAAACCCAGACCAGGCCACTTTAAAGAAAATCTCTTTCCTTCCTAAAACCACCTATGAAGACAAGCTCAAGAGAGCTAAAATATGTGGCAAAAAAGTATCCAAAAAAATCCCCCCTTAGCTATTCGCAAAGATTTCAACATCAAAACGGAGTAGTAACTAAGGAACAAAGTAGGAATAATCTTGCAAATACTGCATTAAGTAAGTTGGTTGCTTAAACATACGTTTATTAAATGTAAAATGTGTTTTTAGACAAAATTAGGGATTTGACTTAATTTTTTAGTATCCTTGATGCTTATACTAAATGATGGGACCAGAAATGCATTTGCACCAGTGGCATGCACTGTAGAAGAGCATCAATTAAGGGGTAGCCCCTATGTCATATTAATAGTGACATCTACCTGTTGGGCAGTGGGGCTCCACCGTGCACTGCGGGTCAATGGGGAAAAGGAGGTCCAACCGTAGTATGTTGTACCCTGTGGTGTACATCACTCTTTGGTGGATATGACTTCACATCCTGGCACATGGCACAGAGGGCACATGACGCGAGGTAGGAGACACTGGAATGTAGGTCTTAAGGGGCTACGAAATAAAGCACTGTGTACTAAATGTGTGAAAAGAACAAGGTTGTTTCCCAAGGACACAACCTGCAGAAAACAATTCCTCACACAGTTTTTATTTATCTTTGCAAAAACAAGAAGGCAATCAAATTCAACTATATCCACGAGTCCTATAGGCACGATATTCTAATATCTACAAGAAACAAACAATCAATGATGTTCCTAATGCACAAGGTCAGAAATAATCTCCTCTGTGAACTGAAAAACTTTGAAAAGCAAAGTTAAACTTAGGAAAAATGGGTAAAAAGTTATTTCAAATGTTAAATCCCCCCCCCAATCACCTCTATCTCAGCATTAAACCTGCATAGAGATAAAAACTAGGTGCCAGGTGTGCTGGGCATGTACAGGCACACAACCACGATCCTTTACACGATGTTGTTAAATCCCAGAATGATCTATGCGCATAAAATTCAATAGAAGGCAATGTGGATGAGTGTACATTCATACGCATTACACAATTTCATAAACAGTTTACTGTACAGAAGAAAAAATGTGTTTGTGCCGATGATTAAACCCTTTGTTTATCTAAATAAGCGCAAGGTCATAATTGGCATTGACAGAAACGATTAGTGTTTTGTTGAGGTATCAGTGTATGGCTATTGGTATACAATGGGATTGGAGTAATGGTGTATTGCTCTTATAGAACGTTCTCCCACTTGCGTTAGAATCCATCATGGTACCGAAGACAAAAGCTCTGTTATTTTTTTCTTTTGTGACTTGAGAGTAGGTCGCGAAAATCAACTTAAGAAAGCGGCCACGTTTTGATTCAGTAGAACCGAGGATTTCAAAACGAACCTTTTAAAAATGCCATCGCCTCGCTATAAACCCATTTATGTCATAATAACAAACTGCTCCAAGGACTTTTAAAGAGGAAAGGTCTCACATTAGTGAGTCTCTGTACTCTGATAATTGAATAAAGAGTGGTTATCCTTCAATGCAGAAAACAGATAAACATCCACGGTATTTACACGTCTCTCTATAGACCCACTGTGTGACTAAGTGTAGCCAAACGCAAGCTTAAATTCTAAAAAGCAAAGAATGTTTTTGTTCGGCTAATGGGAACCTGTTATCACAAAAGAATTTTCTGCTCAAGGTGAAAAATCCCAAAGAAGATGCATGAATTATATTGAAAATGCATTAAGATGTGAGTAATGAAAATTTGCATACAAAGGTAAAATAAAAGAACTTTGTAAATAATGTGAATTTTGCCCAATGACCCTGATGTTCCCATGCCTATGCCTGCCGTAACAATATAACTCCTGGTTAAATCACAAGTGAATGGGTGAATCTGTTGAACTAAACGAGCGGTATTAGAATTGGCGATAGGCTTAATACTATGAAAACACATCAATCCTTAACTTTTGAAAATTAATATTTTCATGATCTACCGTTGTTATTATTAACACACCGCAGTTAAGACTCTTGACTCTGCGTAGCCGCTGCTTAAAGAAAAATACGCGAATAAAAAAATACAAAGCCGGGTGACCTCTGGTAAGGTTTGTATTTGATTTTGAGAATTGGTTCTGTTATACAGTTTCCAAAGTATGCATTACCAGATAAATACCCAGGAATGGAGCATGTATTAAATTTGAAAAGATAATTCACGGAGTCCAGACAGGAGCCCTGACAGTCCACTCTAAAGGAATACTATCAGGTGCACTCACTCTCAGCATTTGAGGTGCAATTAATAGTCTTTGTTGAGAAGGTTGTGGCAACCACAGACTGACACTAGCTCATAAAGGATCTGGTGAGTTGAGATGAAAACTTCAAATTCAATTAAGTTGGTACCATTAAACACAGAAATGAATGTAACTTAAAGACCCCCCTTTATTAAGAACTTTTTTGGGCTTTTTTTTGTACCTTACACTATTTAATGTCACAGTAAGAGCCCAGATTTAACAGTTCATTGGTTTCTACTTCTGGTCCTTTGTAGAAAATAATTTTCATCTTCAGAATGGACTTAAGTCTCTTTTAGGGAAGAACTTAAACATTTCTTGTGGGAATGTTGTTTACTATCATGGCTCACTTGCTATATATAGGACAGCCTTACAGTTTTGTGTGTCTGTCCCAATTGTCGTCATTATTATGGTTAAGTTCACCTGGTACCTTTTAATTGCTATGGAGTGGTAGCATATAGAATACCCACACAACTGCTTTCTACCTTTCTGTGTCTACTGGTGTATTCCCGTGTCTCTTGATGCTCCCTTCACATGCTCTTATCTCCTACATCCTCTTGGACCTTTGCCTCTGACAATGCTGGTCATTCTCCAATTCTCCCACAAACCTTTAATTCTCATAGCATCGGTGACATGGATCTACGTGAAATCCTACCTCTGAAACCTTTTTTTAGCGTGGCACTAATTCCCACCTCATACAGCTCTGTTGGTGTGCTTCAGGTCTTAGTTCTGGGGCATTTACTCTTCTCTACTTAGACCTCCTTACTTCAGAAAACTAATCATTTATTCTTGAATCTTGTACCACCTCTATGATGTCTATCAAATGTATCCTTCCTCACACAAGAAACTAATAATAATCTATTGCTTTGTACAAATCGTATGCCTACTAAATGACCTCTGCTTTAACTGGTCCGTTCCATGTTGAACAATTCTGAAAGACTAATTTAACACCTCACACTTCATCCCACTGTGCCAGTCCATCCACTGTCTCCCCATACCTTCCAGAATAAAATTTTAAGCTCATTATCTAACATGGCACCCACATATATATGCTCTTATCTCCAAATACTCCACTCTTCCTTTCTTTATTTTCTCTCCCCACTCCCATATCAATATTTTTGTAGTTCCATACTTATTCTCTGATATTTTGTTGTTCTATCACACTCTTACCCAACTTATTCTAAAACTAGCTATTCAACGAGGCATACAATCTACCCTCCAAATCCCCTTAACCTGCATCCTGAAAGAAACCATCTATCCTTCCCACCTTCTGGATCTCCACACCACTGCCTTCTCCACCTCACTACCACTACAATCAAATCATCTGCACCCTAACAGCCCCTCACCTTCTGTTTCATTTCCCCATCACAACCAATTGTCATCTTGCAAGAGCAGGGCCTTTACCTTCTGTACCATTACATCTTATTGTCCGCTTAAATGCTATTGTTCATTCTCAATGTCCTCCATGGTGCTACAGAATCTGCCCGTGCTTTAATGTAATTAAATGACATGTAAACTGGATGCCCTGTCACTTTATGCATGCCGAGTCCTGGAATCAAAGTCCTGGAAACACTCACAGAAATAATTGGCTTTTTTTTTTATTTATTTTTTTGCAGATTTCAACTTTCACTCACCTTAAAATAAAAAAAACGTCTATGCTGATTCATTAAGATTCTTCAGTTACTGATCACACAATCCATTTCCATAAATGAATTCATTGTGATGTGGAGATGTATTGTAAGAGAACACACGTTTTAAAGACAGGCTCTAAATCTTATTAGAAGTGAGACGTCAGTCTATTAGTATGATAATAGTGGGCCTTATTCAACATCCCAACAATAAAAAACTTATGCGTGGCACACACCAAGATGGGAATGACTGAGCCTTTTCTTTCCTAGTTTTTATTATAACAACAGGACCTTTTTTTCCACAAGGTCAGCAACTTTGGTTTCCAGTTTTCTCTTGCTCCCCGTTGGCCCGGCAGAAATAAAAATTAATCAGAATGAATTTGTCTCTCTCCATTAATGAGTACTTTTTAAAAGAAAATAATCCTTACATTTTTTTTCTCCCATTTCCCTGAAGAATGTAAGATTTGTATCTATGCCCCCTTTCAAATTTACAAGATATTTCTGCCACTTTGTCTTTCATTCACACAAGGGAAATAACAAAGCTTCTTGTGATGACTGTGGTGCGTCACCATGGTTACGGTTCAGAGATACGGTAAAAAGCAATTATGGAGAAACAGAGGAAGAAATGTGCCCTTTTGTCAGAACTTCATAACAGCTGTAATAACAGGACAGCATCAGGCCGAACGCAAAAAAAAATGGGAAAAAACTAAAATATTGTGGCATGTTAAATGCCAGCGCATTAAAATAAGGACTTTGCTGTCATATTATTAAAAATGACAGGAAACATTAATTCATGATTCTGTGAGATGCTAGTTAGGAAACACAAGAAAACAGACTATTGTCCACAGATTCAAAGCAGGGACTGTACTTTGGGAATTTTTACAGTGGGTCGGCCATGTTGTTCTATGTCTCTATGTGCCTAACACGGACAGTGGAGTACACAGTTTGACAGTATGATGCATGTATATGCTATTTATTAGTTTATAAAAAATTCAATTTAAAGGTTTTTTAACATTTTTAGCTACCACTTTTGTACCAATGGTTTTATGTCAATAAAACACTAGAGAAGCTACACAAGTTATGAAGGTATAGGTGTTTGTCTGCTTACAGTGGCTTCTCCTATAGCTTCAGGGTTCAGGTTTGAAGGTTGTCATCGCCTGCTAGACGTATCCCACTGATGGGAAGTAGTGTATTCTAGCCTAGCCCCCCACCCCCCGGGCGGCAGCACCACTTCTCCATGAGCTGTTGGGGAGTACAGAGATCTCCCTTGTAACTGCCCCAAGCTGGCACAGAGTCCATACCTAAATGTCAGCATGTTCTATGTCTTGAGAATGCAGAGCGCAGGGATACTATGTCAAATCCCAGTGCCTACCTTAGAGGATAAATGCCATGGAGGTGGCAATTGGGGTGGTTAACTGAGTAAAGCATAGGACAGCTCCCAGCCAAACGACACTCCTGCCTACCATCAAATAAAACAAAAAGGGTCAAGCAGCTCTGCAGAGTAAAGCATTGTAGTCTTGGGGACTTCAATATTTGCACAAAGGAATTGTCATGTAAACAAAAAATATGAATTAGCTGATTACAAGGCTCGTAAACCTAGGAAGGCACGTTATCTAGAATTGGGTCCAAACTAGCCATCTGGCAAACATGTCCTGGGCCAGGGCTGATGGTGCATACACTTACCTTTAGTGTCACTTCCGGCAGGGTGCTTATCTTCCCCAGGCTGGTTCTGCCTAAATATCACTTGTGTAAGGGTGCTATGGGAGGCAAAAGGGAGGTTGTAGCTCTGTCCGTTCCTGCATTCATACTTCATTTTGGGGCATGTGACTCCCAATTTGTGTGTTCTAGGCCATGCCATACCTAGAACAGGGGAATGTAATGTCATTCTTTTGCCGGAGGACAACTGCAGTGTAAACCCAGCCCTGCTGGTGACCGGTATCTGGAGCCCAGACACGAGCTCCTGTAGGTCCATGTATAAATAGGATATATTGCAATGAATATTTAGACTTATCACCAGCAGTGTACAAGAGTGAAGAATTTTCACTGGGTAGACATTGGGGACTGAGTATCAAGATTCTCTTTTAAATGTTTTTGTGGGTCTACGGTTGTCAGTCTCCTAGAATAATTATGTGTCTTTCTTGGAGCGTAAATTAAACTACAATATCCATAACATAATGATATTTTATGATGGATTTTCTGTTCTATGCCCATTTGTCACATACAGACAGGCAACTGATTATCTGCATCATTCGGAAAGTGTGCCAATGATACAATCATATTATTCAACGTATTCCTTCTGCTTGTAGAAAGATAAGACTTCCACGTCCTCCTATTGTGATAAGTAGAATCATTTCCAGAAAACTGGGAAAAAATATAGTGAGGTAAATTAAGAAAGAAAGTAGTGTTGTAAAGAAATGTATGCTTTCATGAACTGGTAATGTGCTATGATCTAACCCAGTCTGTAATTCAGATATTAATTTCAGCAAAATTATAAAATGGCAGACATGAAGTTTGTTTTAATCCAATTAAACAAAATATATTGTATAATAGATACTGTATTCATAGATTTTATAGTGTACAATATAAATTTATATATATATATATATATATATATATATATATATATATATATATATATATATATATATATATTGTACATTATAGTGTGTGTGTAAATAATCACAACTACTTCTTGTGCTGTTTTGGTTTATTAACCCATGGTACAGCGCTGCGGAATATGATGGTGCTATATAAAACAATAAATAATAATTACAATTGAGAAGACTCTGTGAGGACTATGTGTTACATCTCTTCATGAAGTGCCCTTTGGCTGAGCATGACAAGGATTAGGTTCATTTTGTACACATGCACCCTATAGCATTTTTTGTTGGGAACCCAGAAATAAGCATTGCAACATTTGGCAGAAAGCCTAATGTTATGGAGTCAAAGCAAACCAGTAGCATTTTCTAATTGCCACACAGAATTGATTTACATATTTCACATCAGATCAGCAAGCAGATCACACGTGCATAGAAGAAAGAGATCACACGTGCATAGAAGAAAGAGATCACTCGGCCAATGGTGTGGTTCACAACAGCTGGAGTCCACTAGGCACCCAACTCACATTAACCTCAGCCAGCAGCAACAAAAAGGGGTTAAGATTTTTACTTTCAGGGTGATAAGCGTTAAAATTAAAACACTGTAAAAATAAAATTAGAATCTGGCATTTAGGAAAAAAAACAAAACATTCTGGCAATCTGGAAATCAAATGTTACTGGGAAATGCATAAGGTCCGGGTCCTGACTGGTTTGAAAGTGAACACCCTTCATATCATTCAAGCCAAGCGGTGACAGGCGCATTAAAACACTATTAAACTGCTGAAAGAACACTGTGTAAGAACAGATTTAACCTTCACACCACATCCATCTAACCCGGTTTCTTTCCTTACATTTTTGGACAACTGGTTTATAATGACTTTTACTTATTTTCTTGTTGCCACTTCTGCGTTTCCCAAATGCGAGTGTTATTTGCAGATGCTTGTGACAGATGTGGGATTACGATGTTTCTCTGCGTTTACAATATTGAGCTGTAATAGCCAGTGATTGCATGTGTTTTTTTTGTCATTTGTGTACACATGCGCCACACTTTTTGTATGTCATGACCACTATTGCTTTTATTTATAGAACAGGAGGGGGTGGATTGAAGTTTAGGGGAAGCATTGTTAGTTTAAATAATCTATGAAACTAGATTGGATACTGTGAGTAACTCTTACCTTCTGTTACTACTTTGTGTAATTCGGACCCACATTTCACTAAGACAGACAGACTATGTTTAGATCCAGCTGAGGACAAGGAGCAGGCTGACACGTGGGCCTAGGGGGGGCAATTGCCGCCTGGGCTTGTCCAAAATTCTTCAAACAGGGCCAGTATGACTTGGACCAGGCCACTCTCTGAGGCAGGAGCAAAGCGAGGCCATGTACCAACATCACACGTGCGAGCAGGTATTAAAAAAGGCTCTAGGTAAATGTGATGTGGAATAGTGTGTGAGAAAGTGAGGTGTGAGAGATAGAGTGGCATGTGATAGAGAATGCATGTTTTAGTAATGGGTGAAAAAGAGGAATACATTATGTAGTATTTGTTACATAAATAATCACACTGGGGGGGGGGGACAGGTGCTAAGGACCGCGCATGCAAAACTTTATGTAAGTTTTCCTGCTTCAAGTAACAAAAATCTACTTACTTAGGTGTCCTATTGACAACAGAAACATGCTATGTATTTAATAGTTTCATTTTTTTTCTTACATACACCAGTCCTGTTCTGGTATAAATGGCACTCCATGTCAGAAGAAGACCCTGCAGGAGCATCAGGGCTTTATGCTGCAACCCCCAGTGTGCATGTGCAAAGTCTTCCCATTTACCTCAATGGCAGCCTATTGAGTTCATTAAACGTATTTTACTGCCACTGATGGACAGTTTAAATAGCTAACTAGTCACATAAAAATGTAAGATCGTGGAAGAAGATTTAGCAAAATGGCTGTAAATTCTGCGTCTAGTAAATGTGTTATTTTTGTTTCAGAATAATGCATTTTAAAGTATTCAGAGGGTTAGGGTTACTCACAGAATACCTTAATATCCATTCCTATATAGTAAGGGTGTCAGGAACGCTAAACTGCCCCCCTTAATGTATGCCCTTGTTGAAAGAAACAATTGCCCCACCAATCCCAAACCATATATAATCTATTAAGGAAGTGGAATATCGATGTCGTGTGCACAATACAACTCCATGTTTTTTCTTAATATGCCACTCATATTCTTAAATATATCTGTATTGGTAATCTTAATTGCTTACTCTTATGTTTAAATAATGACAAAAACCTACAGCCTTGGTAATGTTAGTATTGACCTTTACTTGCAATTTTCTTGTCAAACCCATGTTACATAATTTGGCATCGACTTCAATGGCCACCTCAAGGTCATTTGTTAATAAAATGTAAAAACATAGGATACGGAATTCAACATTGTGAAACTCCACTTTCAACTATAATAGCATCAGAGAAATCTGCATTTAGCAGCCATCTGCCGTCTAGAATTTAAACCAGCTTTCTATCAAAAGGACAAATGCATTTCTGGTAGACAAAGTTCCCTTGTTTTTGTAGGTCAATGTCATGACTGTACTGGAACAGATGCTTCAGAAAAATGCAATTAGTCTGCGTAAGTGCTTCAATATGTTAACACCTTCACTAGCGTCCACCTACAGAAGTGATAGTCCCTCTCGGAGAGCCTAATCCCTCTATTTTTGTTTCCTCTCGGATGTACTCTTAAGAGCTCCAAATTTTGGAAACACTAGTCCTAAATGACCGAGTTACATAAATAGTTAAATAGCTCTTAGTAGTTTACAATTTCACATAAGTCTTGGTATAGTCCATCTCTAAAACAAAAGTTGAGACTATGTCAGAAGTTGGTAGATATGTTTCGGTTTGTTTCAAAGAATTGTTCCATGTTAATCCTACCCTGGCGGTTGGGTTAATGAAGTAAACCATCCATGATGGGTCCAAGCCTATTACCCTAGGTAAATATATCTGTGACACCACCCCACCTGCATTCATTTTCTTTCCAAGCTAGGAGGAGAAATAGCCATCTTGTTATATCCCATGTTATACTAGCCAACTAAACAGACCAATATTCTGTCCCGCTCAAAGGGTGATGCTTAGCCGTTTAATATGGTAACATGTCATTGTGTTGCATAGCGTTTCACTTACAAAAGCTACATTGTGTGAAAGTAGCAAAAAAAATTCCACATTCGCATTGTGATAAGGCAGGAGGGGGAAAAAAGTATTACTTCAAGTCAAAGACAGTCTGAGTAATCCCTGAATCAATCAGATTTAAACACATATCTGCTAATGATGTCCCTTGCATCAAGATGATATGCATCCGTCTTAACACGCTTAATTTTCTTAGGATTCGCTACAGAGGAACACAAATCAAATATTTACAATTAAATGTCTTGAACATAACATACATTGAAATACCAATTAATCGTGCTGCCCAACTCAACTATGGACTCCTTGCAATCCTCGAGGGAGCATGGTTATTGATCAGGAGGAAACAGTAGCAGCCTTTGGATGCTTATCACAGCATAAAAAGAAGCACTTGTGATGAGAAGTGATTTAATTAGTGGACAATCACAGTTAAGAATGCGCCAGGAATACCAAAAATTATGTAGAATACGATTGGCAATGATAAATGCACAACACTTAAACGGACTGTAAAAAGTTATATAAATGTAGTAAGGTCAGCAGCTCAAAGTCAGACATCTTAGAAATGTATGTGTTTAGGAAGACAAAAATAAAGAATAAAAAGTGTACTAAAAAGTGAAACGCGTCATCAAGCAGATAGGTAACAATGACCAAATGGCAATCTATTTTGTGAGCACCATTATAAGTCATACCTAGAGGAGGCTGTATTATTATGCTAATATTTCTCATAAGGTAGCTTTAATATTTATTTTTTGGAGAGTTTTAACCAAGACCCACTTAACATTCCAGGCGCAAAATCAACTAAGCCCACCTCTCAATAAAATGTACAAATGTCATGGGTGTAAACTTGGCGACACATGACTAAGTAGGAGGCAGTGCTTCATTTGGCCAGAATATGTGAAGAATGGACAATAGCAGGTGGGGTTTTTAAGTCCTCCTCTTCCATTTACCACAAGGCCAGTAAAAGTAAAAACACGGCACTTTGCTTGTCTGGTTCATTGGAAATATAGTCCTTATTTTCTGGATAATATGCAAAAAAAATGGTTCCTCTTCTGATACTAGACGCTAAGATAAGCCACAGTCTAAAGGTTATGAGAAGAAGTACAACCACAAATGTTAACAGAAAAATGCAAAGAAAGAAAAATGCAAAGCACTCCAAGGGTTTCCTCAAAATACAACTTTACTGGGCCACGCTGGGCCATACATAATCGCTCATTTACAACAAAAATATCTTTATTTGGTACAAAAATACAGGTCTAGGTGATGACAGACTATACATTTCAAAGAGACAGTTTTACAGTCATTAGAAAGCTACCACCTTGCTTAACAAGAGTGAAGCATTTATATTCCCAAAATCTGAAGAACAAGCAATTCCTTATAAAATCTGATTGTCTTTGATTTCCATGGAAAAAATATATATATTTTTTTTTTATTGGTAACAAATATACACCTTTTTAAAAATATCACTTTTTGAAGAAAAAAAAAAAACAGAACACGTATTTAAATAATTCTCTGATTGCTTTAAAAGAACAAGTATACACCGAAACACACACAAGGGAGTGTTTGACCTTTAAAAAGTACCTGAATAAATTCATCAAGGTCAAATATGTCTGTACAAGCCTACAACAATGACTAAACTCATCCAACCCACAATGAAACAGACACAAGTCCCTCAATCAAATGCTCATACAACAATAACGTTATTTGGTGGTTGGTCTTCGTGGGAATTAAAAATTAAACATTTTTTTTCTTTTTTAAAGACCTTTTTTTGAGGTATAAAAATACAGTTCTTTGGCATGTTTATTGAACATTCAACAATATTTGAATCTTAAATTCAAATGGGCAAAATGGCTGGTATCAGAAGTAAATTCAATATAAAATACATAAAAAAGGTACAAATTATTTTCTTTAACAGAATTAGACATGCATTTTTTTTCCTTCTGAAGAATGTTATACCACATCTGCCTACAGTCTGATATGTATACAAATATATATATATCTATCTATCTATATCTGTTAAATAATTCAACCGATTCCCATAGTCTGTGCAGAAAGTGCAAGTTATTCTATAAATATACATATTTATCTTACATAGCTATTTACATAATTTGGCACCGAGAAAGGTGCTAATGCAAAGTTCCCTTTTTTTTTTTTATTTAAAATTAAAATAAATACATTTCTTTGGGGGGAGCTTTGAAATCCAGTTGGATGTTGTCACAAACAGGGCAGATTATAAGGGTATCGCTGGTTAACCATAGGCGTGTTAATCACCAACTCCACAATTCTGATTAACACGCTAATCCGCAAAGAACAGGTTACCCTTAAATCAGGACTGTTTGCAACGGCAGAGATCGGGGGCCTTCAACTGGATTTGATGATTTAATTTTAGGATAAATGGTTAATAGATTAGTGGTCTGTATAGAACAGGAAACAGACTCCCTTTTAGGGCTAATTTAACACAAAGTTTACAGCTGAAACAGGCAAGCCTTACGACTATATATTATAAAGCTCCAACTCCAGTCTGTTTCTCCTGCCAGAAGGGTTGAGGTGGTCCTGTATCATGGATAGTTCAGTCGCTGGGATGAGGCCCAATACCCAGCCTCCATTAACAATACATTATGCAGGGCAAGCTTATTGGGTTTCAGATACAAATGCAATGTACACCTGAGGACACATCAGGAAGTGTACAGTATGGGACAAGCAAGAGCTTATAGCAGGTACCTCCGAGTGAATGTTTTAAGGCAGTTTTTATAGAATCTCTTCCAAAAAAATAATTTTAAAAAAGCTATAAAAAAATCTAGGTAAAAAAAAAAACAAAACAAAACTAGGCATTCCCACCATTAAATTATTTGTTTCTCTCATTCCTTTGCATGACATTTTTTTTTAGCAATAAATTATCTTTCAACAGCCACTTAGGGGGGAAAAAAACAAACATGATTGACTGCAAGACAAATGGCATGTTCTGTCTACAAAATGGTTGGGAATATGAATCAGAACATTTGGAGATGTCATCTCTCTACAATGTGTCCTTAAAAAGTTGAGGCAGTGGTGGAAATTAGTGTTAATTATTTCTCGTGAAATGGTAAAAAGATGTCTCTACAGCCCGCTCCGCTTCTTCCTGGGGACACCTTGGTTGCTACAGGGTTTTAACTCGCCATACTGCACCTGTGAAAATAAATAGGCATGGCGATTACTATTAAAGGCCTCAAGCTTTTGCTGAGAAAGTTAATGGCTCCCTGAGGAGAGAGCCAAAGAACCTGATGAAGACGAAGGCTAATGAATCATTTCCTAAAAACAAGAACACAGAAAAATAATGAAAAGGTTTCAGAAATCTGACTTGCAATTAATTTCCTATGTACAAATATTATATGTAAACCGGCTTTAATGAGTCGTATGGCTTACTAGTTGATTTTACCAGTGCCACACTGGCATCTTTTATGGACTTAGGGCTATTAAACAGCCTCCAGAGTATAATTCTTGTACCCCAGCTTCCTCAAACATCATTGAAAAGTAATAGCTTAAGTATATGCCTATTAACATAAACATGCGCAAGTGCACAGAAAACCACGGGGAATTTATTTAATACAATAACAGGAAAAGGTCTTCATCGCCTCTTCTGATCTTACCGAAGCATTAGCGCCTTTTGGATACGTCCGATTATAATCAGAAGGGCAGGGTGGAAAGCAATCATAATAAACACCAATACAATATTTTGTAACTTTTTCTACACAGAACTGCCGGTGATGATTGTAGTAAATGTGTATCACTTCTGGTAAGTGGAGATTGTTTTGATTAAGGTCAGACTCTTGCTTCAGGAACAAAATGGACAGACTAGATGAAGCAAATGGTTCTTTTGTTCCATCAAGTGATATGTTTCTGTGACCATGATTTTGTCTTTTTTTTTTGCTAGTCAGGATAGGGTGATCTGGTTTGTAAACGTTTGTGAGAGTTTTTCTCCACGCTTACTTTAATACGCTACTATTGCCCAAGCTATACTCTATATCAGATGAGGCCACTCTATAGCGACGTTACTTACGCCTTACGGAAGTGATCGCTAAGCGTTTCAAGGCTACCTAGTCTATGTTGAGAAGGACATTTTGATTAAAAAGACCCTTGCATTTTCCTAAATATAAATGTAATCCTCATATAAGGGAAGCAATATTGTTTACAAGAGCAGTAACCCTTTTTGTGCCAGAATAAGAAGTAATACACTTGCTGCTTCTAGTAACCCTGTTCTTACCAGAGCATACGCTGGACAGGTTTCTGGCATCATATCTGTAGCAGGCACTTTACAGCAAACAGGATAATGGTTTTGAATACGCTACCTATACAATTACACAACTGGAATTTAGAAGCGTTTACTTGCCTTTTGAACATCCGATGGTACCCTGGAGAGGAAATCTAGAACTTCGTTATTGTCAATGGCATATGGGTTACGAAGCTTTTTTGTAAATTTATTGATGCCTGCGAAAACAAAAACATAAAATGAGACTCTTCCGACAGTTCAGAACGACAGAGTACCAGCATACCAAACAAAGCAAGGTGAGCAAATTCACAGGTTAGGAATGAGTGTGAATCATGTTGCTGGGGTTTTTATTACTCACACATGGCTTTCTCAGGAGGGAAATGAAAAAAGGACATCCAGCTTTATATACAGTCTAGCACTCATCTAAGACATAACTTTCACTTCAACAATTTTTGCTAACCGACATGGGTTTGGAAAATTGCATGTCTAGTAAAAGGTCTGCATTGATAAGTTATCACCCTAAGTACTGCGCTTAATGCAAGGTCGATTCACCAAACTGTGAATGTACAGATGAGCAGGAGTGATATGAGAAGCTTCATCCCTTGAATCTCCTTGATGCAAAGCTAATTGCTAAAATTACAGCCAAAAAAATCTCTTTCTACAGTTTTATGCATGTTTTGGGACTACAACACTGGGGCAAAGAAAAACAAACCAAAAAAAAAACACTTACCCCAAATTAAGATGATGTATCTTAAAGGTATAAAATACAAAATAACTGTGGCCACCAAAAGCACAGAGCAGGCGAGAATTGAGAGGAATGGAACACTCCAGTTAAAAGTGCTGTCAAAAGGAAAAATATGTTAATAAGGTTTAAGCAATCACATAATTACAGTCACATGATCTATACAGTCCAATACAGGCCGTGTGTACCATTGAATAAGAACCAAAATCTATAATCACATCCAAGCCTAATTTTATGTTAAAAACATCACATGAAACGGTTTTAGATAATAACCCAACTCTAGATCATTCTCCATAAAGGTTTTCTATGATTGTCATCTCTGAGCCAGAACATTAGCTCTAAACAGACACATACGTCATCCATCTCTTTAATAAATATACACTTTTCATTTTAACAGCTGCTGTTGCACTACAACTCCCATGGTGCTTTGCATACCTCTTGGAAAATAAAGTTTTACACGCTTTCCATCCTTGCCGTATAGGTATTAAAATTAGGGCACAACTTTGTATCGAATTACAAGCCAATAAGTTTTCTTGATAACGCATAAGATCTGATCTCCAAAAGTTGCGTGTAACAGACACAAAAATAAATCCCATAGTGGTCCCAGAGAATATATTCCAAGTATTTGTGTGATGGCTTTTGGTGGACCAGGCTTCATTCGGTAAGATGCAGTCACCTAAGCTTTCAAGACCACTCCCAACTTTTCTCCTTTGCCGCTAGTATGTCCTACCGCAGGCTAATTTTATTGTCAATTTCAATGGTTTTGTCAATTTTGTAATTGTAATCACTAACTGTAATAGTGCTCAGGAACTTTTCATGGAAAAGACCTCAGCGGACGCTTCTACATTTGAGGTCTTAAAACTTTGTAGGCTCTATGAAGACTGGTCCTTTTAAAGGCATCGTGAACCTCTTCAGACCATCTAACGGACTTCTTTTTTTTTTAACTAAGTTCAATGTATAAAGAACAAACTTCTTATGAAGATTCTGTTCTGACACAGGATCTAGCTGTAATATCACTTCAGCTGTTAGTCAATGGAGATGGATCCCTGAATGAGCAAAACTGTGTACAACAGACACCAAATTAGAAAAATCTCCTCTTATGCAGGCTTCATTCATTTACAAAGATAGTAGAAACACTGTTTAGATGCACGTTTAATACTTTATGAACATGCTTTAAGCGCGTGTCACAAGAACACATATTTTGCTCACAGGGAATCCATTTGCAAGAGAATCAATATATTTACTAGATATCTTCGTAGCACTCTGTTTGTCTGGTGCTCTTACATGAGTGCACATGTCCATGCATAAACAACACTGTATGAGCCTTGACAGCGGTTGAACAAGAGCTCATGGGGCTGCTGGTCCACCTCCCATCACCATTTAAGTGTTCTGTACGGCTCTTGCCGCTTCACAGTGGAATTCTAATTTGAAGCCCTATGGAACTAGCGCTCTTCTCAAAATAACCGCTTGCCCAAGTTTCATGCTGAACAGGAGATGCAGCGGTGTGTAATCAGGAGGGAGTTTAGTCAAGCTCCTGGGGAGTTTGGAAAGGTTGGATTGCCTTTTTTTCCTTGAATGACTTTAAAACCTCTTACAGGAAAATGCACTGACAATTAAAACGCATACCCTGAAAAGTACAAAAAGAAAGCACTGCCGTTTGACCACACGTTTCTGACATAGATCAAACACTAACATTTAGACCAAGCTGACTTATGTGTTCTAGAACACTCGTCAATGCAATTAAAAACTCCTCCTAAAACACTTTATTACAGCATCATTTGAAACAGCTTTCTAATTTTCATAAATTTTGATTACCTATCAGGTCTTACTCTTCCAAATGGACCCTCTGGCTAATGAAAGTCTATGAATGAGCATAGCCATAAGCATTCAGCTTGGTGCGGTATTTTTGAAAGTGACCCAATTACCATGATGACTGCTAACAATGGTAACCTACATTGCTACCCTAAATTACTGTATACAGAGATGTTTTTAAAATAAAATAAAAAAAATTGTCCAGAATGGGCAGAACTAGAACGCAAGTAGTCTGGGTTATTGTCATAATTATTATACCCACGAGAAGGATGCTCTAGGTATACAACAAGACATTCTAGAGGGTAATCGAACTTGACTATGCTACTGTGGATTTGTTGCAACACAAAGCCCTAAGTCTCCACTAGGGAGTTGAATAGGAGTTTAATGGGGAAAGTGTTATGCCACAAAGTCATTAAAATGGAAACTTACTTTTTAATCCTTTCGCCAAAGCATGCTATTTCTTCTAAGACGTTCTGAACAGTTATTACAATGTCTTGTACCATCTGTATCCGGTCTCTTATGCTCTTTTTTTCGGATTCCTAGGAAAGCATGGAAAAAAAAATATATAATTTTTATACATACTTACACACACACACACACACACACACACACACTATCAACTTTTAGGAGTTAGCAACATGTAAATGTATTAATAAATTGTTTATTAAATCAATAAAATCATGGTATCAGGCTGGCAAGTTACAAATACAAAACCGGCTCCTTTTGAATAGAAGCTTTTGCAGCTTACAGGAGTCGGTTTCTAGGGATAACCCTTCACTAGACCCTCCACCTAACCCCCAATGTGTCATATAATACTATTTTCTATGAATATGTCAATATATACATGCCATACCCAACAAACACATAGCATGAAAGGATTTTATTCCATATACACCAAGTTTGTCTAATGAATTAGCATTACTTTTATCTCCTTTCATACATATATGTATGCTGGGTTATCGATTATGCATTCTCTCAGAATGTCATCTGTTGGTGAAGCCTGAACACCCTTAGATTATATAGATCTACATACACATAAGCTATACATATATAAGACGGCAAAACCCCCCGAGACTGTGTGCCAAGCATAAATAAAAATAGATCAATAGGCAACAAACTAAATTATAAAAGGCCCTAGGTTGTTATATATATATATATTTCAACTGACTCTTTGTCAAATGGAAAATTTTCTGTAAATAATACGTTGGGAAGGCTGATCTTCCAGGACAAGCCTGCTCCTGCTGAAATGAACAGAGGGAGCAGGATTGTCTGGCAGAGACAGAGACATCATGCTGACTTTATTTACACATTTCAGATTGAACCAAGAAATGTGGCGATAACACAGTTTAACAAGTACCACATTACTTCTGCTGTAACTACCAAGCTGCTCAGGAAAAGCCAATGTTGATTCAATTTGAATCAGAATAGCAATCATACGGGACTTGCGTTAATAGACAATGGAGAAAAAAGGGCTGATCAAGAGGTTGTGTTTTCTTCCTAAGGGCTTGACAAGTTTCTAGACAGTTCAGAAGGGCAAAAGTCGGTCTAAAGCGATCGGCGAGGTGATGCGTTAGAAAATGCTAATTTTACAACAAAAAAAACCTGCCAAAATCAGAATGTTTTGTCCTCTTTATGCATAATATTGTGAAAACTGTTATCTTTTCCTTCAGCCTGTAGATTTATATGCTTTTTATATACAAAAACAAGGGTCGCAGGCAAGTTGAGATGCAACATTACCATTCGCTATGGATTTTAAAAGCCAGCTGCAGCAAGATGGGCCAAGATCCGGAATGTCAATGCAGTGATGTTTCTTCAATGTCACCTCAATGATTTACCTGCAACTTTTTGCAGATTTAACTGAACTTTTATTAGTTATGAAGGCTCAACACAAGCTAATGTCTCCAGAATGAGTGGCTGATCTGGCCATGTACGCTGCATCACTTAAATAACTTTTACTGTACACTACCCAGGGCCAGCCAAGGTTTCGCTGCAGCAGAATCTCACTGGGTTTGGGCTGATGTATATTGAATCTCTGTTGGTGGCATTTACCTACTTAACTAGGGTCTCTTAAGGGCCAAACTCAATTTTTAGTGAATACGCCACAAAACATCTGTTTGTTGGGATTTCTGAATGTTTTTCCTTACTTTTTCACTCTAAACAGCATTTACAAGGGAAAGGGACAAGCAATAGATATATGTGTGCCGCCGCCATTTTAACTTGTCCGTAGCAGCAGTTACAGATTGATGAGAGATGGAGTTTGAGACAGTGACAGCTTATGTACTGTTGTAGGGTGGATTGGAGAAGCTGTAGCGACTACTGTGTGTATTACAAAAACTGTAGCAGACATCCCCCCCCCGTTCCTGGGTAGAGTTTAGTTGATTAAAAGCAGTTGCCCATTAATGCTACTAGCCAACCTATAATTTGTGGACAAGTCAATTTTGTGTTATCTTTCGGTCATATAATCACTCTTCATTGATAACTATTGGTGACAAACCAGGTATTATAATATATAATATTGGGGAATCCAGTCCTGCATGTGCCCATCATGTCCCACCAGTGTCTGCCTGCCCAGGCCCAGTGTGCTCTACTACTGCTGCACCTCTTTGACCGTTCTTACTCTGGGGAACATTTTTAAAATTTCTATAATGAAAGGAGAGTCGAGACTGTGTCAGGGACCCCCCCCTCCTTTTTGAAATGCCCACCGAATGTCGTTCCAAATCAAAAGACCTCCAAATTTAGTTTAGAAATGAACGTCCAGGAAACAAAATGAAAAGTTCGTCCAAACCGATTTTGCTTGCCATGCACGTCTACATCCTTTGTTTACATAGTGGATCTGAACATCTTTAAAGATAAAAAAAAAACCAAACAAAAAAAAAAAGCAGTTCAAGTCAACTATGTATACAGGAGATGTAGACAAAAAATACATGGGTACTGATACACCTTCTTGAGAAGGCATATGCGCCGTCAAAGCCATATCTCGTTCCATCAAATTCCACCACTACACCAAAGAACAAAGCTTTGAATTCCAGCCATAGTAAATATTCCCACTGGTTCAACTAAAATGAGGACCAGACAAAGAAACAAGCACTGTTCAGCTTCAGCACACAATAAATCAGACTGAAATTAGAAATTATGTGATAAACCAGCATAAACTAGTACATACTCTTACATGAACTGTGCCTCTTATTATAGCAAAGATTAAAATAAACCAGTGGTCAATCATACGCAGTCAAAAGAACATCCTGTTTCTATAAGGAGCTTCAGAATTAATTAACATCTTTAAGTTACATTTTGCATATTCTTTCCACGGCCAGATGTGGAACACAGAAGCTCCTATGTTGCACCCTCTTAAAAGATTCCTGTGTATTCGGGGGGAAAGGCAGACGCACAATACAGCCAGATTTGTTTTTGGCACGGATCATTCAACACTTTTATTATGCGGTGTAAATTTGTGTTTAGAATGATCCTTTAATTTGTTATACTATACAGAAGGTTAAGCACAGTCAATGGACCTACCTAGGAGCCACTTCAAAGGGGCCATTTGCAAATATAGTATACTGATAAGGACACAAACCAAATATCTGAAATTGACTTGTATTTAGCAGAGATACACGTGATGCAGGAGGCAAAATAAATCAGAAAGAATCCAAAATGCAAACAGGACGGACTTCAAAGCAGCTTTCCCCAAAAGATCTGTGCCCCTAAAATCAAGACTTTACTTCCTTGTACGTGAGAGGCTTGCCCCATTAGTTTTAAAGACATCCCAGCAAGGGAGTTCTACAATTGCCCCAGATAACCCATGGCAGGCAGAACAATATAATTGTTATAAAACAACCTCCATTGATTAATGTTAAGCCTCTGCCATAGTAGGGGCATTTAGCCATGACTTAGTTTGAAGACTAGCAAGCAGGTGAATAATTCAGATTTGATATTGTGCTCTTGCTCAACTGAAGGACTGGATGATATATATATATATACATATATACACTTTCAGTCATATTAATCAATTAAAGCCATCGTGTTTTTGACATTCAAGTACATAAATATTTAAAATATGCACCCTTGGTATCCAAATAGGTGCTCTTTTTCAAACAGCCGATACTGATAAGTGAAAAGAGAGGGTAGTTTGTCACACCATACTGCATTTTTGCTAATGCCCCAATACACAATCTGAAATACTTTTGCTGGCTTCACTGAGCGCTCACTTATCTAAACTATTTTTATCAGTCCATCTATAACGGTGTACGTAGTGTTTGGAGTTGGAGCACTTGCTATAATAGTAGCCAAGCAAGCAAGCAAAAACACATTTGGGAAGTCTTAAGTGATTTTAAGATTTCTGGCACACGCACACATTTTCGAAAAAAAAATATTTTGCCATAGAGATACTGCAAACACTAAAATTATAGAGATATCCATAAGGTCAAAATATACTTTTACTATAAACACACACAAGCAAACCTTACTTTTTCATCATCTTCGTCATCCTCCCCGATATCCATCCCCTCCTGCGAAGAGAGTCAAATTAATGAGTGTTTTTAAATCCTAACTCCATATACACCTATTGAAAGCTGCTACGTGAATAAACCTTAGTTAACCAAGGTATTTATAAAACAACCAGAAAGGATAAAGGTTAAACAGCCAGATATTATCGCAAAGTTCTATATTTCAAGCAGTTACTGGTAAGCAGGATCTTAAGGAAACAAATGGCTCCTCCAGACATAAAGAGATTAGAGGTGAACAATCATATTGCTCCCTTAAGGAGGCCCGGCATCTAGGGACATGTTCTATAAGCTAATTAGCCCATTGCCTTGGGATAAACACAATCAAGACTCCGTCTCCTGAAGGCAAAACATATGTATCTTCGTACAGCAGCACGAACAAATACAACTAAATCAATATCAGCCTTAACTTACCAGGTTGTCCTGAGTGCTGACCTTCCCCGTCGTAATCATGGTGAAGTTGTAAGCAAAGAGGAGTAACAGAAACAGAGGAATCATAAAAAGCTCCAGGTTCCAGATCGTTAACACAAAGATCTGCGAAGAAATAATGAAGGTGAGGTTATACTCATTACTCATTTCAATAGACTTTACTAAGAATTACTAGATCTGACCTGCTTGTAAACAAGTTAAATCATTTTAGTCTGGTTTTAAGGCAATGGATTAATATAAAAAGTTATCAAAATGTAATTTAACCCCTTAAGGACAACGGGCGGTCCCTAAACCCATTGAAAACAATGCATTTTGAGCCCGTACATATACGGGCTGTCATTAAAGGGTTAAAGGAAGTTTACTTCTCTTCTAGCAAACGTGATGGAATTTAAAACAATTTTATACTAAATATAAAAGGCAAATATGAAAGACCGAATAAGGTTTTAGGCTTTCATAGCAGAAAATTCTGCAGGCTAGATGGGTCGAATGACCGCTAAACACAGTTTCGGCTTTCAAAGATTAAATCTGGAGTGTGATTCACAGTTATGGGTGGAACAAAGACTGGCCCATCAGTGAAGCCACTGAAGAGTTTTGAAGATTGAAGAATTAGGTGTAGAGGAGGAAAAAAAAACAAAAAACAAACATGTAAAATACGCCAAGCTTTGTCTACAGGATGATCTCTTACTAGGAAAACAAAAACCAGAAAAAAAAAAAACGAAAAACACATGGATGGCTTTAAAACGGATAGCACTGTTGCCTACACACTATAGAAATCTGTTTAACGAGCATCAGTTGCAATGCCTTATGAAGGGCCACAACTGGACGGTTCCCTTTGCAGGATGGCTTGAGCTGGCCATGGATAATATATAGTTCAATTCATAAGACGATTAAAACACAAAAACTTCTCACCGATTTACCAGTATGAATTATAATGCATGGGTGTCCAAGCTCATCCGTGAGCAAAAGCTCACAGGGGGATGGGCTTTCATAGTGCAAAGTGAAGTCAGTCAATTGAAATCACAGCTCTAGTGCCAACTCTCTCTTTAATGAATAAACCCCTTAGACAGTGATGGTAGATGCAGCTTTCTGTAGACACTAATATTATATGTGTAATAAAAATTTAATTTTGAAACCTGCCTGTGAATATAAAAAGTGATATAAAAACTTAGTAGTCTTTCCACTCTGCTCATTGAAAGAAAAAGAAAAAAAATAATGATAAGATGCCATAAAAGTATTGTTTTGCATCTTAACCATTTGGTTGTTTTCCCTAAATTCTTTTCCATAGACCATTTACTTTTAATGAGAGACCGACAAGTCATATTACGCAAGCCTGTTCAACATATTTTGTGCTAGGAAACTGTTCCAACTCCACAAGTTGAAAAGAAGGGCAGCAGAGAAGATATCCCAAGTGTTTTTGTAATTAAACGAATATGCATAATGAACCATATGCCCAAAGGGCTTGTTCTTCTTGTAGGCCAGATTTTTGTTTGAATTTTTAATTTTTATATACAGAGATAACACCCAGCCTACCACAGAAATGGGGCTCTGCTGTCTAACATGTCCCCATTTTGCGGTTGAATATGGATCATTCACTCACTATGAACTTCAATAAAAAAATATAATGATCATTTTATAGTTGAAACTATTCCAATAGTTTATGGGAATGAGAAGCTGCTATGACCTCAAACAAAACAACAAATTCTGGGAGCAAAGAAAACAAAACAAAAAGTTATTGGATTATGTGCTATATGTCAAGTCTGATTGTTTAAATTAGCAATTATGGTAATATTTCTTAACTAAAAAGTATACCACTAAATGACCCCGAGTTATACATTAACAAGGTTTCACAAGAAGGTACACCAAGAATTTCAATATATGTTTATCTAATGCAAACTAAGCATTTTCTTTTTTTGTTTTAAATCACGTATTTGAAGTAATATGCTTTTCTGGGGGGGGAGATACAAAAAATAAAAACAAATAAAATAAAGACAAACTACAAAAAAACTTTCAGGGACTGATAGAGGAGAGGGTCTCCTTTGCAATCCTGAAATACTCAAAAAAAATCCTTGCTTGTCTGTGTTTTAGTGGCTATTCACTATCCCATCTGTTTCAGTCAGCATAAATGACGCATTTTTAGATTATACAGTCCACAAAAGCGTCAGGCAGCCACTTTGGCATGTAAAGAGAATCAAATTCACTAAAAACTGAATTTAGAAGAAGTGTTTTGTTAACACAACCATGAAAACTTTTTTTTTTTTTTCTTTTAAAATATACTTAATAGATGCAGCGCTCAACATTGCACAAGGAGGCTGGTAGTCTACATATGGCTTCCTAAATGAGAAAAACAACAAAACTAGTCCTAAAAAAACCCAATTCTCAATCTTCAAAAAAATAACTTGTGTTATGCTTCTAGTTTGTAGAAATTTAAATATTTATTTTTATATGCTGTGACAAAAGGTGTGGTAAAGTGATAGATGGCAGGTATATTAGACCAGCCTTGGTCAAAAGGGAGGCCTGTCACAATGCTAAAATATATATTTTTTTTGTATAACATTGTACAGTGCTAAGAATACATTCAAGCTTTAAACGGAAACAATAATTACTGTTGGGGTGGGGTCAAAATACAGAAATGGTCCTAAGTGCACTTGGTTAAACTATTGCTGGCATATAGGATGTCACCTGTGTGAAAGAAGTGTATTCAGGAATGCTTAAGTTGTTTGAAACAACAACAACTACCCTGCCAACTCTCATTGGAAAAAAAAACCCTTATGCCTTGTAGACATACAAGTATTTTGTTTGTATGCTGCGACAGGTTGACAACATGGCTTCACTAAAGGATAACATTGTGGGGTTTACATGTGAAGGATGTAATTGGCCTCCCCAAATAATGGAAATGTATATAGCTTTCGGAAACATTGGAAGAGACCTTTAAGATAACAAAAGCATCTTTTTATAGTGGCAAGAAAAAGTAAGCACCATTTCGATTACCAGTATTTATTTATGAATTTATCCTAAAACATGATCTTTATGCAAGGTACAAAAATGAACAAACAACCTCTTAACTCACAACACAAGTTATTGTATTGTTCATGTCCATATTTAATACATCATTAAACATTCACAGTGTGGCTTGGGTAAACCCCTTGGGTAATCACTTCAACAAAAGCTAACTGGAGTCAGGAGTTAGCAAACCTGGAGTGCAATCAACGAAACAGGATTGGAGGTGGGTTTTGGAGCTACTTTCACATAAAAAACATTTAAAAAAAAATTTGATTTGTATGAAGCTGGAAAAGGTTACAAAGTGATCTCATATAATTTACATATTCATCAGTCCACAGTTAGACAAATTGTTCAGAAATTGAGAAAATTCTGTATTTTGGCTACTCTCCTTAGAAGTGGGTGCCCAGACAAGACAACAGAGGGCACAAACAGAATGCTTAATGAGGTAAAAAAAACAAAAACAAAAAAAAACCCTGCAGAAACGGCTAAAGGCTTTAAGGAAACATTGTGACTGGTTAACATCGCTGTTCATGAGTCTACCTCACTCAAAACAATGAACAGGCATTGAGTCTATGGGCAGGACACCGCAGACTAACTGCTCTCCAAAATAAAATAACATTGCTGCCAGTTTGAAGTTTACTAAAGAGCACCTTGATTCTCCACAAAGCTACTGGGAAAATGTTTTGTGGACTAATGAAACTAAGATTGAATTGTTGAGGAAGAACATACAGCATAAAAAGGGCACCGCATACAACATGAAAACATCATCCCAACGGTGAAAAGTGGAGGGAGCATCATGAGTTAGGGCTGCATTATTGCCTCAGGGCCTGGACAGCATCCTAACATCGAGGAGACAATTAATGCACAAGTTTATCAAGATATCACACAGGGTACTATCAGTAAGGCTGTCCACCAGCTGAAGCTCAGTAGAAGTTGTGTAATGTAGCAGGACACCGGCTCCAAACATCAAAAAAGTAAATCTACAGAATGGCTTAAAAAAAAAAAAAAAAAAAAAAAAAAAATGGCTTACACACACACACACACACACACACACACACACACACACACACACACACACACACACACACACACACACACACACACACACACACACACACACACACACACACACACACACACACACACACTGAATCCAGCACTATACGCACACTGATACTACAGTACACACACACAGCCGTGGGCGCCAGGAATTGGTTTCTAGTCGCCATGGCAAACTGGGGCCCAGGGTTTGTCGAGCCATATTTTATTAGCTTAAGCACATTGTGTTTTAGATGTAGGTCAGATCACATTTCATAAACAATTAATGCAGAGAACTAGGTAATTGCAAAGAGTTCATTTACTTATTATAGTCACTTTATATGTCGACACAAATAAAATGCATCTCCTAAGACAAAGTCTCAGTTGTCTTGAAACCCAGCACAGTAGACATTACTGCGCATGGGGCATCAGTAAGAAGCAAGAGACTTAAGGGCAAAATCAGATAACCAGATTTACTTTAAGAAATTAGCCCTCCTCATAAGAGCAAAGACTAAAGGGATCTTAATAAGTATGGCATGGATAAGAGAAGAGGGGGAATGTGACAAACATTTAAATACATAAAGGAACAAAGCACAGGAGGGGAGTTTATTTCAAAATTGGAGAAATGTTAGAACGTTTTACTTTGATGAGAGGGTGTCACATAAATGAAATAGCTTCCCAGCCAAAGTGGGGGAGACTTATACGGTGATTAAAATGTATTGGATAGCATATGGCTACTCTAAATGTAAGACAAGACCAAGAAGTAAGGTTTACGTCCCTACATCACGAAACAGGCTAGATGGACCAAGTGCTTCTAATCAAATTCTACGTTTCTAGGTCAATAACATTTTCACCAAAGACATTTCACTTACGAACTTAAAGTGGTGCCAAGTTTGTTTCAATACTTGTGTTGCAGTATCTTATACCATTCCAGAAGAATTTGAGAACTTTCTGTTCCACATGACTTTATTTAGTGTTTCATTCTAACACAAAACTGAATATCTGAGTACAAAAAGTTGGGAATCAAAATTGTGCTGTGTCCTAACATTTCTAAAAATAGACTTATTGTCCAAGAAATTAATTTAAATTGAATAATGATATACTTAGAGATTATACTTCATAATAAAACCCACATAGCTTTAGGGCCATTGTGATTTAGCAACAGTTTAACATTTCTAAAAATGGTCCATCCTAAAGATTATGGGAGGGAGGAATAATTTGAAAATCGAGATGTGTTTAGCGCTTGGAAGTCATTTATGAGATTTTGGTGCCACCTACAGGACTCCGTACGTCACAAACCCTTCTTAACATGCGTGGATGTTTTTTTAAAAGTAGGAAACCATAGCATGAGCTTCTTATGGGCAAACGTGGATATTTCTGAAATTAACCTAAAGGTTTTCATGTTCATGAAATGGACGAGTAATTTGCACATGTATCTCTCTACATAACTTAGTATGGTATTAAGGAAATGATTGCTAGTTTTAACACCAATCATATTAATTGTCAATATATCTCCAGCACAAGGCTTGTCCTCATACAGTGATTCTTTTTTTGTTTATTGATGAACTGATTTAATGTCTTGAACACCAAAATTCAATTTGTATGTCATATACTTTTTCATTTCAAGAGGTGCAACCTTTTAGGTTGTATTATAAAAGTATATGAAGATATATCTGTTTCTGCATATAAGCACTGCTCAAATTCAGTGGGCGTAGTGATCAAGATATTAGGTCAAACTAGTGGCAAAACAATAAAGAAAAACAAATAAACCCCCCAAAATAACAGAACAAATTATACCATAGAAAACCTACAATAAAGTATGCCAACATAAAACCCGTTAACTGTTCAAATTACAATGAGACAGAAGTTATCAATAACCTTTGAATGAAAATAGGGACATCTCGTACTACAACACCTCTTCCCTGCTCTCTTGTGACCACTACATAGGTTTATTTTGAAGTGTATCAGATCAGTCAGCTAAAATTATTACTCTGCCTTACTTGTAACCATCACCTGGGATGGGTATAATTATAGGCTTTGCTTGGAGAACGCCCACGTCATATGGCAATAAAAGGGACTGAACGCTTGCCAAGTTCAGACAGACAATGGAAAACGCAAGCCACCCAAAGACAGCCAGCAAAGGATCAGCCAGGGACACCAATAAAAATGACAGCTTACAAATAAGTGACAATAAAGCATGGGACAGAATAGAATAAAGCAACATTCAATTAACTGGAAATGTGAGCGCTCAAGGCAGATCTTTCAACAATATCAGGAAGACCATTCATGTATTGAGATTCTATAATAGAAGGACACAGAAGATAACAAAAACATAGGGTTACAGGTGGTAAATTAACACTCCAAAATATTCATATTTTAGGAGTAAGTATGTATTATACGGATGTAGAAAAACTATGACCTCTAGAAGTTTTCCCTCAGTATTTGTTATGCATACGATACCTGGGGGTTTTATGGCACCATGCCTTATGAAGGGATAATGTCAGTGAGTGTGTTATTTGAAAGGGGAGTGATGACATTCAAGTCAATGGTTAGTGAACAGGTTTCATTGAGAGGAATACCAGTATTACTCTGTGTTTTACAGTAAATATAGAGATTACCAAAGTCATAATCAATGAAATAATGCAACCTGATACTCAAGTTATTCTTTTAACAGAATCAGCTTCCACGCAGTAGTCGAAGACAAAGCAACTGTATAAACCTAGAGATGTCTTAGATGTATTTATCCATTTGTAAGGGCTGTGATTGTAGATTTAGTTTAACCGAACAAAAGATCCAGTGGACAAACACTATAATGCAGAAGCTTCTCTTATAACAATGTTGGGGAGGAGGGTGCCAAGAAACCCCTCACTAATTGACATAGGCAAGAATATGCCACTCCAAGGCGGAGTTGAAAGTAATGGACCATGACACAAAGCCGGAAGACCTTATTCATCTCAACACGGTTATCAAATGATATAGATATATTTTATTAAAAAAAAAAATGAAGAACTTACCAAAAATGCTATTAAGCTTCTCTTTGGAGATTGCCACTGAAAGCAGCTCTTTATGAACTGTAGTGTATTCCATATTGCCAAACTAATCTTCTTGACACGATAAACATTCCTTGACAAGATCTGCCAAATGAAAAACAAAACAAATTCAAGACGAGATAAAATTAAGCGTACAAGTCATCGTGTAACCGATACACAAAGCTGAATGCTTCAGATTTACTAGGACTGGTTTAAGTACATAGCCCCATTTTATAATGATGCAGACAAATCTGAGACTTCTAGTGTCGTACATAGCGTGTCAAAGCCAATCCAAACTACCAAGCAGGATCAGGGCAAATATGTCTGAAACCAATCCTTTAACGCTTTCTGTATTCCATGCCATCAAGGAAATCACACTGTCCCTTTAAATGCAACTGTTTCTTCAGATAGACCCACTGCAACGCTGACCATTTATGAGAAATCTGACCCTCGGACACAAAGACAACTTAACCGTTCAAACATAGTGTGGAAAGTGAGTTTTTGCTCCAAGATTTTTCATCAAGAAATATATTCTTGCAAGATATCTGGATAGAAGCCCTGATAAGACATGTTTCCCTTTTAATACAGTGCTTGTAGTCAACCATGAGAAAAATACTACTACAAGTAAGGCATTTATTCCAAGCCAGTTACGGAATGTTAATATTGTGGCCGGGAAAATCAGTGTCTGTGTCCATAAAAGAATTCATTTTTGCGTGCCAAACCTTTTTGGAAAACTTGGGGTTATCTTCCACAAAGCGTTTTTCTCGTGGGTTAAAGGTCCTGATACTTGCTTTGACCTGTAAAGAAAAAAAAAAAGAAAAAAAAATAAAAATCAAATACATCGATCTAGGAGTTTAAAACATAACTAAAGCGGCACTTGGCGCATCTTACCGGGTTGTAGATGATCTCCATTTCTAGGTATATCACTCCTTTAGAGGCACTGCTCAAGTCTTTGTTTTTTAATAAATAACCCACTTGCTGGCCATTCTTTACCTTTGAGTTTAAAAAAAATGGTTTTATTATTTATGGATTTAAACAGCACCATTATGGGTAAGCATTGTATATGTGTAGTGCATTTGTAGTTTTTTTTGTTTTTGCCCAAAAAAATTTCTCTTCCAACTAAATAGTAAAACATGCATAAATGTACTTTGCTACTGATATGTGGACTCATGATGTAACTAACACTTGAAATGTATGTATGTATGTATGTATGTATGTATATATATATTAAAAATATCCAACGTCATCTAGTGTAATTTGCATGGGGGGGGTAAAGTATGGCGTTTGTGACTGCAGGGTTAAACACCATACTTCATCATGAACAAATGTTGCTCTTAAGATGCAGAGAACCCAGCTAGCTCGACGGTACATAATGACACATTAACAAATAAGCGCAACACAGCCAGCCAAATGATCTTCATTCCTAAAAGTCCAACGACCCTTTAATACAGGTGTAGAGACACAACCATCCACCAGCCCATGTAAAATTACACACACAAAACAAAAAAAGCGGACGTTTGTCAGCTTCTGAAATGAGCCTGCACGTTCTGCTAGCCGATCCTACAGAACATTTGGCACGGAGTGGTGCTGCACATGAGCATCTGCTCAGACCTTGCTCTTCCAATAACACCAATGATACGAGGACTCGGGGAGACATTAACAGATCAAAACCGACACAAAGCACAGCGAGAAGACCTGGTTTCCGTGTAGGCATCAGCACTTTTATTACAGCTAGCTTAACAGGGATCACTGCATGATACGCTGGATAGAAAGGACGGGGATTTTTTACATAGATACTTTAGCAGTCCAGTTAACCAAGTCCCAGAATGATGCAATGAGCTGCTTCTCTTCTTTTTGGTGTGTACAAAAGTAATGTAGAATTGTAAACATGAATGCTATTGTGTTCTATGTTGTATTATGGAATTAAGCAACACGTAGAGTCCTAAAATCAAATGGCAGGTATGTTGCATCTAATCACAATAAGGTGCACTACATGAAAGCATTGTGCATGTAAGAATGCGGCCACAAAATTGAGAAAAAAAATTTTTTTTTTAGAAACCCCTGTTCAAGAACAAACTAAATTTATTAATAGAGGTGTCCAATAGGTGCAAATATACACAGTTTTACATGCAGGCGCTCTGGCAGTAACTTACGGAAAGTAGAGGAATTGCTACTTTTCCAAGGAAATCAGGTGCCTTGTCTCCATCTTCATCAAACACAGTTACCTCAAGAGCATCATGGATATCTTTAATAGGGCTACAAGACAAACATAACAGTCTCTGCAAAAAGCATAAAATAAATGTAAACGACTACCAGCATTTCCAGACCTGCTATCAAAAAGGAAGCCCAACTTGGAGGATGTTTTCCGATATTTAAGAACCTTATACAGTTTTGACCCAAAGAGTTAAAAAAAACAGGAATCGGAGGTCCCCTGGTTCAACATTACCTAAGCTAAAGGGACACGTCAATCATATGCACTTTAATGCATGATTTTATATTATCTTGTGGTGTATTTCTTGCAAATGCATGGGGGGGTCTGCACAATCGTCCCATATGCATTTGCCACCCCCCCAACCCAGATCAGTCATGAGGCGCAAATAAATATAATAATTGTTTTCAACCTCTCAGTGTGCTAAAATTGCATGTACAGCAGGAGTACACTTACACTACTATACAAACTAATAAATAATTTAAAAAAAAATCTGGAATACCAGTTTGCCAATTATTTTTAGGCGTGATCACCCCTAGCTAGGACAGATTGCTAAAAATCAGTTATTGTACATGTACATGTGTTAAAGTTCACCTAAGAAAAAGGATGACTATACCACTTTCATACTAGATGGAATCCAAAGGAATCCCAGTAAAGCAGCTGCAGGAAGGCATTTACTCCAGACATTTATATCTGTTCTTTAGATGGCCTATAAAAACGGTGACGTCTGCCTATGGTGATCCATAAAACCGTATTTACTTACAACGTGAAAACTTTGTTCCATTCTGGGTTGAGGTTTTTGTAAACAGTGTGTGTCTGCAGCCGGTCATTTCCCACTTCGAGAACGCAGAAAGGATCGCTCTTCCCTGGAGAGAAATATTGCTTTTTGGGTTACAAACGCAGATATAATAAATTGCCCCCATATAGGATTCCTAGTATTTTCTCCTTACATCTCAAAGTACCTTACGTTTTTCTTGCAGACTTAGAATATTGCTGTTGAATATTCTAACCATTGCAAAAAACAAGGAAAAACAAACATTATATACATACATATATATACACACTCTTCAAATACCTTGTTTAGAGAATTTTTTTAGCCAAAATCCCACTCCCTTCACTGAGAACATGTATTGTATGTTCAATAAACCTATAAGAATTTAGGAATGTATTGAAGCCGCCCGGGACGCCAGAACATTCAGACAGCTGTCAAGGCAGGCTGTGGCCCTGAAGCGGTTAACCATGGGAAAATGGATCCAGGCCCGAGTACCGTTTGTTTTTAAGTGCCGTGTATTAGCGGTTGTTATTTCTGCAGTGAAACTAACATTGGTTATCCATAAACTTTACCAGCCATCACGAAACAGACTTTATCAGCAAAAAACCATTATCTTGACAGAATAACGGCTTTTTAGGTTTATGGCTCCGGTGCAGTACGCCTACATTGATTTTTTATTTCTACATATGTTGCACTAGTGGCTTTTTCCAAATTGCTCAACTGCGGTTAATGATGAAAAGTTATGGAAACTGATCGTTTGAGCCTTTCGATTTCAGGTTAAGATCCTTTTACTGACATTTGCTTTTTAAAGGCTGAATCCAGAGACGCTGCCAGAGTTTTATGCTCTCCACCAATCTACCGTATTGTCCAGAATAGAAGATGCACCCGATTATAAAATGCCCCAGACCCCAAATTTGGAATAACTACGTCAATTAAGGAGATTCTTTGGGGACATTTTCATTAAAAAAATATATATATTCCCAAAAATATGGCATATTTCCCCACCATTTATTATAACTAGTCATCAAAATGCTTTTTTGTGATCATTTATAATATTTGCATGGCTTTTATAGCAATTTTTGTGGCATGCAAATTGAGTACATTTATTATTATTAATGTTACGATATTAGAGTTATAAAACAGTGAACTCCATTTTATCGCATGAACTCTTGAGGAGGAAAACGAGACATTTTCTCCAGTATCTATCTGGCAGCCTCTGCTAAAAGCAGGAAGTATACTTAAGTACACTTCCTGAATAAGCACTTCAGCACTCCCACTGAAACTGATGGGAGCGGCAGAAATTAATTGCAGCCGTCAGCAAGCAAACATGCAATGGATTGTATATGCATTTTAATGGGAGGGCTACTGTAAATTAATAAGTACACTTCCGGCATTAAAGTAGAGGCCAGAAGGAGGGAGAAGGAAAATAAAGCATTTAAATACATGCACCGATTTGCTTGGGGTTTAATGCACTGGAGTCAATGCAAAATATACTCCTATAGGCATTTTCCACAAAACTTGTTACACGCCATCACTAAAAAAGTGTCCTCCTCCACCCCCCCACGTGTCCTCCTCCATATATTTAGGTAAAAGCCGACATTGGTAAGACTCACACCATGTTGAGTAGCTGCTGTGAGATTGAAAATCCCTATATACCATTCCCCACAGGTATTTCCCCGAAATTACTATTTTTTCGTTAGCAATGTAATCACCAGCTTTATCACATTATAAAAAATATGTTCTCTACCAAAGAGGAAGTCCTAGCTGAATAGGTTTATGGCCGAAGTTCACCCTAATTAGAATAGTCTTAAAAATTAGCTGGCATGTTGTGCTTGAGTTTTACAACTTTAACCCCCCCCCCCCGGTTTTATTTATTTCTCATAACCCCCCCCCCCATTTACTAACATCTGCTATACCCAGAATTCTCATTGCCCTTCATATCCAGGTGAATTCTGTAGAATTTACTTTATTGATGTAGATGAAGTTAGAACGTAATTAAAGTAATTTGCTCAATAAACTACTCATTACTAGAACTAAAAGCTGCTTGCAGAAAATTTACTCTCTGCGGCATGTTGCAAACAAAAAAACAAATATACTGTTCTCGTCACTGCTGTTGTCGTTGGCCCTAAACTCTTTAACAATCCAACAGAAACTACTTAAAATGCAACACAGATAAAAAAAAAAAAAGAAAGGAGAGAAATAAAAAATAAAATGTTTTTTTAAAAACCCACACATTTTCACCCTGTAATTTTGTGTTCCGAGCACTGTTTTTGGTCAACGAGCAAACGCAATCTGTGAAAATAACATGCGCATGTATAAAAACTAGTCAATGAAGCAGAAAAGTCATTTCACATTGACAAAACGATTATCTACAGCATCAAAATTTCTATATGGTGGTTCAAATTGAACTTGCTCGTGTTTTGGCGATAGAGAAGAGGCGCATCCAATTCATATTCAATAAAGAAACAGGGACGCGCACATAGCTTTCCCCTAACCGTCCCTATAAAGGCTCCAATTAGCTCAGCTTCTGTACAGTATGCAGGAAGAGAAGACAAGAAAGCCAGCTGAATTAACCCCTTCCACTGCCTAAACACCAAATAGTTTAAAAAAATATTAAAACTACAATGGGGTAACGCTTCTGGTTCACACAGGTCAGATGTACGAAGGCAAGGAGCTGGGATACCTGAAAAGTCTGCTGCTAAGAGATCTTCTGCTTTCAATACTTTAACTTGGAGAAAGCCAATGTCTCTTAAATTCTGGAATGAGTTTTTCAGGCACTGGAAATTAAGACAAAGTAGTGTCACGAAACAAAAAAAGCAACAATGGCAATTTTTACAATATCCTAAAATTACACTAACACATGGCTACCTTTGAGACGGGATTGGGAAGTGCCAAGCCCCATAAAACAAAAAGTGATGACCCTCTCTAAGAAATCCCTCCTATTGGTTCTAACCTCTACATACTACACATACAAGAGCAGAAATTGGAATGCATGGAATATTGAAAGCCAATAGTAAGCGGGCTGGCAGGGTTACTATAAGAAGCAGCTTACATATCTCTCCTCAATTTGCATCTGCTCGCTTGGATCAGCCAGTGGGCAAACACACAGATCGGAAATGGTGACGCCAGTGCAGGGTGTCAGCGTGATCATCATATGTATGGAGCCTTGGTTGTTTCCCAAAGGCAGCTCCAAACGATTAATCTTCTGCAATGGCAAAGCAGCAATATCCACTTTGCACCTGTAAGGGAACAGAAGATTGATTCACACAGAGTTAATTCAAAGGAACCTGCAAACATTGTAAAAAAGAAAGAATACAAGTGCTGACCTATGATCTTACATTCATAAGGGATATCAAGTACATACAGCAAACAGCAAAGATAAGTTACTCTTCACGCTGTCATAAATTAGTAGGTTTACATATACATCTAGGGAGAGATGAGAAAGAAGAAGAGAGAGGGAAACAGGCTGACCAACCCTAACATATTTGCAGTGGAAAGACTTACATCCCCATCAGGTCCTCATGTTTTCGGTTATCTTTTCCCCAGACTTCAATATCCAAGATTCCCATCCTGTCAGAGAAGTAGTGGAAATCAAAGCGCTCCCTCCACTGAGGGTTTGAGCTTTTACAAAGCGTCTACAAGAAACATGCATGGACATATTTATTATCATCACACCATCAGCCTAACAAGGTATGGAGTTTACTACAAGAGGAATCTCTCTCTCATCCAATTATGCAACAATAAACGGATATTACAGGGTTGGCCCCATACAGAATATTCCAAAGAAGTACGAGATACCGTTCAGTGAGACAATGTCCATAGAGACACATAAGCTTTCAAAACCCCAGAGGTCCCTTCTTCAGATGAAACAAAAACTGTATCCAAATGCAACTAAGAGGTCACTCACAAGGAGTCGTACTGCATGGTGCAGCTAGTAAGATGGTGGACAACACATTATAAGTAGCTATATGTGTAGACATTACGGGGTCTGAGTTGGTATCTGACTGGTTGTATGCGCACCTCATTTAGAACAGTATAGTTTAACAGGGAAAACAAAAAATCCACTTTATCCCCGTTTCAAGATCCCCGTATTTCAGATACTTAAACCGTCACTCAACAATGTCTGTATCCCTAAAGGTACTTTTAGAATATTAAAAACAGTAATAGGAGGTATAACATGGTGTATATATCCAGGCTTTATTGTACTCTTGGAACTTAATTGGCGTTAATGTCAAAATGTAATGCCTCAATAAAACAAAACTTTACCTTGCTTCTGTACTTCTGATCACCAAGTCGGAACCTTACAAAGCTGTCCATGGAGGCTCCTTCAGAGAGGTTTATCCCTTCCAGCAATGTGATGCTGACAATTCCATTCCATAGCTGCGTCTTCCTAAGCGATTCGGACAATTGCAGGCTGTGGATTGAGATCGCCTATGAAATATAAAACAGTGAATCCAAAGGCTCATTAAACAGTTAATTCACTTCATTAGCAAAGCATATCATGTAAAAAAAACAAGTTGTGATACAAGTACTTTTGGAAAATGTAGTGCGTAAAAGAACTTCTGTTATCCAAAGAGTTTGTGAAATGCTCATCCTCATTTGTAACTTAGACTATACATAATAGCGTTGCATTGAGGAATTTATGTTTTTTTTTTTTTTCTTTTTTTTAAATGCTGATATACATACAAAACTAGTCTAAATTACTGAAAATGATTAGCTGGAAACTACACATTAACAAAAGTATGTGTGTGTGTGTGTATATATAATATATACAGTATATATATAAATTTATAGACATTTTGTCTCTTTTACAGCTGTGTATATATATATATATATATATATATATATATATATATATATATATATATATATATATATATATATATATATATATATATATATATATATATTCAAATGGCTTCCCCCCCACATTCATTATATTCTCTAGGAAGTACCCGTTTCCCATTTGTATTGGCCTCTCTTCTAAGAGATCTTAATCAGCTGATTAATTTACTTGCATTGATGTACAACCTCTAAATATAAATCACTGATTTAAGCGATGTTCTCTTAGCTTCCCTATGTTCCCTAAGAAGAACCGTCACCCAAGAAGAGTTCGCCCTTGACATATGCGCACATGCAGTGGTGTTAACCACGTGTACACGGACTGCCTTGTAAAAATTATCAATAATTTTCTTTTTTAGCATTTTGACCTGTGAGCTTTATAATTAAAATAACTTATTTTCAACGAATACACTTCAAGGTCATCGTACAATTTTCTCAAAACAATTTATAAGAAAGAAAAAAAAAAAAGCCAGAAAAATATGATTAGGGAGTATTGTCCATCAGGCAGGCATCAAAAGATACATCCTGTAGTCTGGCAGCTGCTGGGGAGAAATGGCAGCTCTTCCATGAAATATGCCCTAAAATAATTTTGCGGCTTGGTATGTCCTAATTTCCAGCCGAATGTTTATTTTGGAAGCGCTTCTATCCGAGCTATCCATAAAGCAGCTCCACTTAGCTGAACGAGGCTTGTGAAAATGGAATCTAAAGCTGGCTATTAAAAAGGGGACTGGAGATTACTTCCATATGGCAGAACAGCATGGGAGTGGAGGGACGGGCCTACAGCATGCTGTACTTGGCCGGGCTCGGAGTCTATCCATGGACACTCATTGCATTACACCATAACATCTGGATTATTGCTTGTAATGTCCCTGGGAAACATCCACTTCCCATCAAAGGCTTTATCTTTTGCTGTCGTACTTTGAACATTTCAGCATTTAGAGCAGTCATGTTTGAAGTGATGTTCTGCGTGTCCCCTGCCCCCTCACTCTGTTGCTTTTGTCCAGTTTCCAATGAAAGAAAGAAAAAAAAAAAAAAAATCTAAAAAATTATATAAATACCTGACAATTATTTATGTAGTTTGCTGCAAGCTTAACCCTTTATTGCCAAAAAGACAGGATAAAAAAAAAATTGCAAAGCTGTAGATGTGTATGACCTTTGTTAAAGCTATCTCAACAAAGCCATGGTTCTGAATGCAAACGAGAGCGGCTTTCAAGTGTCTATATTACTGAAAAACGTATCAACTTTGCTATAGTTATTAGGGAATAAACTGAAACCGCCAAAAGTTCAAAGAGCAGGGCCCTGTTCTCCTTCAGTAAAAGCACATCTTAATGCGGCAATTTTAAGGCTATCGTTGATTTCCATTTTTCTTTTTATATATTTTGTCTCCTGTATTCGTTGTGCGTTAAAACAATTCTAAAGTGATTAATATATGCAGATATATGCATCTAACAGTCTTGAAAGATCAACATCTCTTTTCGATCCACGTTGGTGCTATATAAAATAATAATCAGAACAGGTGCAAAAGATCATAGTTGCTTATCTTTTTCTTCACCCCCCCCCCATTGATGCACGAGAGGTCTCTATAAAGGTCTCTTCGCCTCTCATTACTACTGCTGTATTTCCACAGCCTCTCACTTCTCCTGTATTCCCCGCGCGCACATCTTTTACGCTCTCGCCTTAACGCTGTTTTCCAAACTGCCAGTACTCTTCTACAGGCCAGGGTTTCCTAACTAAAGATAGTTATTGATGTACTGCTGTTTTAGTGCCGTAGCAGAATCAATAAACTAGAGCATGCAACTGTTTGTAGGGTTTTCTAATGCATTATGGGAAATTCCTCACTGAGCTAAATGGCAGTGCGTTCATACGCCGTAAACCCTGCTCTGCAGGATAGGACCGACGTTCCAAACGGGTTACAAGTGGTGTTTTGCTGCCCTCTCCTGGCCATACAGCAGTGATGCGGTGTTACAGACCTAAATATAATTTATACAACAACAACAGTTCTTGACATTAGCTTCCCAATATTTCCAAGAATAACCAAGGATACCTACCACTGTCACACTTGCCTAAGTTACTTTCCATACACGTTAGGTTCATTACTTTCATTTACAATGTGACAATTTTCAGCCATAAAAATAAGCTAGCGCAAGACACACAGAACCACTAAGTAAAGAAAATGGTGTCCCGTTAACAGCTGCCCCCAAAACCACATGGTTATTTAGGTTCAGATGAATGCACCCATTAAAACATCAGAACCTTGGTTTTTGCTTTAAGGAAACAAAACGCCCTTCTGGAGTAAGGAAAAACTTGTGTTCCTTTCTTAATCAGTAACCATTCCTTGGCATTACATGCATTTTATTAGCAGGACATTAAGATGTTAGCCAGAGCCCTGAGAACCAAGGAACCTGCCAGAGCAATGAACAGCCTTATCTCAGTTATTAACAGCTTCCAAAATGCAATGTATAAGACAAGCTGTGATAAGACGAGACAGGCTCTTTGGCTAATTTGGAAAATGCAAAAGTACTAGATTATTTTCCAAAATATTTCTCACAGACCAAAAAATAAATAAATAAAATAAAAATTATAAAACTCATCCTTATATTTATCAAATTCTAAAGAATGATGCAGAAAGCATCAAATAGTTTTAGAAGATTAGGAACAACAAGATGCACTTAAAGCTAAGGGGTATACCCTTAAAATGCAGATAGATTCACAAATGGTTCAATGGCAATTATAGTAACATGCTCGTGATACACCTAGGTTAATTGTGTTTATAACCCACTGGTCCTCAATCATTTAGCGCCACCGTTACCCTTGCCTTTAACACACCCTACTCCATATGGTTATGATCAAAATACAATAACCAAGAACATACATATTTATGTATCCTTATTGTGATCCAAACCGGGATAACATGTTACTTTATAGGAGAAAACAAATTGTAGATTTCGACAAGCACCTACTACTGAATAGACACCCCTTATCTGTATAGTGTTTGAGGCATGGTCTGTGTTCCATGAATGTAAATTCTGACCCTGAGTGAAACAAATTACACCAAAAAGAACCCAGAGGCTGATAAGAGCAGAACCGGTACATTGGCAATATGTAAAGCCATGTAAAGTATTAGACAATGAGCCAGACACCAAATTAATTAGCGCAAAGACTTGTACAACAATGAGTAGTTTACCTTGGAACCACCAAGTTTCCTCCGGGTTGACCATCTCTTTTGGAAGAACATGTAATGAAAGAGGAAAACCAACACTGTTAAACTAAATTGTAAGGACATAGGATACGAGAGCAAAAGAACTGTTGTCCTAGTCACTCTAGTACCGCATCTCCGCATAATAATTCAGTGTCTTAATTCTCTATAGGCAGGACGGACATCCAGACGGTCACTGCCAAGTTAGGTCAGTGGTGAGGTGTGACCAAGGTGCGCTTCAAGCTGCTTCTCATAAGGACATAACACGTGGGGGAAGGGAGAGTGTGGCCAATAGTCACATTCACCAGGAAAATTGTTGGAACTTGATGAGATTCAGAATGGAGTGTACGCCCAAAGAGCACGATTAACCCCTTAAGGACAATGGGTGGTCCCTAAACCCACTGAAAACAATGCATTTTGAGCCCGTACATGTACGGGCTTTGTCATTAAGGGGTTAATTTACATGGGAATATGTCCAGGTGCTAGTTAAGCACAAGTAACAAGGATGCTAAACTTATTAAATCATTCAGAGTGTCTTAGAGGCTTCCCTCCAGGTTAACTTTTGTGGCAAGCAGATACCATGACAATTGAAGGCGTTCTGTCCATTTAAGACAGAGCTTTAAAAACCACATGCACCTTAGGTCGGGACAATGTGATAGAGCTAAGATTAAAATGACTTCACCTGAATAGCTGCCTACAAGCTACTGCATCAACTTATTTGATGCACTTTTAATGTATATTATATTAATATATTTCATACATATCTTTCTCTAATCACAGAATTTGAACTAGCCAGGTGATCTGTAACCAACTCATTAAATGGCAGTAAAGTAACACCTACTACAGGATATTTTTTATTTCTCTATATTACTCCATATCACTTGTTCTGAAAGGCTATCTTTTTTTTTTTTGAAGCAGCTAATGGGACAACAGAACATTTAGTGTTTTATATTTAAAATATAGTAGCAAACTCCAACTTGCCATATAGTTTACTTTAAGTGACTAGGGCAGCATTTTCTTGGCATATGGATTCTGCGTAATAAAAAAGGTTATTAACGATATACGCAATCTCTCTGGTTTTTATTTTTGCGATAAGGTTCTAAACATTTCGACACTATGCACAAAACAAAACTTTCCTATCAAATGGAGGAGCTTCCATGATAAAAGGCTTACATTATTCTTTGGGTCTCTCAGCCTGATAGTCAACCCAACGTCTGCCACAATCACCCCCATATCCTCCTCCATGCTATTTGGATCTTCCAGCCGGAATGTTTTTTCTTCAGTCCTAAAAAAAGAAGGATAATAACGACTTGGTGAAACTGCGTGCAGGCTGAATGCACCTTTTCATGTGAAACTACATTATGCCAGAATGGTATAAAAGTTACATGATCATCATATTCACAGAATTATGGTATCAGAGCATGTTTTCAAGTTTCAGACACAGCTAAAATGGTCTACAACAAGTTGGGTCAAGTGGTACAAAACAATTGTAACAAGATGTCTCTTGCATGGAGATATCCCTACAATGGGGGAAGATGATGAAGACTGCATGGGTTAGGCGGCAGAAACTGGGGGTGCAGTGGGGTAGGGAACTATCTGAAAGTACATACTTGTTCAGTTCAAGTTCTTGCAGGTCTAAAAAGGCAGATCCCATAAAATCATCTGTGGTCAAGTCTCGATCATATACCTGAAGAAGTAAAAACATCAATAAGACTGCTGTGTTACAGGCATTGAGTGTAGACATCCCCATATACTAATAAAAAGGAATTTGCTGATCATCTGCCCCTTTTTCCTGATGTAAAAACTCAAACCTTAAATCAGCCCTTAGTCTCTTTTAGGTACAGGATAGCCGAATGCATGTTTAAATTCCCTTACTGTATCAACCACTATCTCAAATAAAAGTAAAATAAATCACACTGGTTTTGTGATAAGCCACTGCCCAAATGTCTTTGTTTAATAATGATTTGGACTCGATTAAAAAGCGTATCGAGTTGTATACTCTTCAAAGCTTGCGTTAAAAAACTAACGCAAGCCACAATAATCATTTCAGATTTCAAATGCAGGCCAGAAAAACCAAATCAGACATATGTTCTGGGGCATGCTTAAGACACCATCTACTTCTGTGCACTTAAGGAACATATTGGGGTTTATTCATTAAAGGGAAAGCTCTCTCACTTCACTATTCAATACGGACTACAAACGCTGGCAGGATTCTCCACAAACAATGGCCGAGCTGGCCCTCTATCATGCAACGAGTGAGGAGAATTTGAAGAAACCTCACGGATTTAAGCTACATATTATACAGGGCCAGCCAATTGTATTGTGTAGCAGAAGCCCACTGGAGTTGGATCTTCATAATGTATAGTAAACCCAATCAGTTTATACCTCCTGGCAACTACTGATTGTTTTCCTGAAATACGTAAGAAAAATTAAGTCACCTTTATTTGCAACTTTTGGTCAAGACTCTGGATAGGCAACACAAAGGTCTCATCCCACACTGGGTTGAGGTTCTTATACACGACTTTACTTTTATACAGTGTCTTCTTGTTAAGTTTGACTTTGACGTACGGATCACTGGTACCTAAAAAAAAATAAATTAATAATAATAATAAACAGATGAAATGTAAGGTTAGCCAACATCATGTAGGTTTCTGAACAATAAGCTAAAAGGTACAGAATAAGCGTCTCGGAACAGGGACCTGTACATCTTCTGTTCCAATCTTCTGATTGCTGTATAATTAATTACCGTATTTGCTCGATTATAAGAAAAATACCCCTCATCTTATAATTGGGGTAGTCTTATAATTAAGACCACAAATGGGTCCGACTATGAGAGCAAGATCCAGATCCCCGCAGCTCTCCAGGGGACCTGGATCCTCCTGTCTTATGCCCCCCATTTAACCCTTGCCTACGCCAATCGCATAGACGTCTACCCGTTGCCCCGGCTACACACCAGGAAGTCAGACGCACCGGTAAGTTTGGGGGGGGGGGTTTAAATGGGGGCATAAGGCATTTCTTTAGGCAGTGCTCTATGACATGCCTTTTAACCCCCTTAATGTCATTCTGCCTCCAGATATGCGTTTAACCCCCTATATGAAACTCTGCTCCTGAAATGACTTATACCTCCCTATATGCCACTCTGTCCCATAATATGCCTTTTAACCCCCTAAATGCCAGAGTGGCAAGCCTGGGGGCAGATGTGCATAACTGGGGGGCAGGATGGAAAAAAAAAAAAACAAGGAAATTATGTTTTTTCTTAATCATAGCTTTTATTAAAAAAACAGTTTACATGAACTAACATTTACTAGTAAAACTTTTTTCCTATAGGGTAGTCTTATTCAGGCTTTCTTTCCTTCCTAAATTAATATTCAGATTTGGTGGGGCGAGTCTTATAATTGAGCAAATACGGTATATGCTTGCATTCTGCACTCTGTTTCAGGAACACAATTTATTGGTGCTTTATAGATGAAGAATCACATACATAAACATAACTGCTACACTTGCATTTGTGATACTTTTGATATAAAAATTAAAAGTGGTACCAATTTTATAGTAGGAACAGTATATGGCAACAGTTGTATCAATATTGTAGCCTAACATTTTTGTTTACAAGAAACAAAAACTGTCTGCGCTTCTTACCCTAATAAAGTTGGCAACAAATATATAAACATAATATAAATGAGAGGTTTTGGTTCTTTTTGTTTGTTTCCCTAAAAGGGAATTAAATCCACCAAATAATTAACGTAAAACATTATACTCTTAAGGCAAAATACTAAGTTTTTAACAATACAGACCAGATATGTATGGCTATTGAAGAGTTAAAATATACAGGTCTTTTTACATATTGCTGACAATAGTTAACTGTATATTGTGTTTGATGATTATAATAAAATAACCATACTTTTAAACTTTGTCCTCATTATTCTACATACGGAGTTCTCAAATGAAGCACAAAACAAGGAGGCCAAATGAAAAAAAGTTAATGTTGCAGCAAGGGGGGGCAGAAAAAAGCCCCCCCGCTACCAAGAATACGCCTGTAGCATGTTTTCTTAAGTTTTTAGGTTTAGGCTAAATCAACATGATATTTTATGTGTAGATATTTAGATATATTATTCTGAGATGCAAAAAAATATAACTGGCTAGTAGTTTATAAATGCATAAGGCATTTATTTAAAAAAAATAATAAAAAGTTCATGAAATGTATCCAATATTCAACAGAATAATAACTACTACTACTACTACATTTATAACACTCCAAATTAAATGAATATATTTGAGACTCAACACGTTAATTTCAACTATATCCATTAGCAACATTCCCCCCCAGAGTAGCCAGACTAACAATCATTCCAACACAAAAAAAACAGCGGGAAAATCTGCAATAAAAAGAGGCTTTTAATTAAAGGAGATTGCCACTGTGGGATCAGGGCTTCATGCCTGTCAGCTTCCACTCCAAATAAACAGCTCAAAAGTAGGCCTGTGTGGTGTCACTCTCTCACGGGCAGTGCATGCTGGGTAATCCCTAGGCATCCTGACAGCTACATAATGTTCACACAGTTTTGATGGGTGAATGGCGGCGCTCGCGTGAAAGAAAATATTAATCTGTGGAATTAATGGAAGAGGAGGAAATTATTTACCAAGCAAGAATGAGCGTCAGGTAAGCCCCGAGTTAAATGTTGGGAGAAAATAATTGAGGAGGAGCACGCCGAGCTGCTGAATCTCACCATTGTCTCACCGTTAGACACCGTAACGTCTCTACTAACCCATGCAACAAATGGTAGGTGGGAGAAGAATACACCGCCTGCTCTGAGATTATACAAAATGACAGCATGTCACCTGTATTGACAGACAACCTGGAGCTATGCCACGTGTTCAAATATTCATTGGGCATTTTTATATCCTCCTTTGTGGCTAAATATATATTTATACATAATTACCAATTAAAAAGATGGCTTTTTTTGTAATTGACTATATGTAGCAAATTCTTTTTTTAAAGTAAAAATACAAAAGAGGGAAGATGTGGCTGAGATTGTTATATTTTGTCATGCAGTTAAGTGAAGAACAAAAACAAAACAAACACACAAGCACATCGTGCCTTGCAGAAGTATTGAGGTCCCTTAACAACTTTCATATTACTTAACTACAAATGCCACGTTGAGTTTTTTCTGTACTTTGAGATGTAAGGTGAGATTGGTTTTAATGTAAAATGTCATTATGATGTGATCTTTTAATACATAAAGATTCAACCTCTGTCTTCTGGAAGCTCACAGTTTATACAAGGATTTCCCATAGAGGACCTTAACCTGTGAACCATGCGGTTAAAGTCCTAAAGTGTCCCATTCAAGTCCCGATTTAGAATCTCATTGAGATCTATCACACTATTTGTAAATTGCCGTCAATGAGTAGTGCCCAACCAATCTGAACTACTGGGAGCATATCTACAAAAGAAAAAATACTCCAACACCACATCAAACCCAGCGGTATGTTCTCCAAGAGGTTTAAAACAGGGAAAGGAGACTACCAAGCAATGTGTGGAGGTCAAATAATTACGCAAGCACCATATACTTGCTAAAATAAAAATAAATAAAAACTTTTAAAATAAAAAATTGCTAGAACCTAACACAATGAGGGATTTTAAACATGCATTGGATACCTACAAAGCTATCCTGAATCTAAGACAAGACCAAGGACTGATTAAGATCCAAGTCTTTACATCAGGAAAAAATGGGTAGACTGGATGCTGTCAAATTCTATGTCTATGTGTCAAAATTCCCACGTAACCTTGATTTTGAGTTAGTTTCTCTGCATGATACATTAAAACACTAAGATATCACATATTTATTAACATGAGAGAAACTAACAGTATACTCAGGACCTCATATGGACTTTAAAGCATATAATGGCCTGGTATTACCCAACAATTGTGTTTTCTTCAAGCAAATGTGTAGAGAGAGGGATTTTAGCCATTCCTTACTCTGAACACAAGTTATTTAAATCAGTTACACGCATTTGGTTTGTACTGCCTTTCCCACAAGTGGCATATCCTAAAAGCCTGGCTGGGTTGTAGGCTGCGTCTCAGCTCCTACCCAGGACAGCGAAGGTGTGAGGTCCTCCAGTGATCACTCAGGAGCATACACATTTGGCTCTTCTACCAATTTCAGTGCTTCTACTTCTCTGCCAAAACCGCCGGGAATCGTAGAGATGGGAAGTTACATTGAAGCGCTGTACCATTTTTATGCACAATGGAATAAAGAGTGTATTAAAGCACTTTCATATGCATTCATGTTTGGTGAGGCTGTTTGGGATTGTCAACTGTGCCTTAAAAAGAGTTCTAAACCCTTTCAGAAGGCATTGTATATATCAAACCAACACATTCAAGGTGTTTCAGTGGGTCAAGATAGGAGAACTCTTTTACAGAGCATAGTCTGATAAGTCAATATTTTTTTAATTTACATATTAAATGGCGATAATCAATTGCAATTTAGCTGCCGATATATAAAGGCAAATAAGACACAAAAGGAAAAAAAGATGCAAAAGTAAAAAGCTTTTTCCTTCTGCATTACAAGACAAAACGGCTTATTTTATCACATCAGAACTTCAGAGTGTCACTGTTTTAGAGAACAGTTTTGGTGTTAAACATTGCAGTATATGTTCTGTAGCAGGTTCCTAGAGGTTATTAGAGAGGACACCAACAAGTGCTGAGTGGTATGAAAACACTGGACTCAACTATATACTTTTCTAGAGTGCTAATGGATTACAATTAAGGACCAGCACGATGCTAAAAAGTCTTCATATGCAGCAACAAGCTCAATTCATTTAGCTCCAACAAGAAGTGGATGTCTCAGTTACTTTATTACCCCAGCAGAACCCACATTAGGTCTCTACCATTTCACTCTGGCAGCTGCTCCTTCACAGGCACAGAGTCCCTGCCTGGGCAATGAAACAGTTTGCAGGCTATAGCTATAATTTAATTAATACTTCAGCTGTTGACATTACATTTCCCATGACTCTCAGCCAGTTTGGTATCATATGCACCATGGGAAAGGTTAGCTTTTATATTATTATGAAATTGGTACTGCAGCTGCTGTGGAACACACTTCTCATGATTCTCAGCCACTCATTTGGTTGGCTGAACATCATTCTCTTAAAGAATTCAGCACATACACAGACAAGCATCAAAAAAGATTTGTGTTCAGTAGGTAAATCCTTACATAATGGCTTAAGTTAAAACTGTAATAGTAACATTCCACAATTGTCAATCAGATTAAAAAGGGAAAAACAAAGCAAAACAAATAACAACTGGTAAATCTTGGTTTTGCAAAACCTTACATTTCCACAAGATGGTGCTAGTTCAAAAAGTGTAAAGTGAAAAGAAAAAAAAAAAAAAAAAAAAAAGAAAAAAGTTATATATACACGGTATCTATATCCAGGCCCGGACTGGCCATCGGGCACACCGGGCATTTGCCCGGTGGGCCGGGCCACGGCAGGGCCGCATTGACTTAGGGGCTGATGGAGCTGCAGCTCCAGGCCCCTACCCTACCTACGGCCGCATTAACGCAGGGCATAAGGGGCCCCTGCCCCTTAAGCCCGCCGCAACTGCGACCGGGTCCGCCACTCTAAGGGGCCGGGAAGTCCCCACCAAGGCCGGCCTTACGGGTCTGCGGCCGCACAGGGCTTAAATTAAAACATCGGGGTTTTTTTTACTTTATTTAACATGGAGGATGTTAAATAAAGTTGAAAAAAAAAAAAACCCCGATGTTTTAATTTAAACCCTGTGCGGCCGCAGACCCCTAAGGACGGCCCTGGTGGGGGCTTCCCGGCCCCTTAGGGCAGGGCCGACCTTTGGGGTGTGCGACCGCACAGGGCGCCACACTCCAGGGGGCGGCCGCCACACTCCAGGGGGCGGCCGCTCATCAGGGGGTGCCAGCTTGCGGCACCCGGCACCCCTCCAGAGACGGACAGTAATGTCCGCCGCTGGAGGAGCAGGCTCGCAAGGGAGCGGTATCGGAGGTCTTTAACAGACCTCCGGTTCCCTTGAGTGATTTTAAGCCGGGTTCAACCCGGCTTAAAATCACTCAAGGGAGCCGGAGGTCTGTTAAAGACCTCCGATACCGCTCCCTTGTGATCCGCGCGGCAACAGCTGCTGTGCGCCGGGGTTTGTTTTCAGATCCCCGCGCACAACACTGAAGCCGCGCCCACTGCCGTCCGTGCCCTCTGAACCAGGAAGAAGACAGAGAAGACAGAAGAACTGAAGAAGAGGAAAAGAAGCTGAAAGAAGAAAGGAAAGGTAGGAAAGCATTAAGTGAGAGTGGATTGGTATGTGTGTGGATCAGTATATGTGTGTGGATTGGTATATATGTGTGGATTGGTATATGTGTGGATTGGTATATATGTGTGGATTGGTATATGCGTGTGGATTGGTGTGTATGTGTGGATTGGTATATGTGTGTGGATTGGTATATGTGTGTGGATTGGTGTATGTGTGTGGATTGGTGTATGTGTGTGGATTGGTATGTGTGTGGATTGGTATATGTGTGGATTGGTATATATATGTGTGGATTGGTGTGTATGTATGGATTGGTATATGTGTGTGGATTGGTATATGTGTGTGGATTGGTATATGTGTGTGGATTGGTATATGTGTGTGGATTGGTATATATGTGTGGATTGGTGTGTATGTGTGGATTGGTATATATGTGTGGATTGGTGTGTATGTGTGGATTGGTGTGTATGTGTGGATTGGTATATGTGTGTGGATTGGTATGTGTGTGTGGATTGGTATGTGTGTGTGGATTGGTATGTGTGTGTGGATTGGTATATGTGTGTGGATTGGTATATGTGTGTGGATTGGTATGTGTGTGGATTGGTATATGTGTGGATTGGTATATATGTGGATTGGTATATATGTGTGGATTGGTGTGTATGTGTGGATTGGTATATGTGTGTGGATTGGTGTATATGTGTGTGGATTGGTGTATGTGTGTGGATTGGTGTATGTGTGTGGATTGGTGTATGTGTGTGGATTGGTATGTGTGTGGATTGGTATATATGTGTGGATTGGTGTGTATGTATGGATTGGTATATGTGTATGGATTGGTATATGTGTGTGGATTGGTATATATGTGTGTGGATTGGTATATATGTGTGTGGATTGGTATATATGTGTGTGGATTGGTATATGTGTGTGGATTGGTATATGTGTGTGGATTGGTATATGTGTGTGGATTGGTATATGTGTGTGGATTGGTATATATGTGTGTGGATTGGTATATATGTGTGTGGATTGGTATATATGTGTGTGGATTGGTATATGTGTGTGTGGATTGGTATATGTGTGTGTGGATTGGTATATGTGTGTGTGGATTGGTATATGTGTGTGTGGATTGGTATATGTGTGTGGATTGGTATATGTGTGTGGATTGGTATATATGTGTGGATTAGTGTATATGTGGATTGGTATACGTGTGGATTGGTATACGTGTGGATTGGTATACGTGTGGATTGGTATACGTGTGGATTGGTAAGTGTGTGAGAGTGATGGGTGTTATGCTGTACCATTTCCAATGTCTTTTTCATGATCTAATTATGCTCTAAAAGTACATCATAACTCCCATCACTCTATACTGTTCCATACTTTGGCAGAGCTGGGAGGCAGAGGCCTTGCACCCCCACCGCAGGACTCCTGAAAGGTAAGTGAACTTCAAAGAGGGAGAGGGTAGATAGTTAGGAGGGGGTAGTTGCGGCGGGCTTAAGGGGCTCTGCGTTAATGCGGCCATATAGGACCTGTCAGTCCGGTCCTGAGTGGGCCTATTTTAAGGTGGGGGCCTGGAGCTGCAGCTCCATCAGCTCCATCAGCCCCTAAGTCAATCCTGCCCTGCCGTGGGCCCGGTCGCAGTTGCTGCTTGCTCCAGCAACAAGGTAAGTAGGGTGAGGGAGGGGGGTGCAGTGAGAAGGGGCAGAGGGGGGTTAGATAGTGAGAAAGGGGGAGAGGGGATAGATAGAGGCGGTACATATTGAGAAGTGGGGAAGGGGGTTACATAGTGAGAAGGGGCAGATAAGATGAAGAGAGGGGGTAGTGTGAATGCGTATGAGAATTAATGAATAAATGTGTGGATGAATTGCTTGATTTGTGAGACTGCATTAATGAATGTGTTAATGATTTGTCTGAATGATTAAATGCAAAGATGGTACATGAAGGGTGGGCTTTAACAATAAATAAATAAATAAATATGGGCTGCTCAGGCTTAAATGCCCGGGCCTATTTTTTGTCCCAGTCCGGGCCTGTCTATATCTATACATATACATTCATAAAACCCATTTAAGTGGAACATGTATATACCGTATATATTTTTTTTGTTTTAGCCCCTTACCAGTTTGGGTTACCAAAGGAAGAATGCCAACATAAAAAAAATAACCTACAAAAAGGTTTTAAAATCTGAATCAGGTGGTCACAAGATTATCTGGCATTAATAACGTACCACACCTTTAGTGGATAATGCCAAGTGAACGTGTTATTACCCAGGTGTTGAGGTTGGGCACTCCTTTCAATTGTGGGTTTTTTTCTTCTCAAACCAGAAGTTGTGACAGGAGGGAGGGTAACAAACAGCCTTTACAAACTAAGCAGACAAAACTACACTGTCCCGATTGGACAGAAAATGAGCATGTTTTTAAAAAGGGGAATCTATGCTTAAATGATATTTGCTTTTCACAAAACTGTACTGTTGGCATACCTCCCGGGCAGCCACCTACAGACCTTTTCAGGCACTTCTACTTATGTGTCTGTGCACACATGCACTGGCGTACCCGCACTTGTAATGAACAAATTGTAGGGAAATACAAGATTTAAAGTTTTTTTTTCTATCAGAGGACATCAAATAAGAACCTAGTTATGCGTCAGAGCATACAGTAGGAAGTTACATACACTAACTGAAGACAGAGCCCGAGTTGAGAATTGCTCTTGCAGTGAACCTAAACTGCAGCTGCAGGATATCCCATTCTCAGCTATTTTACGTAAGAGCTGATATGGTTTTATGGAGAGTGGCAGACGCTCTAAAGGAGGTCTGTCTTGGCTGATGCAGAGGGACTCTTCTGCACACTTTTATATGGGCATATCGATGCCCTTAATCTTGTAAGGGGCTTTCTTAGTATTTCACCTCCATCATTAAGTTGTATTACATAGTACACTATAATTTGTTTACCATGTGGGTTTTTTTTTTTACATAATCATGATTATGTCAGGGTCTTTTATTTGGATACCATCTGGAGTATCCATTTAAGGTTATACTTTATGTATCATTTCACGGTTTAAGGTAATGCATAGCAGTATCTTAAATGGTTATCAGAGGGCCTTTAACAAAACAAGCACACGTGGTAACACAGTATGGCACAAGCTTCGAGGCAGACAATTACACAATGAAAGCATTTCTGGAGGCACTTTATTATCGTGCAGCTAGAATGACCCAATTCTCTGTAAGCCTTGTCATATAGCTTACCCAAGTTAAAAACAAAATAAAAAAAATTACATGTAGAATATTACGACTGAGAAACTCTCTCTCTCCCTGCTTGCAAACAGAGGAATTGGAATAGCAAATTAGCTTCTTGAGCAAGGATCTGCAAAGGGTATCGGCCTGCATGTTAGAACTTACTGACATAATGGTGGAAAAGGAGAGTTTTAACAAGCAACCAGCCAACCCATTTGCGAGATACAACATTTTGGATAATTTGGGGTCTTTAGATAAAACCAGGCCCTGGCCCTTGGGGAGCAGCAGGGAACATAGTCCATTACATACACTTATTTATAAAGCCACATTTTATTGTTAAATACTTACTTATACAACATGATAATTTCCTGGAAGCCATCTGAGACCATGATCATGAAAGACACACGCAACTGTTTAATGACTATAGTCAATTTAATCCGAGGAAATATATTTTTTCCCAAACATGAGTTTTTAAGGCTTTGATGCCCACCAAGAACATTGGGAAATATGGTTTTACCTGAACGGTCTCTTACAACAAGATTCCGACCTTCCTGTAAATGTATGGTAAGGAGATAAGACATAACACCAGAAAGACTGCTCACACTGTCTTCAAAACCCTGTAAAATATGAAATTAATAATGTTATCTGAATGATAATGCAAGATACCCAGACATATATAAAAAAATAGTACAAGTACAAACATGCCCCATGCTTCAAGATAATTACTACAACATGGCAACTGGAGCACAGCTTCACACGGTGGCTCCTACAATTTCCAAGTCTCCTCTTGTGGCACCAGCAGTCCTGCCGTTTGGTTGTAGAGCCCAAAGAAAAACCACAGTGGTTCTATTGACTGTGCTAAGGTTTTAGGCCCACATCATTTTTTATATTCTCATATAAGCTGTGAGGGTAATATATCAACATTTTGATATTGCATTGGGAGAAGGGCAGATAATTATTTTTGCATCAGATGGCTGATGCTTCTGCCCAAACAGCTGACATGTTCAGTAGGTATTACACACACAGAGAGATTCCACTGCACTGTGATAAAAAGATATGGGGGGGGGTTATTGTCCATATATAATTTTTTTATTTCTTTTTTTACTTTTTTTGACATACTGGAACAGACTGAGAAGAGGACCTTGCCATAACGAGCCAACAATCTATTATCAAGGACATCACAAACTCTGAAGCTGTCCTTTCAGGTACACAGTTGTACTTTACAACAGAATACAAAATTCAGCCATGAAATTCCCTAGGATGTGCTATAAACAAAAACATCCCTTTCCTACTATTTGTTGAGGCTTGAAGTGACCTATCTATAGCTAAAATTAAAGAGGGAAGTATATACTTGAGCCCAGTGTTGGGCTCTTTTGCCTTTATAGGATGGGAGAAGCAAGGGATATTCCAGCTAAAATGTCTGGGGAGAACCCACATGTGGAGGGCAAAGCAGACTGACAGCAAGACGGAAGGTTTCATCTTCCGGATATACATTATGTAATATAAAACTTTCCCGGGTGTGTTTATAATATAGGATGGAATACTACACTAAGACAGGTGCATTTCAGATTTTTTTTATTACTTAAAAATTCACATTCCGTGAAAACAACTGAAAAGGATTTCAATAACCACATAAGGACGCTCACAATTTACATTAGGTAATATATATATATATATACATACGCTATATATAACCAACTACTTGTGTTGTTACAATAAGGGGAGCCGTTTAATAAATACAAGCATAATTGTTCATGGAATGTGATTGGAGTAGCAGCTAAAAATATAACAAAACAAACAGGCGTCATAAAATAAAAACAAATAAAACTGAACAGCCAATTATTTCGTTATAATTGAGGCTACACCTTATGAGTAAATTCAATCCTTAATCAAAAAAACACCCTTTTACGGCTAGACATTTATATACGTTTGGCTTAGTTATACTTTATTATTACTTTTTAATAGTTATATAAATGCATCAATTTATTGCGTACATTTTGAGGCACCCCTTCAGTTTTTAATTTTGTATCTCCTTCCATTAACGTTTCAACTGAAAGATTCACATGTTCAAACAAAAAAGGTTGTTTTTTTTTTGCAGACTAACTATGTCTGCGTACATCGCACAGAACATATTACGATAACGTGCAAGAAATAATAGAGCTGAATCAGGAAATGCAAAACATTTGTTCAACAGGTCTCTCATACACGTCAAACTCATTACTTATCATGCCTATACAATGAAAACCAACAGTACTTTGCCGATGGGCAAGGCAGTCATGTGATTCTGGTAGGGAAGTATAATGTACGAGGCACAACAATACACTGTATGTGAGAATGTACCTTTACAGTGACTCAGGAAAGTCAGGCCAGTTTTAGGCACAGCTGGTCATCTTTGTACCCAATTCATGATTGTCAGCAGCTCTAGCCCTTCACTAGTTTGCTGTAGAAATGTCTGAATTCCAGGAAGCCAACACCCCACATCATGGTTTTCTAAGCCTGCATCCTTATAGAATAAACATATTAATCCTAGATGACTTGTGCACTAAGCCACAACATCAATAAAGGGAATGCACATGAAAACAACTAGATAGTCTGCTGGGGCGAGTTTGTCTTATTCTTTTTCCTAAACAACCTCTAGAGCCACAGGTTGGTCACATTTTAACTCTTTACCCATCTAACTGATGGCGCTTTCTAACTGTTGGAGATCCATAAGATAGCACAATCTTGCCATTAGAAGGATGGCCTTGAGACAGCCAAGCATAAGGGCACTTACCACCAGCTCTTCTGAATGCTGTGAAGACAGAGATGAGTTCAGATCAGTGCCTGAAGGATCCTAAGAAGTGAGAAAAAATAAATAACTTAAATCATAACTTTAAACAGTAAGGATCTTCATACCCTGTTCTACAAACACTAAGAACGTAGCAGAGAATTTGTGCATTCACATGCATGGTTAATGTTAAGTTACATATTTTACCAGTCCATGCAAACCTCAACCATATAAAAGTATCCGTCTAATAAAATATTATTTGTTTTATATTGCGCCATCAGATTCCGTAGCGCTGTACAATATTTATCAACTATCAACGAATGTGTTTGGATGGATTTAAAGCCTACCGTTAATTTTATGTGATCCATGTGCTGTTCATTTGGAATTTCTAGAAACTATTTTGTACATTTGCCTAGAAAAAGTGTATATAGTACCATGATGATCAGCAAATACTGGATCCAACAAGTGCATACGGTTGTGTAGACGGGTAAAGTCTATACAGCTGCTGAGCCAACAATTAGCAGGACTGAAACAAAGGCTGGAATACAGCACTCAGTAGTGAGATGGTGGTACCCTGGCTCGTGCACCAAGTCCTTCAATAAATCCAAAATAAAGAAGCAGCGGATCAGCACTCAAATAGTAAGGTGAGTTTATTTCTCACAGGCAACGTTTTGACACACAGGTCTTTCTGAAGCCTTGAGAAAGGCCTGTGTGTCGAAACGTTGCCTGTGTGAAATAAACTCGCCTTACTATTTAAGTGCCGAGCCTCTGCGTCTTTATTTTTTAACAATTAGCAGGAGACACAATTTTTTTTAGTTTATATTTATGGCCAATTTGTGACCCATACTTTGCCAAGTAGGCAACAAAGGATTTTCCATACTTAAAAAATGTCTAAATCAGTGTCTAAATGTAGCGACGCGAAACAGCAAAACATACACAAACTAACAACGTGTTGCGGAAAAACACTTCTATACGCAATACCCATGCCCAATTTGCATGTTACTTATCTTACAGTCTACACAGAGTCTAACAATTTTGTATCATGGTCTTGAATAAAGCAATGGCAGCTTGAGAATTCCCATTACAAGCATGTTCCTTGTACAATGCAGCAAGTAGGCAGAAAATCCAGAATTAAAATTTCAAGAAGTACATATCAGATGAAATCACAGCAGCCCTGCTCACAGGCTTTGGTGTCCTTAAAGAATGCCAGGATATTTTGCTGGTTTGGAAGCCTGTTGTCACCTCTGTTCTACGCACTTTAATGCCAGACCCTACATGACTGAACAGCTGGTATGGCTTCGCGATGGAGCTGAACTGGGCAACGTACAGCCAGCAAGCAACAGGACAGAAAGCCGATCCCTGCAGGGATTCTGGCACAGGCTCAAGGGGTAGTCACAGCATGTCAGGTAATTCACAGGACAAAAGTTGTTTGCCAACCATGGTCACGGTTTAACGCTTTCACTTCTATCCAACACGCCCAACAGGCAAAAACCTGGTTAAGTACGCAGCTAATATAACAAAACATATTTCCTTGCCTCGTCACATCTTATGATAAAATACCTTTTTGATTATGTTTTTGTAATTACAGACCAATATAAAACTATAACATAGGGAGCACACAGTCATCTTAGATGTGCAAATGCCCCTATTGAACCGTCTCTGAATACTAGTAGTCTCAATAATAAATAAAATAAGCACCATCATTCAACCTTGATGGTTATGGTTTGTTTATTAGTACATTCTTGGTGGTCGCAAGTAGTTTTAGTTGACCTAGTTACCAGCAGATATAAAAAGGTTGGTCCTGCAATGTGCATAGCGCAATTTGAGAAATGAACCGAGTCTGTTTTTGTTTCTAGAAACACACACGTTGGTTATTGTGGTCAATGTTATAATAGGGAAGTTTGTGAAGCATAACGAAGTCCAAACTGAAACAGAGGTATGTTCATATTATGCAGGAACAACAACAACAGTATCATAGAAAGCCCAAACATCACAATAAAGCCATTTTATTACATTTTCAATGTTTGTTCAGAACTTTAATACTTTTTTTACTTGATAAAGCCTAATAAGCCTTAGGCTTTTGATTTCAGAACAGTGCACATCCTGTTAGGTAGATTGCTTAACAAGCAACTTCCTTGTCTGCTCCTTCAATCTCGTCTACTGTAGTTAGAGTATATAGACATACACTGGATAGATGCTTCGAAAGGTTTCATTCTGTAAATGTGCTTTTAGTTCCAGGGAAAGACAATATATTGTATTTCCTTTTGCCTGTTGACATACGCTGGACTTTATGTGACTAAGGGGCTGAAACACAAGGTTCCTACACCTCTGTTCTACAAACAGAACGCTGAGCAGTGAGAACAAAACTGTAGTAGCTATGCCGGTTTGTCCATATGTATAAAACCATCTCTATACATACAAACACACAAGTAAAAAATAATATCTCTGGGTCCAGGGTTCCCAACCAGTGGCGTTCACCTTCTCTGGGCTGATTTGGACCGACTACAGAGGAGGTGCGAGTAGCCTATTAACTATACAAAATTCTTTATGCAAACTAATCCTGCCCAAGCCTAAAGTTTGGGCCAATAAACATGGTAATCAAAAGATTTTTCACAAATGGGTATGACACCTAAAAACGTTCAGAACCACTGCTCTTGGTTACCATACATTGTTAGAAATAGAAGAAACAAAAACTGTCTGCGCTTCTTACCCTAATAAAGTTGGCAACAAATATATAAACATAATATAAATGAGAGGTTTTGGTTATATGAATTGGCCAAAGCATAATTAAGCTCACCCGCCACGTCAAGGCACACTCAATAGGGTGAGAACCTACTCTCACCTCCTACATAGTGGGCACACAAAGCAGTTTATACTGCTACCAAAACCTTATTAATGTGTTGGGGGAGGTGCAATTAAACCTCCTCCCTATTAACCCCTGGACAGCAAGCTGCAACCAGAATGATGAGGAGCCAACAACCTCAAATATGTGCAACATATTGTTAGAAATAGTGAGTATTTATACAGCTCCCGTAGTAAACTTTGCTTGACAGATGCCTACGGGGATCTGTCAAGCAAAAGGCATTTCTTTGGGCTGCCAAATGAGAGCAAAGTGATGCCCCTTTTATTGTTACATGGAAATTTAGAATATCAGCCCATCTACTCTGACCATTTTTCCTGATTAATTTATTGTTTTAGATTTATTATAGTTTTTTTTATCTACCAGCCTGCCCATTGAAGGGCATTGCCAGCAGAAATAAATCAAGGTGTCTTAAATCATCTCTCATGTTAGCCAATGCCTCCGATGAGGCTTAGGGCACTCCAGGGTTTGTAATAGGTCATTTCTCTTACTATAGGACCATGGTAACTCCTGTGTAGAACCATGGGCATGTGGCATGCAGGAAGAAGCAGCTAAAAACTACAGGAAAGGAAAAGACTGGGGACCTTGGCTATTGACATTTTACTCATTACAATCCTAAACCAAAATGAAGTATTGGAGGCCTACAGAAGAACGATTTAAGTAAACAGCTTCCCAAACTATCTCCGGGGACAAGGAGATAGTCTGCACATCTGACTCACACATGTTCCAATAACATTGTAGGTTTTTTTGGTTTGTTTGCCTGGTCTACCTTTGCCAAAAAATAATGAATTCTGAAAAAGAATGTTTAATTTTATAAAACCAAGGTTTACAATTTAAACGAAAATATACCTTGCCAAATAAGCCCACATAGAGATTACCTGCAAAATCCCAAGAGTTTATACAACCTTAAATCTATTTCTATGTTGGCCCAGTAAAAAGTATTAACTTCTACTAAGATATAATATAAATATAATATAGAATATAATATAGATATAATATAATATATATACACACATACAAAACAGGTCATGCATGAAAAACAAAAAACAAAATCATACCTCATTTTTTCTATCAGTGAAATCATCACCCATGCACTCCTTGTTCATCAGCTCTAGGATTTTCTTCTCATCCCCATATATCTCCTCTTCTTGGGTTTCAAAGTTTGAACAGTCCAGCACATCAGTCTCAGTCACTGTGATTTCCACACGTAC